>NC_055665.1:5020131-5336537 GCF_017976325.1 Chelmon rostratus
TTTATTGTTAGATTAGCTAGTCGAGGTGGAGCTGGTTGAACTTGCTGGGTCACAAGATAGAAGGAGAACAGTTAAGTTAACAGTATAAGTTTAACTTTGTGCATCAAACTGTTTTTTAAAAAGTAGCCTGGAAGGAAAAGCTTCTTTGGTGGACCTGCTAACAGCTAATAGACGTCTGGACAAAGGATCCCAACTAGACACTGTTTTTTGTTTTTTTTGTTTTTTTGCAAGTGGTCACAAGCAAAAAGGTTTGGAAAGACTGATTCAATCTTTAAAATTGCATCATATTTTATAAACTAATCATATGCTCAATCTTAATCTGAAAATTTACCTACTGTAAAGCTGTCAAGTGGTGTGCAGCAGAAAGTCTGCAATGGAAATACTCAAGTACCAGGTACTTCAGTACAGTACTTGAGTAAATGTACCTTCTATCTATGATCCTCTCTTAAAGCTGAAGGTTCATTCAGGACTCAGGCTCATGAAATACTTTCCAAACATGTAACATAAAAACTGGTTTGTCGTAGATGATGAAAAAGTCTTTCTTTAAGAATTTAGGAGAAATCATCAACATTATCTCAAAATGAGACAGAATCGGGTAGAACGCTGCACTAAAATCAAGAAAAGAAGCCGAAATAATGCTAACTGGCTATTTTCACTTCAGGACGCAGTCGCTTGAAATGACTTGAAAGGATTTTCAGTGTGCAGGGAGAGAAACGACAGCTTGTTTTTCTTTTCATCTGACATTTATTTGAATTGAATGACTTTAGATCACCAGTCACTCAATTATTCCTTTCTGTGCTGCAGAGACTCTGCAAAAAAAAACCAAACAAAAAACACGACACGATTAAAAAAACAAGAAAACGTGATTATCAGTCTGATATGTTGCACTGACAATCGTGTTATTTTAGAGCCATTTGCTCCAGTGACCTGATCTGCTCAAACACACAATAGAGGGTTTCTGCCACAGAGGCCGTGACCTCGAAAACGACAACAAAGTCTATTGACATGCTCACAATAAACATCCCAGGAGGCCTCAGCTGCACATATGGAGCATAAAGTGACTACCGATGGAACTTGTTGATAACCAGAAACTGGTCTGAAGAGAGAGGAATGATGCAGATTTAGAAATCCCCTCCTTCAGTGGCTGCATGCTAAAAACTGCACTTTGACTCGCTGTGAACAGAAATGACAGAAAAGCCTAATTTTACTTCAGAAGTCAAACACAAGCGGTCGTTCATCACGCCACGTTTTCTGCAGCTGTGATGCAGGACAGATGTCGGATCTCGGCGGCGGCTGCTTCGGCGTGCTGATGTGGGGGTTGTGGAATTGTTTGTTGCCGCGTGAATCCACACAGGGTCAGAGTTGCAGTTATGATAATTGCTTAATTGTTCTATTTATAAACCGAATATGAGCGACCTTGCATCATATCAGCAGCATCGGCGATGGCTGCGCCCCTTTGTCTCGCATCTTTCAAAGCGGGAGGGACGACACACAGAACGAGATAAAAAAAACAAGACAAACACGCATATGTACACATCACCGTTTCCAAGACGATGCCGAAGCCTCGGTATCAGGGGTCTGTCTGTGTCTTTGGCCCCGCTGTTCTCGTTCCCGGCACAATGAAATTATACCATAGCAAGCAGCGTCTCATGGAGGCAGATTCAAGGCCCATTTATTTGAGATTGCTTTTAGTGTAATTCAATAAAGGCTTTTTTACTCATTTATTTCCATGGTGAAATTCATGCTGAGGAAAACCAGGGCTGTATTTCCCTCATTAGCAGTAATAATAACCATAATAACAATAATGGCATTAAAAAGCAATCATTTGAAAGATCCTGCCGTCAATGTCAGTCTCAAACAGAAAATACAGATGGACGCTGGACATTATTTTTTGGTATTTATGGGAGACAATTTAGCAAAGGCTTTATTATCATAGCACACGTAGACAAATTAGACATATCAGGCGAAGCACTCCTCGCCTATAAAAGCTGAATCCAGAGCAGGATGTTTTCCGTGTTCGCCGAGATGATGAGTTTTTTCTTGTTTTCGATTTGATTTCAAGTTCAGTCCCGATAAGAGAATAGAGGGAAATAAAAAGTGCACATAAAAAGGGGAGGTGGCGTAATTATGAAAGGGATGCGAGCAGGAGAGAGTAGAAAGAGGATTGAGGAGACAGCAGAGCGGCGGGATCCACAACTCCACCGTCAGATCCATTTTCCACCACTGGAGGCCAACTGGCTATCAAGATGGCGCCGCCGTCGCTGAGGCTTACAGACGAAAACTTGGTTCTCTTGCTGATCTGCGGAGCAAGCACAGCCTCCCCGAATGCCCTGCAAAAATAAATATTTGAATATTCTCCGGCACTCCTAAACCAGCTTAAATTGGATCATTTTATTTTGCCGCCTGCCCTTGCCAAAATGCCAAAAGAGTGTGGGTCTTGGCGAGCCTCTCTCGCCCAGGCATGCCACCCTCCCCCCGGCCCTGCCCACCCTCTGCACTATCAGCTGACACAGAGTCTGCCCCCGGGCCACCTCCTTTCTCCTCGGCCACACTCCTGCTGCGTGGAGCTGGCACACCGAGCCCACACAGACGCCGGTCTAAACCGGCCATGCGTCCAGAGTGCGCCGACGTCATCAGCATCAGGTGACTCTGTCATCACGGCCGTTAAAAAAAAAAAAAAAGAAGAAGAAGCAGATGAGGAGGATGTGCTGCGTCCTCATCTGGCCTATGCAAGGCATTTCAGCGGCGGTTACCGTGGGGCGGGCTGACGTGACGAAGGTTTTAGTGATGTTTGAGGATGTCCATCAAAAGACGCCCGCCTGCTGATGAAGTCAATTCTTTCTAAAAACAAAAAAATTCTAAAAACTTTTCTTTCCGAGTGAAAAACGTGCCTGTGCAGTGAGCACATTCTGACCTGCTGTCAATTCAAATTAACTGGCTTTAACAAGATTATAGGAATGAATTTCTGAACCTCGAAACAAGAAACAAATAATGTGGATTAGTCCTCTGCAATCGAGAAAAATAAAAACTTTATTCAGAAAAGGCTGCAAATAAGTTGGAGCCAGGTCAGTGAATGTTTTCCCTCCTTACTTTAAACTTGCTTAAAGGCTGATTCTGTGCAGCATCACCCGTTTAAAAAACCTGATAGATCTTCTTCGTCTGAGCCATAAAGTATTAAAAACACATCAGTGAGTCACACTGTTGCACTGGCTGACATGTTCCTTCATTACCATGAACACACACACACTGTAGTTCATTGACTCGGTCTCACACACACCGTCCTGCTGCATGTATTGCGTATTAATCCTCCACTGAAAATAGTCCCCGACAAACGCAATATTTCCTCTTGTTTGAGTAACATGTGGTGAAAACTACAGTGCCCAGCTGTTGTAGGATCCCACTGAGCCTTTTTTAAAGCTGAAGTATAACCGTGTTGAATGATTTCTGTCTCCAGTAGGAGCTAGTGGGCCTGAGGCCACAGGCGTCGGTGTAGTCAGAGAGTACTTAAAGATGGCTGTAGAATGTATAGTATAATATAGAAAAAGGATCTTCCAGTGTGTTTAAATTAGCTACAAATTATGTGCATAACATTTTATTTTATCTCATTAATGTGGCGTATTATCCATCATTTCTGCAGAATATGAAAATCTTGAGTCATGTTAAAGTTTTTTTTAATTACTCGGTTAGATTTAAGCACATTTTTGAAAAATGTAAAAGTCCATGCAGCAGCAACAGTAATGCAACATTTGCACAATCCAAGCAATTCTGGAGAGGCTGCTGATAAATTCTGATTAAATGTCATTTTATGGATTCAGAGCTAAACAAACTGACAAAGTATGACGATGATGAAGATGGAGATTTTTTTTTATTTTTTATTGTTAACAGTAGTCTGAGGAAATCCACATCAATCCGTATTTTTCCATAGACTGAAAATCTGCTGTTTCAGTGGCGGCGCTCATGCAAACTGCGTTGTTGCGTTCAGTTTGGTGTCTGTCAGAGCCCAGCTGTCCTTCAGGCAGATCTTTAACAATAAGCTACCGGCTCACTATCTGCCCCGAGCACTCAAAGTATTCGCTGCACTGCTGCAAGTGTAAATTAGGTATCCGAGCCTAAACAGTTTTACTGGAGCTCTCGCCTCAGTCGCTGCATTTCAGAGTGGATTACGGCTCGTGTCTCTGCACACAGCGAGAAGTGTGCAGGCGGAGATGAGGAAAACGCTCAAAGTGAAACAACTGGCTGCTGAATGTGCTATTTTACTCGTTCTAAAATTACATTTGCGATTTAATGCACGGCTGTGTTTTTTCGTCTTTGTTCTGAAGTTTGCCCACAACTTCTGGGAAATGTTTGGCCAGCACCTGCATGATTAATATTTAATGTAGCTGATTTGGAAGTAAGTATTTGCATGGCCTTTAATTACTCTGGTCAGTTCAGACTTACAGTTATTGCTGCTTTTTTTTTCCAGATATTCGCTCTTTTTTTGTGTACAACTCATCAAACTTGCTTTCATCAGTTGTCTATAATTGCCTCATTAGAGTTCTCCTAATTATAGTGATCAAGGAATCGTCCATACATATCAGAAAAAGAGAAAAAAAACAAAATTTCCCTCCACTTTGGTAATGCGGTTTATTAGATTCATTATGACAGAGTGATCACAGTGCTCTGAGGCTCATGCAGAAGACATGGCATGTTACTGTAATGTTTGTAGCCACTGGTGCTCATCTCTTTTAAAAGGCTGTGTGTTGAACAACTCTAACCTTGTGAGCCATCTGGCTTCATCAGGCTCAAATTTCTTTTCTTTTTTTTTTTTTTTTGCAAAAGCAATCCGTTCTGAAAACTGAAACAGAGCTTCCAAGATCCAGATGGCTGGTGAGGTTACAGCACTTTTGATTTTCCTTGGATCTATGAAAACGGTCTGTCTTAACAACCTCGAGGAAGTGGAGGTGGACTGGCCATGAATTACAGCCAAGCAGTTTAAAAGCCCGAGTGTGTGATTTCTGTGCAGCACCTTAGTGTTTCCCCTCCTGACACCATGTTCATTTACAAGAATAAAGAAGACTCCATCACTTTGACAGCTGAACGTAATTTAGGCGAATATGTTGATTCTTTAAATTTGTGCATGTTTTCACGTTTGTTGTCTGTCATAGTCAGACCAGTCTCCACATACTGTTTTAGGTCTGGCTGAACCCACTGCCTGTCTGGTGCAGAGGAAAAAACACTTTGCCTTTAAACCCATCACAAGAGTCTTGGGCAGCACTAAGCCCAGGATGCAGCACAAAATAAGCAACCCATACCTGCATGTACCTAAACCCTCGATCTGCATTGCCACCACACACGGTGCTGCAACTTTTCCAGCAGCTGGAAAACAACAGAAGGGGCTTTTGTTGGTCTGGAGAGGCTGTTGCATGTCTGAACTGACACACTGTCACCTAGACTGTACATTTACAGCCAGACTGTGAACTTCCTGCTCACCTTTTCCTCTCACATTCACCGTCACTCTGCCTCCCTCTCACTTGTGTAGCCACACGCTGGCAAGGCACAAACGTTACGAGCTACGATACGCTAAAACAACAAGAGCACAATGGAGGACATCAAATGTTTCGTGTTCTTTCTCCTCAGTGTATATTTGATTATTGCAACGAGGAAACAAGCTTTGTTTGAGAAAAGGCTGCAGGCAGCAACACAAAAGACTGCTGAAAGAAACAGGAGCATCTCTCTGACCAATCAACAGACTGCAGTGTTACTAGCTCCACCTTTAAGTCCGGATCAGCGTGCTAGGTACCCCAGCAGGGGGGTGACAACAAAGTAGGACAGAATGGGGTGGTCATATTGGTACCATCCTCAACTTTGACAATGAAAACACAAAAATAGCCTTTCTGATGTGTAATAAATTGAACTGAACCGGGCTGCTTGGAGGAAACCTGGCTGTAGCGCCGGGGGGGACTTTTGGAGAAAGAACCAAGCAGACCTCCTTAATGCACGATCCAAATCTTCCTCCGAACTTGCCATTTTAGTGTGCAGGTTGCTAACACTGACAACCAGATAGCAGAAAGGTTCGGCGAATGCTGCCTGAAATAGTCAGCCAGTACCAGGCTTACCAGCAGCCTACTTCCTGCGAGTCAGACTATCACGTTTCTAATCCTTGCACGATTACACGAAATGTGAACCAGCATGTTTGTTTTTGCAGCAGGTTTCTGATAAAATCTTAAAATTCATTGGTGTCGTGCTGAATAAAGCATCTTTTTTCTTTTCCAGTGAGCACTGATTTACTGATTTGCAGGTTAAGACTGATTAAATTTGACTGAACAACAGCCTTTTTTTAATATAACTACACGCTGAAAAGTCATCAAAGAGATGTTGTTGAACTATACCTCAACATTTAACCAAGACATCTAAAAATGTTCACTTTCCAGCCAATTTAGGAGCAGTTTTACCATAATCTAAGTGTTACAACAATAACACTGATTCAAGCATGGTGCCTCTCATGAAAAACATGGACAAAACAGGTTTCATCAAGCTGTTCTAATGCACAAAGCGTGAATCAGTTAGCACACTGTCGATTGACTCTTTCAAGTGGTGAACTAATGAACTTTTTCTGTAAAATTTGAAATTGTCGGCAAAAAAATAGCATAGAACATTTTCTGTGCTATAATAGTCTGAAATGTTGAATAGTCTGAAAATGAAAGAAACCATTAGAAACCTTACTGTTATATGTTCTAGCTAGATTAGCTTAGTTAATAGCATAGCATCCTTGCTCATGCCAGATAAACTGTGGAAGCTTCAGTAGAGCTTGGAAACAAACTGATTAATAAAAAAAAAAAAAAAAGAACACTGATCGTAGCCAGTTCTGCAAAACTGCATGTTTTTAAAGCCCTTTCACTTTCTGTGCAACTATTGCAACCACGATGGTATGGTTAACAAAAATGAGAATAGTGTTTTTAGGACTGACACAAGTCTAATGCATGAGAGCAAGATGTGCTACATACTCATCCACCCTCCTGCCTTGGAAAGGACGCATTACTTCCTGCTTTGGCACTGAATGTTGGCACTGGTTGTAAATTGTGAGGTGCAGAATCTTCAAATATGGACCCATTATCCCAGAATAATGGGCTGTGTAATTATAGCGTATATCAAATGTAGGCGGTCTAAATAAAACTTTAAGTGAGAGTGTGACATGACAAGATGTAAGACCATCTGCAGGACCACATACATGTCCACATACACCTGCTTTCCTTCCTGTTTCCTGAAGAGCCCAGTGTCATGCTGTACGAGTGAGGCTGAATGTAGCTGATTAAACCTCCGAACTACAAAATCTACAATCTGTTTTACTGAATGCATGCATGCTCACAATTTGCGGTTACATCATGCACTGTAAAGAGCGATAGATGTGTGTTATGAAAAGTAATATTTTACAGTGTGTGATATGAATACTGGGTAATTTCGCTGTCATAAAACAGGGGGGAGTGGGAGGTAATGAATATTACACCGTCTGGTCTGTCCAGCCCCCCTCCTCTTTTATGTCTCTCTCTCTCATGCAGCTGTAGCGTCCTCGGGGCTACTGGCTAACCAGATCAGGTGCTAAATTCACTAATTGAATAATTTCACTGGGCTCCACAATGGCCCCTTTGAAAAGCGCCTGCTCTTTGTGTCTGTCCTCGAGTGACTGAAAGTGGTACAGCCTTTTAAATGAAAGAGTAACGCAGGTCTGCCGCGGTGGAGTAAATGCACCGCAATGATGTACTGGCTTTGTGTTGCACTGTTGTTTAACAGGACCAGCCGCAAAGTATCTTGGCCCTCAAGTGTATTGGATATCAATGAGAATGGTTTCACAGCACAGTCTGTTGAGGCAGATTTGTTGAGATTGGATGTTTGCCTGTTGAAATCCCCGGATTGACTTAGAAAAGTCAGTAACAACCTTAATTCTTTCAGAATCAACTATCAACCGGATAATGTGGATAGCGCTTGAGTGATGCGTTTAACCCCTGATTAGTCGCCAAACATGCTTTTAGTGAAGGATCACAAAAGCTGAAATATAGATTTTATTTTCTGGACACACGTTAAAAAAAGACAGTTTTCTAAAACAGCTGGGCACTGTCGCCATTATGAAACATTACTCAAACAGAAGGAACGAGCACGTTTGAAAGGGACTATTTTCAGTCGTGGATGAATACACATTTGGTGCTCAAGTGAGTAGCTATGGCAACAGGACAGTGTATGTGGGACTAAGTTGAAGAAGCAGTGTGGCTCATTGATATGCTTTCAGTTGTTTTTTTTGGACAATCATGGAGCTCTACGGCTCAGAGGAATAACATCTATCAGGCTTTGGAGACACAGAGAAAACGTGTCAGTAGTATTAATTCATTCTGTGTTTCTGCCATAGAATTTGTTCATGGTGAGAAAATATAGAGTATCTCCAGACTATATCTTGAAACATTTTCATCTTTTTCTGTCTACTTAAGTAGCTTTAAGGTTCCTAAAATCATCTTATCATCTTCCATGTTATCTGACAGCACATCTTCATAGCTACATGACCGTAGGAGGGGACAAACATGCTGTCAACGTTGTGAAATGGTTGAACTTTGGTTTTGTTTAGGCGCCAAAGCTGCTCGGTCAGGTTTAGGAATAGATTGTCGTTTGTGTAAAAATAAGCAGGATAATTAAGCTAAGTGACAGTGGCTCCAGACATCTCCATCTTGGCTCTCCAACAAACTCCCGGCTAATTAAAAAATGGGGAAAGAGGTGGGAACGTGGGTGGAGCTGAGGTGGGCCAAATGAAGCCTGGTTGCTGAGACCTAGCGGCTACCTGTCACTCAAAGCAGTCAAGTCCATAATTATGCATACTGTAACTTCAAGTCTAAATATAATTTAATAAAGTGAGTCATATAAAAATTCACCTCCTGTGGAGTGGTCATGAATGGAGAAATTAACTATAGAGACCGAAACTGTTTGTTTTGTACCAGGCTGGTTTATTTCTGCTGTAAAGTTGAGCATTTTATTATGAAGGTCTGTTAGGACTGACTCATTTTTGGAGCCAGCCTCAAGTGGCCATTCGTGGGACTGCAGTTTTTGACACGTGTGTTTGCTTAATGTTTTTGCCCAGGAGGTTGCTATTTACAAAAAACAAATATATAATAAGCTGCTTGCACAGATGACGTATGTGTTTCTGCATCTGACAGCACCACTGACAATATATATTCTGCATCAGCTTTTTCTAGAGCTACACTACAGGACGATGCTTATACAAGTGAAATATTCAAGCCCAAGGCTTCTTAAGGCATGCACGATTTGAGTAAATGGAAATATTCTAGATGTGTTGTGCATCATTTTATACACTCTTCCTCAAACTTCCATAAAATGCATTTTTCGTATCTCCACTAGAATTAAAATAAACTTTTGTGGATCTGAAAACATTTTGACCGCACACAACAATATTTTTTAATAGTCAAACCCAAGATGTGATAATTTTTAAATAAAAATAATGCTAATAAACTGCATTTGTATAGCAGCTGTAATACAAGCATTGCAGGTAAAAGTGCTTCACAACAAATACTAATGACTCCATTATTGATTTTTTGACTGTTTTGTGCACAAATCCAAGAATTCAATGATTTTCTGGTCATATGAATTAATATCACATGATGATTACACACACACACACACACACGCGCGCACACACACACACACACACACACACACACACAGCTACAGTAGCTCCCAGCATGTCACCACACTGCCATCTTGCTTTTTTAGGACAACACTTTCTCCAGTATTTCTCTCTTCTTTATCTTTATTTCCTGCTGTATGTACATTTTAACCACTCACCTCAATCCAGCATCAAACACAACACGATAACAGAAAAACCTGGAAGCGTCGATGTCCGGCTTCACCCCCTCCGACCTCACGCCGTTTTCCCTCTGTCGGTCCAACCTGCTTCGGAGGGCGAGGGTTCGTCAAACAGTCTGAGGTAGAGGAGAACATTCTGCAGACTTCAAACATGAAAACTTAATTGAATTCCTTTTTTTTTTCATCACAGTTGGGATTTGAACCGGAGTTTGCATACACCCAGCCGCCCTCTGAACTCCACATCCTACCCTTCTGCCGCACTATTACAGTGCCAAGCCACGTCAAGGTTTTAGCTCTTCGTGCGATCCTTTAACACTGCAGAAAGGCATATTCATTTTTGTGCACGGGGGGGACATTTTCTCTTTGCAATGCTGATCATTTCATGAGACCAGACCGTCCTGTAGAACTCTAAATCTTTATGAATATTATACATGCTGACATTCACACCTACATGGCTGCAGAAGTCTCCTTACTGTTGTGACAGTTGAACATAACAGCAAGATCACGTTAAAAGCCAATAGCAAACACTGTGACAGCGACCTTTGAGGCACTAACAGCAGTCTGCTCTACTGTTAACACGCTTAATATACTGAATAATGGCGAAGGGAAAGTCTAGGTGTGTTTGTAAAGCAGCCACAGATCATAACAATCTTGAATCTCGATGTCTTTGTGATCAATTCCAAATAATATCCAAAATTCTGAGTAAAGGTTGTAAAATCTACACTGTGCTGTTTGTGGTCATCTCAGTGAATCTTTTGCCTGTTGCCTCTCATGCAGGTCGACGTGTCCAAGTGTGTCTGAATGAGGGAAAAGTTTTGTTTCATTTAATTTAAAATAATTGCACAATGTATCCTCAAGTTCAACATCCTCTCAAACGGACTCGGGAGATTTCCCCCAACTCTGTGCTCAGATTCATCCAGAGCTCTGAGCCCCTTCATAACTTTCTGCCTACTTTGAAGTTATCTTTGTGCCACTTCGGAGCCAAGAGTCATGGATCCCCCTCATCCAATCCATCTCAAAAATTGAACGGTCTCTGGCACCCCGCTGGCCTCTTCTCACCCAGAAATCTTTGTCCCCAATTCCCTGAGCTTAGGTTTGACGTTTGGACTTCCCTTAGCGCTGTTCCAACCAGACCGGTGGATATCGAATGTTTCTTCGCCTCTATTTTCTCAACTTGTGACCATATTTTCCTACTTTAGATTGACCTCTTTGATCCCCCCTTTGTGTTGGAACCAAGATTATGGGAGCGGGGCGATGAAGGGGGAGAGAGGCTGCCAAGTGGCTGACTGACGAGCTGCCTTTCCTGGGCCGCTCAAGCCTGAAACCCTCGCCGTGCCATCCCCACTTCGGCCCGAGCCAGTCTATATGACTTATGGAGTTTGGGCCCCTCCACTGCCAATCCCACTTTGAGTGCAGTTTTCTGATAAACAAAAGCACATTCAAGCTTTAGCTTCTCATTTCACACTATGTGCTTTGGCTGGAGGCAATGCTTTCCTGGAGCCCCTGGCCTAGAGTCCAAAGAACGGCTCCAGTTGGCTTTCCTTTTTAAAAAAAAAAGGGGGGGGAGGGGTAGAAAGACGCCACATGTGGAGGATTAGGCCCCATCTTTCATCCTCCACGCTCTCTGCTCGCCCTCTACTACCAGAGCCATCACTGCTCCCGGTGAGCTGGAGAACCAGCCCCCGTGGACATGCATGCACGCAAGCTATTCTTTTCCTACCTCCAACACACGACACAAACTCACCTGACTCTCTCGCTCCATCTCCGCCCCCCCCCACCCCCCCCCCACCCCCTCCGGCTCTTTTAACCGTGCACAGGGATTGCAAACACGGGTACACAATCTCCCTCTTTCTGTCCGCTCCGTCTTTCAGAGCTCGAGTTGGATTTAAACTTTTAGTTTGGTGCGGGGGCGCGCATATCCCTGGCTATTGTAGGAGGAAGTACTCCTGACTTTGACAAAAGCCGTACAGTTATGATTGTGAATATTCCTACAGTAAAGTTCGTGGGGTAAGCTGAGACACTGATGCAGTTTTAATTCCATAAATTGTCCTCATTGTGTCTTTGCATATTTTCACAAACGCCCATGCCTCTGCAACCTGCCAACTATAGCATGCAGCAGCACTGTACATATGGTGCTTCAATCGAGAACTGCGCCATTGACTGCAAATTTATTCCATGTCAGATGTGTATATCTTGAATATACTTAACCTGTTAAGTGTGAACGGTGCGCCAGATGGATCGAACGATGAGAGTAAGGTAAACATGATACTTAATGCTCCTTCTATTAGAAATGTCGGGGCTCAGATCTGAAGGCGAGTGGCACCCGTCAAGGCCCTTTGTCTCCAGCTAAGCAGAGATACCAGAGCGGTTATTAGTGATGCGCGTGAAACGCTAGCCGAGGCGCGTGATGACCCTGGGGGCCTTGCCTGTCTCAGGGAACAGATGTGCCACCCACTCGCAACAGTTGTACCCTACCCACAATGGCCTTGTGGGAGACGGTGGGCTAGCTGCGGACTGAAGATGATACCTCACTTAACTAGCTCCCATGTCGGCTGCAGGGAGGGTGCGTCTCTCTGAGAGGAGGGAGAGCGAGAGGAAGGGAGAGACAGGGAGGGTGTGAACAGCACACATATTTACAGGATCAATATTTACCCAAAATTCTTCTCGGGAGCCAACACCTGCTGCATCTTTGTATAAAGTCGAGAAGTTGCTGAAATGAAATCGGCTGATCTCTCTTGAAGATTTCATTAACTTCCCCCCCAATATGAACTTGGAAACTTGATCAAGTTATCATGGCATTAAAGTCTACAGCAGATTTTTCTCTCTGCTTATTTTTTTTATTTATTTTTTTGTCCTCAGACAGCTCATTAAAGCAAATACAGCTAATAATGAACATTTTAAAGGCTCATAGTACAGACTAATTTTCTTTATTATTTCTTAATCCTTAATGAAGAGTTTCATTTACACCATGCTTATAGAGAAAACATGCATTTCAATGTGCTGAAAGTTAATTTATTTCCTTGTAATGCAATAGTTAGTTTTAATTGCTTTTTAATGTAGTCGGTTGACTATAATATTGCGGAAAACAAACTTTGTGTTGCATTCATTTCATTTCCATTTTGAATTCACAGGCATTATTTCAGAATTTTTAATGGCTCGCTATGATATGCTTCATATTTGCGGGCTTCTCCTCGCAGCTTACTGTTCTCTCTTAATGAGCAGAGCTATGGAAACACGCTGCATTATGATAATTGTCTAGAATTCTGATATATTATACTTTAATAAAAGGATATTTTAACTCACAGCTTGCTGTCAGATCAAGGCAGAGATATGTGTTGTGAGGTTTGGCACTAACAGGAATGAACTGTGACACCTAAATCAACAACTCGCAGAAGGACTTTGCCCCCAAATTCATTTGTCAATAGATTGAGTCAATATGGGTTGATCTGTGTGCAGCTCCTCAGCCTTCTGTCTACCCGTCAACACACAGAGGACAGTGTCTGGCTAGACGTCTGGCCATTAACTGCATTATCTGTGCGTCTGTTGTGTAAATGCATCAAACATCGGGAACCGTTTTTTATTTTTTCTCTCCTGCCTGTCATGATGAAACCGACGTCCCACTTGTTTGAGTGAATGAAACCCAATACGACATAAATGGCGTCCAAATTCAGTCTTTATAAGTGAGGTCTTGACTGATTTAATTATACTAAGTGGTAGGAAGCCCACACGCGCTATCAAATATTAAAGCGGTAATCTGTGACAGTCTTGTTCTTATTTTCCCTCCATCTCTGCTGTGGCACCCGCCGCCGCGCTTTAAAAACTTCACCTGTCAATCAAGCATAGAGGGCGGGGCTCAGGAAGTTTGTGGCCTGCAGGTGCTTTTGTCAGTTCCGTCCAGGTGTTCATCAAAGCCAGTTCTTCCGCTTTTGCCAACACCTGACAGACCAAAACTTTCCTGTTGAGAGAAACTCTTCACCACTGTGACACCCCCCGGTGACCCACGAGCCCAGTAAAGGTAATAAGTAATCAACCTCAGGCTTCACCGACAGTGCCCCGGCACCCTTTGAACGGGTATTATTACAGTCCAGGATCCTTGGGAATTACATCCATTGTGTGGACTGTGGAGGTCGTGTTTGTGTATGTGAAAATGACGTTTATTAACAGTAATCACTTTTCCTAACCCCGACCGATCCCTGACCATAGTTTAAATGCCATAATCATCTTTTCCTAACCTTAACTGCACGGTATTAGCCATGCTAATGCTCAAAAAATGTCATGTAGTCTGTGATCTATAATCTGAGTTTTACACAACTGGCCAATATTGATGTTCATGTCTGGTGATATGGTTGTATTATTTAGGAGCTTGTTTCATTGACTTCCAGTATTGTGGTCCACTCATGATATTAACTTTGTATTTCAATTCATATTTACACTTTTCTTTCTATTTTGTGCATTTTTTTTAACTTATTGCACTCTCAGCCAGCCAAGGATCGTTTTTCCCATCCCATGTTTTTTTCTTTTTTTAGGCTCAGAGCTGTAAGACATTGTTTGTCATATTTTGATGCAACAATAAGAACTGACTTGATAAAGACTGATTCTTTGCAAACTGACATTGTGTTTGTCACCGATCAATCCTTGAAGCCGTGCAATATATGACTCCATTTCCATACAACTACACAGCACGCTATTAAATGCAGATAAACCCCTTGAGATGTATCATCCTGTTTTCAAGGGGTCCCAAACAAACACTCTCAAATGGAAAACAGAACGGTACAAAACACAATAATATATAACATGACAAACAACAAGGACAAACAATCAAACAAACGTCAAAACAAAAAAGGAGAAAAAACTAGACACAAGCAACAGAAACACCAGCAAACAATCCAACAACGGTTATTCTGATCAGAAGGAGCTGACAACCTAAAAGTTTTTTAACCAACTTCTTTAGATACAAAGTCGATCTGATCAGAGTTTCTTTGTAAATAATTTGACATATAAGGAACCAAAAATTGTTTTAGACAATAAGAACACTTAATGTTAATTTGAGGGTGTTTTGGTTAACATTGTGCAATGATGTATAAAAAAAATATTATATACTAATAGTAATCTGCAGAGTCTGTTATTTATAACATTGAGGGGACAAAGATCAGTCTATCAGTCCGTTATTGGTTTTATATGTTGTGAATCAAGTTCTGGAACGATACAGACCACCAACACCAAAGTTTACCTTTTCCATGACATGATCAATACAGGGTTTAAAGTTCAGAGTCGATCCACACACTGATAATTAATTATTTCTACTTTCTGAAGAGCTCTACTTTCATCACAAGTGAAAACCAAACATCTGGATGTGGAGTTGAATAGGTTTTTGTTTCATTGAGCAATATTTTTTTTAAGCCAAGGAACCACGTTTGAAGTGAATTTAAATGAGATCTCAGGACCTTGATCTTGAATTTGTGAGATGTATATATAATAGTGTCATCTGCATATAGTTGAGCCCAACGATCAGAAAACAGTGGGAGATCATGTTGCAGGCTTTCTCAACTCTCTTTTTTAGAGCTGAGACAATCAACTGAGCAATCCATCAGTTGATTGATGGAGAATGAATAGGTAACCATTTTGATTTAATTGATCATTTTCTAGGCTAACAGGCCAAACATTCTTTATATCCAGCCTCTAGTTTGTGAGTTTCTTCTCTTATTCCTGATCTAAAATGGAATTAGATCAAATACGTTTGGGTTTTACATCATTATTTGAAAAAACAAGTGATCCGAAGACGTGATGTTGCATTTTATGAAATTGTGAGTGTGAAAAATGATGGTTTTTAGCCAGTTTCTGACCTTATATTGACATTTTAGTAATCTTTTAATTGAGAAAATACACAGCAGATTAATCAATAATGAAGCGCATTGCAAGCTGGAGCCTTAGCATTCATTACTCATGTGTGTACTTCTCTTCTCAGGTATTAAAAGTTTTTGTCTTTGCTCATTTTCACACACAGTGAAAACAAACGCCCCAGTTCTTTGCATCTTACCTGCCTGATAACAACATTCACCGCAGCTGAAGTGAAGCTCACGGACATAAAGCAAAGCCTACAGCAAAGACGATCCACTGAACGTTCTGAACGACAAGCACCCACCAAAACGCCGTTCACATTTCAGACAATAAATCATTAGTAACAACCATGGCATCTCTTTCCCTCTCATCCTTTCCGCTCCCCCCTACCCTCTTAATGCCAATCAGAGCAAGATGGGAAGATTCCCTCCAACTATTGAGATCCAGCATGTGTTTCTCCCAGAGGGGAAAAATTAATTCCTCCTCCTCCTCGGCATCCTCCTCCTCCCTTTTCTCCGCCAAGGTGCAGCGTGCTCCCTCTCTTTTTCTCTCCCCATCTGAAAGAATACAAGAGAATGAGAACCTCTCCTGAGGGGATCCAGCTTATATACTATTTCATCCGCATTTAAATCCTCTGATAAATGCGAATGTGAATGCCTTAGCGGGGAACTTGCGAAATAAAGAGAGATTATTTTCTGGAGATACTAATATTAGTCTTTTGGCATGGGGTAGAGTGAATACGACACCCGAGCGTGGGGAAGTCTATTGATGGTGATTTAATCTAGTGTAAGCATTGCTCGTCGTCAAAAGAGTGGAATAAAGGAGGGAGGGATATGGGTTGTTTTTTTTATTTACATACCTGTGAGAATGACGATCCATTCAAATAGATGACTTATCAGGCCAGAACAGAACCTCTCTCTCCCCACAGGCGATGAAGAGGAAGAAAAATAAGTTAAGTCTTGTATTATTCTGACTGAGAGCTTTTGTTGGCAAGATTTGGTCTCTCTATTTTCTCTACAGTACAACTTTTTAACTACCTTTAGTTGGCATTTTGTAACAAGTAAACCATTGTTCCTCCCTGTTTTAAGTTGTTGAGGAATTCCAGACGAGTTTTTTCTTTTTGTCTCCTGCGTCTTCATCATCCAGGTACCGAGCGGCACTTTTCCTCCCCACTTTGATGTGGGAAAAACAACAAACGAATCCTTAAGACACCCATAATAATCTACGTTTTTATTATGTGTTCATTGTTCCCCAGGACTGTCATTTCCAGCAGCCTCTGTGCGAGGAGACGAGAAGGTTTCCGTCACAAATATTCCTTTCAGGATCTGTTAGGCCTTGCTTGTCATCTGGATGAAAAGGAATCGTGGGGATTTTTGTGCTTGCCCTTAATCTCCCTAACTGATGCTGGGAGTGCAAATCAAATCCAATTATAGGCAATGTGGGCCTTCAGCCTCTTTGAGGAAAGATATTGGAGACACTGATGGTTATCTAATGTTTTTTTTTCTCTTCCCTCTCTGCTTTGAAACAACCAGCAGCGAGTGAGGTCATGGGAGTAGATCTGAGACCCCACTCGAGATGTTTTTTTTTTTTTTTTCATTTTCCACATCAGGCCACTTCCCTCTCTTTTTACAGAAGGATTATTAGGCCTCCAGAGACTTTTACACGCTGAGATCACCGAATACGCTGAATAAAGGGTTCAGGTGTGATTCCACTCATATTCTTCTTCAGGAGTAAATGTCACTCGACGATTTCTAAATTGATAACTGCAGGTGGAACGCTGACTCCACTTTTTATGGCCCTCATGCATATTTTAGAATTTGAATTAGGCTATTGCACGCTTTTACTGAAATAGCAGTTAAAGCATGCATTTATTAGTTGACTTTACAACTTCTTGCTGTTGTTCGAGCACAGGATGAGTGTTTTTCTTAATAATTAATGCAGGTGGCAGAAGTCTACTGTGGTAGAAGGAAAATTGAAATAATTTACTTTTGTAAAAGTAGCAATACCACATTTTGAAATTACTCCATTACATGTAACAGCCCTGCATTCAAGTGTAAGAATAAGAAATATTCTGAAAGTATATAAAGTAAAAGCATGGTGAATGGCCTCTGTTAGTGTTGTAGTTTGTATAGATTGAGCTAATTTCAACTGCTTCTTATACTGCTGGATGGTTTAATCTGTATAAATGCATCATCTTTTATAAACTGATCATATTGTGTAAAGAACTTAAAAGTACAATATGTCCATCTGAAATGGAGTAGAAGCAGCATAAAAATGGACAAATTCGCATACAAGTACCTCAAAACTGTAAATTGTACATTTCACCACTGGTAGTCAAGGTGTTAAACGAGCTCGTTTGTGATTGGATGATTGTTGGTTTGACTCCATTTAATCACTTCAACCAATCCAGATTCTCTATAGCAATTAAAGACAGATTATCCGTTCACCTGCTGGTTTTTGTGACAGAGCGCCCATGAGCAAGGCGTTCAACCACAACCAAGAGATTGTGTGGTGTTTTACCAGGCAGCATCCAGCAGAGAGTAAACCATGGCGTCACTGAAGAGTGAACGACTTTCCCTGGAAGAATAAAGGCCAAAAATACAAACTCAAGCCAAAATGAAGAAATATTTAGGGTGCAAAAGCACTGAAAGGGCCTGAAATACTGATTTTGGATTCACTAACACAAACTCTTATCTGTCTTAATCCTAGCTTTGGAGAGCATGGTTAAGAATGTCCCTGTTAAAACTAATCTACGATTACAAAATATCTTGAACTCAATAAACTGAGATTATTCAAATCCCTCGTGGTGTAATCGCACCCAAGTGCCACCATGTAATCTCGACTGAACGTGTTTTGCATTCATCTGCCTCTTTCTCTCCGTCTCTTCCCAGACAGCATGTAAATAAACCTTCCCGTGGTGTGGGACGGTGTAAACTTCAGAATTTGCTGCTTATTTTGTTCATTAAAATATTAATCACAGATTAAGCCCCTTAATACCCTATGGATTGCCATTTTAGAAAACAAATACAATAGTTCCCCCACTCTTTTCTTTGCAGAAACCTCCTGGCATCTCAGGAATCAGCCGCATGTTTCGGTGCTGAAAGAAAGACAGGAAAGGATAGAACTGTAATCCCCATCAATGCACTTTAGAAACCACCTTCTTGCTAAAATGTGTGACTAATGGGCACAAATCTGCGGCTTTAGAAGCTGTCAGCGAGGACTGCCTAGGCCGTTGTTCCACTATTCACCGCATAAACGTAATAAACCCGTCCCGTTTGTTTTTGCCATTGCTCGAGTCTTTTTGTCTCTGCTCAGAGCAAATGTACCTTGAGGTCTTGTGTAGGGTTTCTCTTTCAAGCTGCAGCTCTTTTTTTTTTTTTTTTTTTTTTTTTAGCTTTCCTCCTCCCGCCCGGCCTGTGTGCTGCTTCGTGGTGCCGTAATGACATTAAAACACGAACACTTAAAGGGCTTTTGGTGAGAGCCGCATTGTCTGCCGTGAAGGCTTCCAAAAAGAGGCTTTTATTTTGTTGTGGGATTTAATGCCAGTGTGTGTTACCTGATAACATTAAGGCAGAGCAGGGAAGCAGGAATATTCCCTGACTGGCAAAGCTTCAAGAATATTGACCACCAACAGGATTGCAGCTGATGCCGGCCATGTATATGCATGTGCTCGGAACGGCCTGATTATAGCTATTACAGAATTATATCTGGGGAAGCGCAATTCATTAGCCCTGATTTCTCTTTATCTAGCGTCAGAGTGCAAGGCTAGCTTAGCGGAGCAGGACTGGATGATGCTGGTTCATTTTCACAGCCAGATGCAAATAAGAAGAGTCAACTTCTGGGTTTCAGAGAACGCCTTGTACGTTGTCGGGAGAAAATGTCTCTGCCGTGACATCAATACGTGAACAGGGGGGGAAAAAAAATAAATCCCAAAAAAGTTCCTTCAGAGTAAATTCAGAGTGTTTTTTTTCTTCTTTTTTTCTGGCAGGTGAGATTTTGTGGATCCAAATCAATTTATGTTGTTGTTTTTGCAATGGCAGTTAAATACACTTTGGGAAATGAGGTGAATGAAACCTATAAAATGAAGTTTGCTTCCAGCTGAATAGTTAATTCAGTGCATCCAGAAAAAAAGCTCGTCTTTTTTTTTTTTTCCTGCTCCCCTCGCTGCCGTATGTGAGGGAGAAATAATGACAGTGTTTCGGCGTTGTTTGATCATCCTTAGCAAATTTGAATGCCAAATTTGTTTTGCAGGTGTTGCTCATGGAATAATTGAGCTGCATAATGTGGATAAGGTGTTGCTACCATACTACACTTAATACGCATTTTAAGCACCAAAACAGCTCCAGCCGGTACGGAAGCCTGAAATCATTACAAGTTTAGTTTTAGGCAAAAATGGATTTTCCAGTGGACATAGTTTGTCTTTAGTGGAGAAAACATCTTTTTAATGTGCAAAGATAGATTAAAAAAGAACAGAATGATTAAAATCAATCATGTCCAAATCATGAGAAACGACAAAGATAGAGCAACTCTACATTTATTAAGACATGCACATGCAGTCGTCAAGCTTATAAGACTCCCAAGAATGCGGTTAGTGTGGTCAGATAAAAATATCACTTCTTGTATTAAACATTAGATTTCGATTTCATTTTACATCGTTTGCAAGTTCTGCAAATAAAATCTGCCTTTTCCTACACCAATCACTTTGAAGAAACATCATCAACGGGAAGCCAGAACAATCAGCTTGAACACACTTGGAGCTCACTTCCTTTTCTGTGACAGGCGGCGTACCTGAACCTATCAGAACTGGCCTCACGCGATAAACCCCACCCATCTGGCATCTACCGGGAGAAAATCCCACTTTCTGACCCAGGTCTGGCTCGCAGAGTGAATATAGCAGCTTTAATATAAACTACCGAGATGCTTCACACACAGGTTCGCGGTGGAGATATGTGCTGTATGCACACACCAGAATCAGTCTGCTCTGCTGTCTTAGATGCATTGTGCTCCTCCTCTTGTCTTCCCAGGCAGAAGCTCTATAAACACACTGAGCCACGTGTAAACACACAAACACACACACGCGCACGTGCACGCACACACTCAAGACAATGGCTATTACCAGGCACACCTGGGTTCCCGCCTGCGCCATCCTCCTAATATCTTTTAAATCTTCACATAAGGTATGCCTTCCATAGGGCTTACAATACCATTTGCTCTAATAAATTCTTTTGGCAGCGCTGAGTGCAAGCTGCTTCTCCAAAGCCCCAGGAGGAGCATGGAGGGGAGCAGGAAGGGAGAGGCAGCCCAAAATATGAGGATAAATAGTGTGGAATCCTCCAGGACCCCGGCCCTGGTAATCAACATTCTTCCAACTGGAAACATTTTCCAATTCTTCATCTTCATTTAGCTTCCTTACCTAGTAATTCTTAGCAGCGGGCTGCAATAATTTGCACTGACGCCTGAATCGAAAAAGCAGGAAGGGTCCAAATTGAAGGTTTTTGGAGGGATGAAGGGAGTGGAGGAGAAAGAGAGAAAAGAGGATGCGAGTGATTGTGATAAGCAAATGAAATTAGCGGTGGCGAGTGTTTGTCTAGCGAAGACAGGAAGGAGCACGGTGTCGGGTGCCATGTTAAACACTCCTCACACGGTAAAGTAGCTAATCCAGGCTCCCTCCATCTCAAGCCTCTGTGTGATTACAGCGAACAGTCTCCTCATCGTGAACGCCGCGGAGCAGAGCGGCGGCCCTAGTTACCTCTCCAACAAGAGGCTCATTAAGAGAGAGGGGGAGAGAGAGTCGGAGAGGTAGAGGGAGAGAGTGAGAAGGAGGGAGGGGAAAAAGCGATTTTTAAGTGTTGACTAATAGAGGAGCTCCAAGGTATTTATTTCTTATTGTTTCCCTGCAAAGTCATTATGCCACACTGGAGGTTCTTCTTTCTGCTCCCCGGCAGAGAGCAAGAGAGCGAGGGGTGTGTGTGTGTGTGTGTGTGTGTGTTGGTGTTGGTGTTTTCTTTCCCCATTTCACCCTCCCTCACTCCTACTCCACTTTAAGGGAGGAGGCGATGGCTTGAGGCGAGCCTGGATCTCCAACACTGAGATGCACTTCCGTCGTGGCTCTTTGCCGCCGCCGCGTACGAACTGTCACTTGTTACGTTAAATTATGGATCGCGCGCTCGCTAATTCTCAGCCTGATATTTCTGGCAGAGGGTCGGAACATGTGGACAGGCAGCATCTGTTAGGACCACTGATGAAGTCCAGAAAAACCTTTTACTCTGCACCCATTTGTCACCCGCTCTGACAACGGATGGTTCACTTGATCTCCTGCAGCCCGCAGAGCGAGCTGCGAAGGTGAAATTACCTTTATCAAACAGAAAGAGAAAATCCTGAAGGGGAGAATTGATTTATCTTCATTAAAATAAAAAAAAAAACTCACATTTTTATCTCTTTTTCACCAACTTTGACATTTTTATAATTCCTTAACTTTCTACCAGCTGCCTGTTGGAGCTTCAGCTTCCCTGCTGAAAATATTTCAAGGTTAAATGGTTTAATAGTAATTATAGTAAAGCAACATTTGAATATTACACCGTCTAAATACAGTTTTATCAGTTCTCAATTGTCTTAACAATAGTTTAATTGTTAGCTCAGCCGCCCACACAATGGTTGGGCAAAGACAAAACCCACTAATGGCTCAGCAAAGAAGAAGATGAATAAAATTAAAAGACACCTGCACACCTCTTCTCTTCTATTTGAATAGATTTCTTTGTTAATTTTGGAAGCGAGTTCAGTCATTACAAAGAACACATACTGTCCCCTAAGCTGCAGTTTAAAGCATTTAAGCATTTATCAGCACAATAGCCTATTCAATTACACTGATAACAAATGCAAAGTAGTGCATCTGTTGATTCTAACTTTTAGAATCTTATTTCTTGCTTCCAAAAATGAAAACTTGACATTATGAAACCAAAGATGAAACTTAATATGAATTAATTTCCTGCGGTATATCGGCCTGAGTCTGCTGTCATTAATCAGTGTGTAAATAGTCTGTGTGCTGTTAATTGTTGAGAGGCACCCACGACTGAAATAATCGCTTTGACTTTTTAGAGCATCAAAGGTCGAAGGTGTTTCTGAGGATAAACACTTTGAGATGAGTCAGAGAAAACAGCAGACTCGCAAAGCATGATGGGAAACGGGACTGGAAGGAAATACAGCCAATAATTGTCGGAAAAGCAGCTTATCTAATACCAGAAATTGCAGATGACGCCAGAAAACTGACTTACGTGTCACCATTTTAAAATAATTTCGCACCTTGTGTTAAATTATAGACACATTTCACCGGAAGTCCATATTTTAAAGTTAGATATTTAATAAAAAATGTGCAGGTTGGTCAAAATGCCAGCTGTGTCCCCACTCTAGGACCTGAATCAAAGCGCTTCAAATAGTTTAATCTGCTTTATGTACCTGATGGGTGGAGTTAACTTAGACGGGATGAAACTTTAATGACCTCCGTTGTGCCGCAGCAGAGAAACAAGAATGCATGAGGGGGAAAAAAACTGAATCCGAACATAAAACAGGAGTCAGACAAACACATGCAGCCGACAAATTCAAGGCGTGTTAAGTAGAATGGATGAGTGGGAAGGCTGGGTGACAGCATGAATAACTTACATGCATGGATTGACGTACAGTTGCTGTTACAGATGGTACAATATTCAACGCTCACTAAAATATACATTACTAAATATAAAGAGGTGCAGTCCATTTTCAATGCACAATAAAGATTAGAAACATCTTTATGAATATACCTTTAAAAACAGTGAAGATTTTTATTTATACTTCTGACACAGATCATCGCCAAACTTAATTTAAAACTGTTGTTTAAAGAAATGGAGTTAATTGTGCACCGTGTTTTAATCTCAACGGTCTCTCTAACAGGACATTACGTATTATCTGCCGTTCCATACAGCAGGAAGTGGCTGCCACACACTTCCAGACCAGGTCAGGTGTGTGTGAATCGCTGAGTTTCGGGTGTCGTTAGTTTTCTGAGGGCGTCATGTTCGCCTCCCTCCTCTCTGCTAGAGAATCTCTGCATCCTCTGGTTTGTTATACGACACCTCCTGGTAGAGACCGAGGCTGCAGCTCGGAGGCGTCGCGCTCTCACTGTGTGATCTGTGTGTGTGTGTGTGCAGGGTGTGTTTCTGTGCATGTGTGTACATATGTTGGCAGTGTCTGTTTGTATCTTTAAGAGGGAGAGAGCAAGGCGGTGTGTGTTTGAGGTGTGTGTGTGTGTGTGTGTGTGAGGGCTTGTGTGCATGCATACATACCCCCACTTAGGAAAGCCAACCACCCTCAGTGTCTCCAATGGCTTAGGGCCCTTTTCTCTCTCCCATGGGGGCCCTTGATTGAAGCCAGAATTCCTCCACGTGTGTGTGTGTGTGTGTGTGTGTGTTTGTTTGTGCGCATGAGTGTCGGCCTCGCTGGGATTGCATTAGACAAAAGAGACGCACTTGCCAGCAGCTGTGGCGAAGACAGCAGCATCCCCACCCCACCTAAAGCACCCCATTGGTTCCTCCCTCCACTCCCAGTCTCTCTTGGTCCAGTTAGGCGACTGGAGCGGCGATGGCGCCCGCTCAGGAGAAGAAAAGGCCCCTCGGGAGGCTGGAAAGTGAATAAAGGAACGCGCAGAAAGAGAGAATAAGCATTTTTCATGCTTTTTTGTGTTTAATGCCATTTCCAAAAATAATGTGGGCCTCGGAAAACAGAAGGTAAAGATTTATAAGAAAACGCACGCATACACATACGTGTCTGCACGCAGACACACACAGCACACACACAAAATGCCAGTTTGGGGAGGGTTGTTGTGAATACCTGATTCTTCCCCCTCTTTTTTTTCCCTCCTCATCTCCCTTTAAAAATCTGCAAATCCATTTGCTAAACAGCTGCACCTCTGTAGTGCACAGATAACAACCTGGGCCAGACTGGCTTTGCGGCAGCGAGTGGAGGCAGATAGGCCCAAATCTCTGGCCCTTTTTTCAAAAATGCTAATGACGAAGGAACCACTTCCCTGGCCAAAAAAAAAAAAAAAGAAAGAAAGAAAAAAAGAGAAGAGAGCGGGAGAGAGAAAGAGAGAGCGAGAGAGAAGGCTCTTGTAGATCTGTCAATTTCTATTTTGACAGATATTTGCTTGTAAGTACACACAACACTTGTTCCCTGTGTCTTATCTGGTTCTGTGCAGAACACTGACCTACATTACATCAAGCACAATATGATGCACAAACATGCTCTGTTCAATAGCCTGCCTCTTTTCTGTTGTTGTTGTTTGTTTTATTTTTTTCCCACTCCCCCTCTTCTCTCTTTTTCACCTTAAAAACAGATGGATTCAAATGAAATGGCTGCAAATCCTATGAACAGAAGGTATTCTTTCTCAAATAAAACCTTGTGGCTTAAAGGGAGAATCTTCCGACCATCTCCGGATGTTTGATTGCTCCTCAAAGGCCTGAGCAACTGCACTCAGTGGAGGAGAGTAAATATTGGAAATATTGCCACAGCTGCTCATTCACTCCGTCTCTATCTCTCCCTCTCTGCCTCCCAACACATTGTTTTTTGACATAAACTCTCCGACGCTTGCAGACAATAGCAGAGAATCCATATTAAATAGATCATTATAATGGTGATGGTGCATTGATCCACATCTGAGGCACTTTACTGCCTGCAGAGAGGTCAGAGGTCATTCGCAGAGCAGCGTGGACCCGGGGCTGGAACAACTTTAGCGTCTCAGACAAACACACTTCAGTAAACTGGATGATTTCCAACGCAGAGTTTTAAATTGAGGTGCATTAGTTGACAGATTGGCTCCCTAATCACCAGGGGCTGCATTACAGAAACTTCCTAACTATGAAATCCTCTCTTTATTTGTTTTGGTAACCATGGAAGTGTGAGTTATTACCTGATTTAGAACTTTAGGATTAGTATTAGACAACAATTTAGACAAGAAAAAAAAAAAGGAGCTCAGCATGAGGTCCAACCTAGTTGTTGAGAGTTGTTGCAGATGGAGTTGCTCAGCTATCATGAAGATGGTTGAGTGGTTGTCACGTGAAGTCTGGAAATTCAGTGCTTGTGATGAGACTTTTGAAGGTTTAAGAGGTTTAAGTCTTGACTGCGTTCCCCGAATCCAGATTGTCCTCTAGATGGACAGCGGTGACCACAGCTGAAATGAAAGCAGCTCTATAAAACAGCATCCTCTGCTTCTTCTTCAGCTTCAAACAACAATCAAATGTCCGTACAGTAGCGCAGCTTCACGGATGGCTGCCATCTTTGTTTAACGTTGTTGTTTTGGATCCACGGAAATGAGATGAGGGTGTAAAACGGAAGAAGAAGAAGCTGAACTGAGTGGTTGGATCGATCTGCCATACAATCTGGATACAGGATGCATTTTAATACAAGGTTTAAAGAGTTTATGCGCCTCAAAGTTCATTCTTGATATTTAAACCAGCAGTTGGCAAAACACCTCAAGGTCTATTTAGTTTAGTTTTGATTTAAGGACAGAACTCTTGAGATGCAAATCTTGTTTTAAAAGGGGTCCTTAGACACAAACACATGGAAAAATAACAGCCATTTTAGACAACGTAAATTTTCGTAGCTGTTCTGGAGCTTTCAGTCATATCACATGGTCTTCATCAGCAGATGGAGTTTGCCCAGTCATGGAATCGTAGATGTTAAAATTTCCATTTTTTTCCCTGAGCACTTTAAAGACCTCTCACTAATTACTCATCAGCTAATCTTAAGCACACAAACCTGAGAGTTCCTCTGGCTTAAGGCTCAAAGGTCCCCCTTCGGAGCTCTTGATCAGTGGTGGAACTGTGGTGCAGTGTTTTGATAAGCAGGCGCCCGCATTATTATTAAATGTATCCTGTGAGGGTGTTGAACCTTCCTCAGTCTGGTTTCGGGTTGATTGCCTTGATTTGTCACACCTGTCCCAGCTGGTATAAATGTCATCCAGGTGACCGTTGCTCTCATCCAGAAGAAGTCTGAACACTGGTCAGTGGAACAAATGGGACTTATCAGTTGATGTCAGTTGTTCTGACGTGTTCTGGGCCTACCCAGATCTAAATGACGATGATGAATGGATATCCAGAGTGTGTCTACAAACATAAAATATAAAGCTGTATAAACTGAATGCACTTTTATCTGAACATGACACACATGAAATGACGAATAGTGAAATATGCAAATTTTGTCTGATAGAAAATTAAACCAACATGAAACCTTTAGGGGATGTTTTCACTGGACTGATCAGGTGTTTTCTTGCTAATAGCAGTTTACATGTGTGGCGACACACAGAATTCATATCTGGACCAATGAGAAATGTTTACTTAAAAAAAAAACATTTTGAAATAAGAAGGAAACTCAAAATAAACATGAAATTGTGACTGATGAAGAGTTTGTAGGTCACCTGGCTCACAGTTTTTTCATTCCCACATAAAACCTTCATTAATGTGACTATTGTCCCTCGTGAGCCACAGTATTCCATCCGCAGAAACCTCTGACCAGGAGACCTGTTAATCCACTGGAATCTGTTGGAGACAAATGAGGCATTTGTCCATTAGAAAACAACCATATTTACCAGGTAAAGCAACTGAACCGAAACCACTAATTTACTATTTATAAGTTGCGCTTGTGAGTTGATCAAACTCGCTTGGCAGATAAATAACAATGTGATCACACTATCATCCATAATCAGCTATTATTTCCCATCAGTTGAAGTTCTAGCCCTCAAAGAGGTAATTGCAGGGTCTCTTTTCACTGTAATTGTCAGTTCACTTAATTGTGTTTTGATATATTGGAGAATGTATAGCTGATTCCCACCCCCAATCCATCTTGCATGCATTAAATTGTTTGTCTGTAGGATGCTTTACAGTGGTTGCCCTGTGGGATTTGACCCCACTTTCCGTTGACTGACAGGTGTGTTTTAGAGGCAGGAGTGGGAGGTTCGCCCGTGCAAGGCCCCAAGAAAGGTGTGTGCTCGTGTTTGTGCTTCCTTGTGCGAGTGTGTATGCAAGTCTGCTAACTTTCTGTTCTATTTAAAGTGTGTGATTTTTCTCCTCAGTCAAAAGCTGTTTCTGGAGTTCGTATTCAAGTTCATTAAAAGTATTGAGAGGTGTAAGATTGGTAAATTAATTGCTGATTGTGCCGGCCTCTTGCTGAAGATCGAGCCAAATGTACTTTACATGTTCTGCTCCTCTGAATCATTTCATAGATGCATGAGAGATATAAGTGTGACAAGTAAAAGGACAAACCCACGTAAGGTGTTAGGCCCCCACAGCTTCTCCAATTCTCTGCTGATGGCGGTGAAGAGCACTTATTAACACATCGCTCTAAAATCTTCCAGAGATGTGCATTTGAGTAGAAATGTGGTTACTGTGAAAGCCATGAGGTATATGATTCACATATTTTTACACTCATCAAACCACACAGTCACCGATCGTAACCTGTATGGAAGTTTCTGCATTTGATCTCCATCATATCATTTATTCATATCATTTACATCCACGGTTCCTTTTCACTGTTATCATTGATAAAATATAGTAGCAGAACTCAAAATCACACAGTTTCTCGTAAACAGCGGCCAATTCACGAATCCCATTGAACAGCATAAGGTTAGCACTGATCTGAAGTGGTGTTTCTGTCCACCTGACTAACGTCACTCCAGTATTCACCCCTCTTGTAGCTCTATTTTGGTCTCTACCAACTCCTGAGAAAAATATCTGGCCATTTACCTGCTAAATGCTTCACTATGTTCCCTAGCTAGTTGCTAACTATCTCTGTCTGCAGTTGGGTGCAGCTGGGATTGGCTTTGATGAAAGCTATGAGACGTAACCAAAACCATAAAGTTGAGGGCTATAAAACCAAAACAATAAGCTGAAAGATTATAAAACCAGGTGAAGAAGTTGAGGCGAACTGCAAAATCAGGTGATAATTCTCTGTAGGTTTGTTACTGCAAGTGATCCCTTTCATATATGCAGTCATTTAAAGGTGCAATGTGTAAAAAATGGCCAAACTTTTAGTTAAAAGTATTCAAAAAATGAACAAAAATTATCAAGTGGATGTGAAGACGCAGCAGTTCTGGTGTTATATCAAAGATGTCTATGTATTCTGTTGCAGAGACAGCTAGTAAAGTTAGCATACTAGCCAGCTAGCTCAGGCATGTCCATGTTTGAGCTGCTGTGAATCACCTTGGTACTGCTTTCCTGGGAGGCTGCTGAGTCTGGATCCGATCTGGTGCTCCGAACTCTCGGTCTGGGCAGACTCAGTCAGCAGATAGGGCGACTACCTGCGCGGGTAACTGAGCTAACTAGCTAACGGCAGTGAGTAGCTAAAGGTATAGATAGCTGCAGCAGAGTATAGTGAGCAGCAGTTAGCGGTCACTCTGATGATATGCTGCCCCCTGTTTGTTTGGAGGGACCTTGTGGCCAATTCTTACACATTGTATGTTTAACCTGTTCTTTATAGAATAATATTGACTGATACAGCTTGAAAAGGTTTCTGTTATGGCTATATACACAAAGTTCTGTATTATTTATGTTATTTTTTAAATGATAATTTGATAATCATAATTGTCAAACTTGTTCAAGGTTTTTCTCTGTTTTCAGCACTCAAAAAGAAGAAGAGACTGAATGTAGCTTTTGCTAATTGCACCTTTTCACCCAAAACGTCTGCACTGCGTATAAAGAACAACATGTAAAAAGCACGGCGCTGGCCTCATTCAGTACAATAGGTCTTAATGCTGCATTTGAGAGAGGCCGACGCCGCGTGCAGCCCGGAGAAAGCAGGCAAGACAGAGTAAACAGTTTGTTCCTGCGAACAGCTCGATGCCAATCAGCGATTAATGAGGCGATGCTGGAACCACCGGCTGAGAGAAGTTTAACTGAGCTGAATTAAGGAGCAATATCATCCCTCATGCAGGTGCTCGCCGAACGAATAACTGCTTTAATTACTGTTATTCAATCATTCGCTTTTTTTTCCCGCCGCATCCAAATACCGCTCTGGTATTATCCCTTTTTCTTGTCAATTTACAAACGCCTTTCACAGACGTCCTACCTACATGTTTTGCTCACAGCGCTAAAGCATATGTGACCCCTCGGAGAGAGAGAAAAAAGAAGCGGCTTGCAGTCTTGAAGTGCGTATTGTAAAAGAAAGAAAAGCTCAATAGCAAGGTGCAGTTTGCAGAGTCCCTCTGTTTGAATGGGTCCTTATCTTGGTTTACATACTCAGGGTGGAGAGGTTTGTGGGTGCCTTTGATGGGAAACATCTGTGTGTGATATGGGGGCTCGTCAGGGATGGGGGAGGAAAAAGTGGGCGTCTTTGCACCTGCTTCGGTACACTGCTCCACAATGCTTATTATTTCTGCTGGAGGTGCCTCATGTTGTTTATGCTGCCGCACACTGTCAACATGAACGGTATGTACTGTATGCTGACAGTCCAACGCTCATCAACTTTAATGGTATGTGTATATAGTAAGTCAGTGTCAAAGTCAGGTCTTGCAGGTTTCATCAGTTGGATCAAGATTGTGGGTTTTAGCACATGACAAAGTTAACTTTTTGGTCAAGCAACCATATTCGCTGAACGAGCTTCTTCTGTATGAGCTACTTTTTAAAATAAAGACGCTTTATAATATTAGCTCCCATCATAATTCTATCTATCTATGTACATGTGCACATGATTACATTATCTCCCCATCACTACTGTGACTGCACTTTGCAAAGACTACTTGACTGAATCCTGCAAGACAGTCATCTGTAAAGCAGAAGGAACCATCAGGTCTGTTTAATAAAGACGTACAGCAGCAGATTCAGACATCGACAGACGTTAATATATGAAATATATAAGATGATTAATTTCGGATCAGCAAAGAACCTTGAAAAAATGCTGCAAAGTGAGGAAACACAACCAAAAACAGGAGCAAGCTGCAAAGAGCACAGGCGACGACACCAGGTGTTTCCAGGGGGCACTAAAAAATGATGAACACGTTCGGATACACCTGAGGCACTTTTGACGTCGCACTGAAAAACTTACTTTCTAGCTAATTTTTCCAAAATCACTTACAAACAGCTGACCAATAACTTTATGAGTCACAAACCATGGTAACAATAGGCGTGTCCTAGCCTTGTGCAACACTTTTTAGTGTCCCCTGGAAACAGTTTTTGTCAATTGGTGGTTTGTCTTTTTTTCTGAAAGGTCCAGTGTGTATTTAGTGCATGTAGAGAGATTCCAGATTGCAGCAAACTGAATACTGCTCGCCTCATCCTCCTTTTTCAACCTACGGTGGCCGCTAACAATGCGAAAAACCTGGGCTACTGTAGAAACATGGCGGATCTGCTCTCTCTGTCTATATAAAAGTGAAAGCACAGCTCTTGTTTTCAGGTGATTATGATCCTACACAGCAGTTGATGATTTAAGTTGAGTGATTTAACTGTACTTTAACAGTCGGATCAACGTTTGAGGTGTCCTGATTTACAATTTCTGTCAGCCGATCAGAAGCAAGTATTATGGATGGCAGTGGTATAAATTAAAATCAGAAGCAGTTGCCACTGAGCGTTATAAAAAAGGTGTGTAAACTGCACTTCTCCGTATTGTTAAGTTGACCTTTTTCACGTGACGACAGAAAGAACGCAGCCTGTATCCTCTTGGGGGAGAGCAGGGGAGGGCCGAGGCACAACAGCGCTGTAGGATTTGAGTGGATTGACACAAAACAAACGAGGTGATTTCCCTCAGAGTCAGAGGAGGGATCTATCTCTGTAGAGCTGCACGCTGACAAGTGCCGGTCCCCAGGGATGACAAATAGAGACGTTAGCGCTCCGCAGGGAAACAGGCGGCTTCCCTCCTTTCATGTTACTAAACATTAGGCACAGAGAGTACAGGAAGGAGCAATCTGAAGGCACGGAAACGCTTGTGTTATTTTGTGTTTTGAACATCCCCTTGAAATTAAATTAAATATATGACTTGAACATCACATAAGAGATTGCAAAGTCATGTTTTGTTGAAGTCGTATTCTACATTTGTGTGTGTTATGTACAATAATTTACTTACTTTTCATATTTTATTGGGGGGGCCACATCCTTGGTTGTGCATCGCCGGACTGTGCTTCCGGGGAAGTCTGCTTTTGTCGCTGGTGGAAAAGTAAAAGACGGAGGATTTCTCGGAAAAAGCTGCTGCGCACCTGCAAATTTTGAGTTTATTTCTGTGAAAATGTCAGAGATTACTTGACTAAGCCTGCATTTTGTGTGATTTCTTCCCCAAACTGCAGCCAGAGGTAACTATTTAAAGCTTAAAGACTTTAATCCCAAGAAATCATGTACTGTGACATCGGTACATGGTAGAAAACATGCTTGTGTTTGTCACCTCAGCCGGTCTGCAATGCAAGAAAGGAAACCAAACATCCAGCTTTCTTTGGACAGAACGCTCTTTAGAAGTTTGTTTAGTCACTTCCTGGTGGTAGAAAAGTGCACATATCCAACACCAACATTTAATTTAGGTAAGTAAGAGAAATCATTAGTGTCTCAGCTGGTTAGGGATGCGACGCTCTCCTTTGCTGCAGCTCCACTTTGTGTTTTAGGCTGATAACAGAGGTGTATTCTCGGGTAAAATCTTGGCAAGAGTTGCTTTAAGCATCTATCAGTTCACCACTTCATTGACACAGTCTGGATCCACTTGTTTCCCCCTGAGCTGGCTCAGTTGTGGTCCATGACGTGATCTGTCTTACTGAGACCCAGAGGGTTTTCCTTCTGGCCTCCAGCCCGAGAGCGCAGCCTCCCAGGTGGGTCGGCCGACACGCCCGGCCTCCTCACCGGGGCGTTGCAGCAGCTCCGGGCAAACAAAACCCTTTGACTCCTTCAGCCCCCAGGAGAATATCTCTCTGTTTGTCGCCCCACACGCCTGCTGTATGCCTTCTTGTGTGATCCACAGACAATCAGACAATGGCTTCCCCCTGTTGTTGTCAGTGCATCTTGTTCTGTCTTGGCAACGCTTGTCTTCAGACATTTTCGCATTGTTGTTTTTTCTATTGTTTATGGTCAATTTTGCAAATGCATGTTTATTCTGCTCCTTACTGAAAAATGAAAAACTATTTATTTGCTTTGTTTTGTAACTAACTTTTTTTTTTTTAGGTTGTTGATGAGCTGCTTGGTGAAAACAATTTTGAATGTACAATAAAGAATTACAGTCTTTGAATTTGCCTCAAATCATAAATGCTCTTCAGAAAATGTCATCTTTTGTTTAATGCTTGGCTGCTTGGTTTGATGGCCGGTACTTTAATTTTGAAAGTCTAGTCTTTTTGGCAACAATACTGAATCTCGACAACTTTCATCAAATGCAGTGATGTTCTTAGTGAAATATAAAGTTTGTCAACAACAAAATATTACTTGGTATTTAAATTGGTCAGCCAGAGCTTTATATACCGACATGCACCCAGTACAGTAAAGACTAGCTTTACTGAGAGGTCTTCATTATGTAATAAACAGTAGAATCTACAAAGAAACCCCATCTGTTTACAGATACAGGAAATCTTTCCTGCCACATGCCATTACACTGTACAATAACAGCTGAAGATAATAATAATAATACAATACTTCTTACCACTACTGTTTGCTTCTGATATTTTATTATTATGTATATAATTTTTTACTGCTTGCTATTTCGATATTTTATTATATATAGTTTGTTCTTACAGTCACGGTACACTTTATTTTCACTGCCATTTGCTTTTGATATTCTTATTTTGATAATCATTTGCATTTGATATTCTTTTTTGTGCAATACTTTTACTACTGTTTACTATTTGGCTATTTTATTATTATATTTTATGTATATAATCTTTTTACTGCTCGCTATTTTTTATATTTTTATTATGTATAGTTTGTTCTTTATAATCTTATTTTCACTTATTTCACTGTGTGTAATGCTGCTGCTGCACTGCAATTTCCCAGCTTGGGATAAATAAAGTCTATCTATCTATCTATCTATCTATCTATCTATCTATCTATCTATCATTATAGCAATAATATATGAGAAGTGTGGTTAAGCAGGCGCAGAATGGCAGCTGATTTTCAGGATGTTGGAGACTCTGCACCGATCTGCCCAAAATTAGGCCAGTCAAGGACAACTGGCTCCCCTGAGCATCTAGGTTGATGCTACAACTGGAATCTGGCACATCTGAGCATGACATTGTACTGAACTTTTTAAAAGACAGTTAAAGATGTTTAATGTCTTTTGCATGTTGTAATGAACTTGGATGTTGAGCTTCAGGGATGTTTGACACCAGAAGCATTCAGCTGCTGAAGGGGAAAGTCCTCTCTGTGCTCACCTTAAATCTCAGTGATTATAAGCAGGTTCTCGTAACTTCACAGTTAGTTTGGAGCAAATCACGGTCCAATATGCAGCTTACACAGTGCGATGTGGGAACGTGAAACCTCCAGCGCAGATACACTGAAAATACACTTTTCAGTCAAGCGGGAGACTTCCTGTGTCCAGCAGTTAAACTTTTTAAATGAATATTTAACAATATTTGCATATTCATAGAGTGTGATATTTTGCAGACGGATTTTCAAGAATTCTGAACAAGCAAAATGAACTTGAACTTGAAAGATCACATCAGAAAAAGTATTTTTATGTGTCTTAAAACATGAGATCGTGTTCAGAATTTGTCTCCAGCTTTAACATGAATACAGGAGAAAAAGATCCCACAATGCTGAATATTGTTAATTTATCATTTACAGCTGGCACAGTCACATCTAGCTCTCAGACTGCTGTGGTTAAACCACTTCTTAAGAAACAGCACCTTGATCCGGGATCTCTTAATAACCACAGACCAGTCTTTAACCTTCCATTATTTTCAAAGGTATTAGAAAGAGTTGTGAGTCAGCAACTTTTGGCTCACGTAAGTGGAAGTGGTAACAATCTTTTTTGAGGTTTTAAATCTGCCTTCAGGGCCTGAAACTGCACTGGTTTAAATTCCACTTCAGGACTTCTGTTTCTGGATCTCAGTGCAGCTTTTGATACTGTCGATCACAGATTACTCCTTGATCTTCTATGAAACCACTTTGGCATCTCTGACCTGGTTGAAATCTTATGTTTTGAAAGAACACTGTGTTACTTATGCTAACTTTACATAATTATGTTCTGGTGTGAAATATGGAGTGCCTCAGGGCTCTGTTCTTAGCCCACTTCATACCTTCTTCATATAATTTATAGCTATTGTCCAAGTTATACAAAGTTTTGAAATTAATTGTTACCGCTTGGTTGATGATTCTCACTTGTTTGTGCCCGTAATGGTTGATTACGTTGCTCAAATATAAATCTAGAGGTTTGTTGATCTACTGTGAAATCCTGGATGTTTTGTAATTTCCCTTTTAAATTCTGATAAAACTGAGATGCTGACCATTCAGCCTGCTCAAAACTGACACTAGGTCGATCAAGCAACAGGAACTCCTGACAGCTGTTGATCTCTCAAAGTTCAACGTTTGATCCTACATTTTCTTTTGATCAGCACATTCAAGACATCACCAAGATCGCCTTTTTCCACCTATGCAGGATAGCTATAATTAGGTCCTTTTTTGACCTTGGCTAATGCAGAGACCCTAATTTATGCCTTTGTTTAATCCAAACTGGATTACTGTAGTGCTAAAAATGGTTCTCAATGCTGCAGCTTGGATCTTAACTTGAGCTTCACTTCATTGGCTCTCTCGCCATATCAGATCGGATTTTAGGTGCTTCTGTCGACTTATAAAATTGTAAATGGGCTCACCCCTTCTTATCTCTTTGATCTCATTAAACCTGACACTATATCACATCCTGTGCTCCCTGCTCTCAGCCCTGGGCTCCCATGTGTCCTCAGGGTTAAAAAGAGGTCAGCAGGCTTCAGGTCAGTTTCCTATCGTGCCCCCTTTCCCTGGAATAATCTCCCTGCTGACATCAGACCGTGACACTCTGTTGAGGCCTTTAAAGCTGAAAACTCATCTTTTTGCTTTAACTTTATATCCGCACTTATCCTTCCAGACTTCCGGCAGGTCGGCCTCAGTCTCAATGGCTCTATTAACATTAGTACTTATTGTCCATGTTTATCCTGCCGGCGAGAATTCAACTAACAGACTGCAAACTTTTGGATACTGACTGCATTTCTCTCACCCTCTGCTGTTTTTGTGTCTGTGCCCTAAAAGCTGCCAAGCTGTGCAAGCCCCCCCCCCCCTCTCTCTCTCCCTCTCTCTCCTCAGCGCCTCCCCCTCCTCTTCTCTTGCATTCATGCTCCTCTGTGCTGGACCGTCGGCCATCCTGGGACCTCCCCTGGCCCTAGGTGACTCATCGAGTCGTTTATCTGGATCTTCATCCCCGGGAGATTCAACCAGTGTTGTGCAAGTTCACTCTTCACAAGAGCTGGCTCAAAGTTCAGCTCACACAGATTATAATGAGCTAGTTCACGCTCAGTTCACAATTTAGAATTTCGAACTAAAAGCAGTCCTAAAAAATTTGCTATTTTTCATTTCTTCTAATGAGTTGCAAGAGCTGCAGATCTCCTGCGGTGTAGTCTAACACAATGTAACTAAGTACATTCACTCAAGAACTGGTTCTGAAGTACAAATCAATCATAGCAATGCACAGTTATTAAAAATCAGCAACAAAACAGCTAAAATCATTTAAAGAAATAAACCCAGGAGCTGCTGCACTGACCATCAGTGTGAGACCCGCTGTAAATCCAAATGAGTTTACTGGGATATAAACGTGCTACAGTTCAACTCCACAGAAACAGTTTCAGGATTATTTGCCAGGGAGGCAGCTGTGGGTTTTGTCTATTGGTGAAAGTGCAGATTAAAGCTTTTGTTCTCTGGTTTTGTAGCTCAGTGGCTCAGGGAGACAGCTATTCATTTTCATCAATAGTGAGTGAGCGTTATTATAGATTTCTGTTAGGGTTCATTTTCCCAAAGACGACCGCAACTTTTGTCAACTGTCTGAAATTTAAATCCAATCAGTCCCCTGAATAATCAGACAAAGTCTTGCTTTCACCTTTGTAGCCGGCTTTATTACGACAACGATGTGACAACAGGCAGGAAGTTAAGATTCAATACAGTAGATAATTTGTCTCTGTGGGATGAGAGAGAATGGAGTAGAAGAGCACATGCATGTAGAAATATGTAGCCTCACTGTTTTTAGCCGCGCTGCATCGTTCTGGTGATGTTCCCGTCAGCCTCAGTTCCACCTGGTGTTTAGTGCTGATTAGAAAATGTTAGCGCGCTAAACTAGAATGGTGAACATGGTAAACAATACCTGCTTCACACTGGCAGGTTGTCATTGTCATTGTGATTGCAGGGACGTTAGCATGCTGATGTTGGCATTTAGCTATGAATTTAGCTACAGGTAGCTATGCAGAGCTGCTGGAATGGCTGTCTTGTTAAGTTACATTAAGGACATAAAACCTACAGAAGATACTATCAGACACTGTTTTCATAGAACTCCATGTGTACAAACAGGATGCTGAGGGACATTAAATGCATGAGGGGGATGATATTTGGAGTAAGGGCCTCTTAAGCATTTTCTAGGAAGCACATCTCTTCAAAAAGAGATTGTGAATTTGATGGACTTTTTCTTCATCAGAACCAAATAAATATGAGTAAGTGCAGTTAAAGTCTTTGCCCATTTACTTGAAAGTGCTGAAGGAAGAGGAAATTTTAATGCATTTATAGGTATTTGTTTAATAATAGTGATAATTAACTTATTTTTTGGCACCTTTCATACAAAAAATGTAGCTCAAAGTACTTTACAACAAAGAAATGACATGCACCGAGTGCTTCACATTAAAAAAAGGCATAGCATGAACATCAAAACAGAGATAGAAAATCAATGTAAAATGAGATGGAGAATAAAACCCACTTGGTAATAATAGTAAAAATATGACAGAATAAGGATGAAAAAAAGACAATGCATAAGATAAATCCATGTAAAAATGGTAATAAAATAGAGTTATAAAAAGAGAATATACAATGCATAAAATCAAGCATACTACAACAATTTAATAGAAGTGCAGCTAAAAGGCTAAAGGCTAAAATGAAGAGATACGTTTTCAGCTTTCTTTTAAAAATAGTGAACAAGTTAGCGATGTAGCTTGTTCCAGTCATGTACAGCAGTACAAAATCTGAATAATTAGATGCAAAATAACTGCTGCTTTTAACAAGCAGAAATGAAACCATCCTGCAGCATCTGGAATCCACATTGTTGCAGATTTTTTACTGTCCGTGTGCAGCAGACTAATGGTTCCATAGGAAGAGGCATTGCTGCTGCTCGAGCATCAGCCGTGAGCAGAGTAATGGGTCCATAGGAGGACAAGAATGAGTCAGGGCCACGGCCTGCTGGAGGCCCAGCAGTCTTCCTCATTCTCCGGTGCAGCGTTGCACAAGCCTGCTGAGAGTACAGTGTCATTACAGCTCCCACAAACATGTGGAGACAGGGGCTCCTCATTTAGCCAAACGATCACTTAGCTCCAAAGCTGCGATGAGATGCCGAAGCCCGTGGAGAGCAGGAAGTGTTTGAGGAGTTATTCAAACATTTGCAAAGCCAGTAACTCCACTAAATCTACCAGGATGCCTCATATTTACATTTGATTCTGTGAAACCCTCCCCCACAAAAACAATAACATGGCGTCTAAAAAAAAAATAAAAAAAAATTAGCCCTAAATAACGTAGCGGCATCCTCTTTGAATCTCGGTTGGTGTCAGATTTGGAGATAAAGCAGAGTGGGTTGCAGATGGAACTTTATTAAATGTAATTGTGCTGATGATGAAGGAAGTGTTCTGCAGGCATTATGGAGAAAATTGCAGATTATAAAGAGACAAAGGTTTATTAGAGGTGTGATCCCACGGAGCAGTGGATCACCCACACAACAGCATCTTTAAAAGCTCTTCAAGTGTCTGTTTTGATTTGCTCTCAGCAGCGACCACTGGTTCTGTCATCGGAAATCAGTGTCTATCAGCTAACAGGAGCAGCATTCAAATGCAAAGTCCTTTGGCTCAGCAACGGTGTTGACTGTCATGTGATTGTTTTGCTAATTCGGCACCAGACCTGCTGTGATATTTCATCTGCACTTGTCAAGAGCAAAGAGACAGAGAAATGTTCTTTTAACATTAACAGTGGGTTAACTGTGACTTGATCAGCTGTCGCAACAACAGTCGTTGCTGTTTATTCCATGTGTTTTCTTCTCTACGACCACCAGAAAGAAAATATCTCATTTTGGTAATAAAGGAACATCAAAGCTGCATAATTACAGTAAAAATTAAACAACCTGTGACTCACTATTCAAATGCATCAGCATTATTAGACACTGAAATGTTTTGGCTTTATTACGACTTAAAAAGCCGCTTGCAAGGGAGTTTTACTTTTTCTCTTTTAATGGGGTTTACATTACAAGCATATGGAGTCATCACTGAGTTGTAGATGTTGATCAGAAACTATTAAACGCACAGCACACAGTATTGTGATTGTGTTGTGATGGGAGCCAGTGGCGTGCAAGGCTTTTTTGATTTGGGTGGTCCAAGTGGGGCACCAACTTATGCAGGGGTGGCCTCAGGTGCACGCACACACACACACACACACACACACACATACACACACACACACACATCTGCTTTAATCTCTACTCATCTACTTTAACATTACAGTATCTTACTCTTTCTTACATTCCTGTATTTAATTTGTTTAATTTTATGACATAACATTACATTCATTTAGCTGATGCTTTTATCCAAAGTGACTTAAAATAAGAGCATTTAAATTTAATATTCAAAAGATAAAAGTCCTGTCAATAACAACATAATAAATTCTATACTATATTCTTTAAGTTCTCAAAAAGAAACTGCACCTCAAAAAATAGGCCACAGACTAAAGTGAACAATGTACTTTCTCAATGTACATTGCACATACATTCAGCCAATCATACTTATGATTGATGATAATGTGGTGGCCAATCAGATTGCAGGGGTGGCCAATCAGATTGCAGGGGTGGCCAGTGCCACTCCAGGTACCCCACCTAGGACACTAAAAGCCTTTAGATATACAGTACCATAGGTTAATTTAGCTTTACCTATTAATACCACAATTAAACACAAATGTCTGTGCTTACTCCTGTAGCAATAAGAGTAAATAAACAAAGGTGGAAAAAACAAAAACAAATAGTAAATAAAAGGCTGAAATCAATAGCAGCACGGCAACAATTAAATGAGAAAAAATCAGAATTGTATTTCTTAGAAAAAATTTCAATCATTTGGTTAAGATGAGCACGGCGGCAGCGTGTGTCATTATTACAGATACAGAACAAATAGAAGAACAGTTTGTGTCAAAACCTGAAACATTTGCATCCTCTTACTTACTCAAACAAACTGTGAGTCACTGCGACCACGAGAGGTCCTGGAGCACACAGCCACAAATGTGCACAGAAAATATTAAGGCTGATAGGTCCAGTAGAGATTAATCCACACACACACACACACACACGGCCGAATGCATGATCCCCTCCAGGGTTACGCCTGGTGGAGATAATAAAGCTTTTTTTATATTTGCACGGCCGCCTGGGTTGATGTCAAATGAGAGAGCTGAGTCATACTGCAGCCATGAGCTGCAGAGATGGCAAACTGCATCACTGGGGAGCCAAAGAAATGACTGGTGCCATAACAGCATCATTTAATGTGGCTGATCTGAATTGTTTTTACGTTACAAATCCTCAGTGTTTTCAAAGCAAGAGAGATTTAAATGAACATGCTAGTCATGAGACTCATGGCAGGAGATGCAGCACTTCATTTCCATGTCAAAAGAACAGTTAATAACAAGCCTCCAGTGTTTACCATTAAAACCTCCTGGGAACGACTATGCTGTAAATACATTTGTACATTTCAGACATGTTTTTCCACTGGATGACAGCGCAAACGTGAAGTTTTATAAACACGACACAATATTATGATGATGCTTCAAAATGAACAGGAGAAGCTGCTGAAGATGAAAATGATGTGTGGAGGAAGGATCTGGTTCAGAAGGAGAAGAAGTATGTGCTTGTGTGTGTGTGTGTGTGAATAAAGACTTTACACTTGACCAGCATTCAGGGATCCGGCTGGGTCATGTGCTCATTCCCCACACTGCCACCATGCTGATTTTCTATGTAAGCTTCAGTTGAATGTTGTACATTGTACCATTTGACCCAGATACATATCAATAAATCAATATATTAAGCATCCACTTAGCAGCATGCTTGATAGTAGCACTGCATTAAAAGGCTTCGCTCGTTGTGCTAAACCCACTGAGAATCAACACCCATTTCTAGAGTTCTAAGGAGCCGTTGTGGTTTTCATCAGGCTGGCACATAGACTACATGGTTGAGTTTGCTCAAGGGTTACACATTGTGACCCTGGTTCTCTGAGTACTGGTAAATTACCAAATACAACCATCAGCAGGGAGGCTGTTGGCCAAACCAGTAAATGCGAAGTAAGAAAGCTTGAACTGAAGAGCTGAACAAAGCTGTCGGGTCGGCCGGGCTGCAGCCGAGGGAGGTCATGTTAACACTTCATATGATGCATGTAATGTTGTCCCTCATGCAGCTGAATATTTCAGTTGTTTGCCGCTCTGTGCTTCTGCTCTGTGTTATTTCTATCTTACTTTATTTCCCCTCTTTGTGTTCTTTTTCTTATCTGACTGAGACACCTCAAATGTGGTATTCTGTGCCCCAGATTTCCCAATGGGAACGCTTACAGTACAGTAAGTTACTATTAATACTGCGCCATGTTTCTAAAATTAATCCCTCAGAAAGACAAGAGGACATGCATTTGTTCCAAAAAAGATCAGCTTTTGTAGATTTATAGCCAGTAGCGCTGATGGAATATACATGGATTGTAATGTGGATCATGCAGAAGGTTTCATGTTGTCCAGCTTTGTCAGAGGATGACGATCTTTGTGATGTTTGAAATATACGTTTTTTACTTTCATTTACGTGCTTTCTTGTAATGTGGGTGACCGACAGTAAGAATGTTGTCCCACGATTGATAGCTCATCAACTGAAGGGCAAGTTTAATATGTAAGGAAATAAGTGTATTCAAAGCTTGATGCCTTTCAGCAAATACAAAGCTGCTGTCAGTAGCTGGCTAGCTTAGCTTAGCATAAAGAATGGAAAAAAGAGAAACTCCCAGACGTCCAGAGGACTGTTGGCTGGGACCTGGTGTTTCGGCTGGTTTCCTGGCAACTGGTCCAGGCCAAAATTTCAAACTATTCCTTTTAAAACTGGAGAACTTTAAGTGTTCTAAAAGTGAATTCATGTGAACAAAACAATACAAAAAAAAACAGTGCAGAAACATTATCACAGCTTTAATAAGTGACAGAAATAGAGCAGAGAGGACCAAACAGCAGCAGCAGCCCATACGTGTCACACCACAAAAATTCACCCTCCATATTTAATCAGTGTGTGTGTGTGCGCCCAGGCAGCATGGTGGGGTGCAGGCACAGCTGCAGAGGAGGCATGGTGGCTCTCCAGCAGCGGCACCAAGAAACACTTAGAGACTCTGGGTAGTTTCAGCAAACGGATAAGATCACTGCGGCGGAAGAGGAAAAGCAGCCAGTGAGTCCTGCGTCCTCTTCGCCATTGTGATGATGCTCTGCCTCCCAACATGGCGGCTGTGAGGCGGCGAGGACCGGAATAAAAAACATCTATTAGGCTAGTAATTGCTGCACGATTAGCAGACGTGCTGTTTGGCATGGCTTTAGGTTTTTCTGCAGAGTTTGGAAGAAATACACCTACTGGTGCCTCCTGATACAATAGAGCTGCCTGGGCGGCCATACATCCTGCATGTCTTACTCCCTTTTCCCCTCTTTTTCTCTCTCTCTCCACCCACCCCCGTGGGTCTCTCCCTCTATCAATCCTTCCCCCTCCTCTGCCTGTCTGGACTGGGACCAGCTGGCTTCATTAGGGGCCTCCTCCATTCCACATTGCCTGGTTTTGTCTGTTGCACATTTTTCGACTGTTTTATCTTAAGCGCTGTCCATCCCTGGACCCTCATACATATTTTCTTGGCATTTCTGCAGCCACACAACTGGCTTCTAATGAAACAATCCATGTGTCCATTGTACAGCTTTTCTTTTTTTTAATTAATCTTTGTGTCTGCCACCTCTTTTTTCATTTTTGGATCCTCATTGTTTGCAATCACCGGGAGTGAATGAATTTTAATGGTCTGAGAGAGCTGTTGTTGGATTTTCAGGCAGCAGTTTGAAAGAATATCCAAAGTCAAACACTACCTGTGCAATTTTCAACTTTTTTGTCCTTCATCGTCAAAGGATGGAGCTAAAATTCATTTCATAGTTATAATTATTCTAAAAAATGATATAAGCAGTTTATAATGACCGTTTTTATCGACTAACTTCTTAAAGTTCTCTCTAAATCCACATGAAGTCTCTTAAAGCTGCCATCCTAACTGAGAAGTCAAACAGTATTTTCTGCCACTGTGTTTCTGTTTGATTGAGCTCTCTTGTTGGATGACATCCTTCCTTGATAGATACACCAGTGACTTACTCACCCTGCTTTTTCCAGTTTGTCATTATTTGGTTTGGAGGGATAACAGTACTGGTGACTAGACCGCAGATGGTTCTGTTGATTGTTTCTTGATAGGGTAAGGTTGATAGGCAGATGGCACGGGGGAAAACGATGTCTTCAATGGGTAGAAAGCAACACGGGCTAAGAAGTCTTCGCCGTATAAGCCGATAGTATAATTTCGCAGCATTTCTCGTAAAACTCTGGCTGACGGAGTAAAACCAACAGAACTAAACAGGACTTGGACGCGCTCCTGCCTTCACGCCCAAACAACCTAAACACAGACGTCTCCTCATACATTACCGCCAACATGCTGATGCTTTTTTGACGTCATAAAATCTGCACATTTATTTGCACTTCGATGCTGCATGTGAGGGAATATAATGGATCTCACCGTGGTTATGGACAGAAGTGCTGTGATTGGCCCACCGAGACACAACGTTAGGTATAAGTAGCCTTTTGAGGATTAGGATTGGTATGTTTTAGGTAAATCTTAAAGCTGCTATAATATTTTAACATCAATAATGAATCACATGACGACTTGCATGTGAAAGGTGTCGCTTGTGACCCAGAGAAGTATCACCTGGCTGTTCTTCTCAGCCCCATGGAGGGTATTACCCCTAAATTCCCCTAAATACCCCTAAATACATCAGCAGTAATGATCACTTCCATTCTAGACAATGAGTGCAGTTTCACCATCACGTCCCATTTCTCAGCTCTGCTCCACAGAGAACACGCAGAGCATCTATTTCTGATGGACAACGCATGAGGATGCACAGAGCAGATCAAGCAAGACAGGAAGTTAGACACAGAAACAGTGCAGAGAATCCGGTCAATTTTCAAAATAAAACACCCAAAGTAAAACAGTGCAGACTCCAGATTATACATCAACAATAAACACAATCAAAACAGGCAAAAAAGGAAACCGTTTAGCTACGAAGTCAACTGACCCATGGTAGGAGCACAAATATCAAGTCATCCAAAATGACCAAAATCAGCAAAATCTGAGCAAGTTAACAAACTCGCTTCTTGCTTCTGAAACTTGCCCGGTGGGTTTTTCAGCCATGTGGTTGCATACGTGCTGTCACAGAGACACACCCAGCGGAATCAGTTTGTGTCTTTTAGCTCATGGTTTGTTTTTACGGCAAGTAATCGATTGTTTAGCTTCACTCTTGCATTACTTTCAGCTGCAGCAGGCAGCCCTGATGCACCGACCATTTGCTGCCTTCACAGTACCAAACAGCAGACCAGTTAGCAAGAAGCTGCAGATCATAGTGCAGCATTTAGCAGCTAAAGAGACAGATTTTTTTGGCAGAAGTTGGTGGAGACCAAAACAGCGCTAAAAGGAGGGGAAATATTGGTCGTACAAGTGTTGCTGCAGGTTTAATACGGGGAGATTAGGGATAAAGTTGAGGCTTTGTTTGGATATAGAGCTCACTGTTTCAGTTTTGATTTTAAGAAATCTAAATTTTATTGGTGTTTATTTTAAAATGGGTGAAAATCTGGTTAATAATGCTTTTATTCTGAAAAGGTTAACGGTCAAGTTTAGGGAGGGTGTCCCCAAAAACTCCCCCAAATTCTCAGTTAGACTTTTTAATTATCTGATCGATTATTATCTATCTCAAATAAATCTATTTTATGGTGTGACAGTGTTGGGTATCAGTATCACTGTTCAAGCAGCATTACTTGACAGTAGGAAACAGGAAGTAAACAGCTGTCTGTCTGTCTGTGTTGTTAAACTCAGACATTTTGACCACCCTAACCTCCCCCATCTGTGGACTTGTGGTTGTAAGACAAAGTCACATTGTGTTCCTGCCAGAACATTCATAATTCCTACGGAGGTCTTCATCAGATGAAGTTAAAGATGTGAAGATATTTGGTGTTTGCTGTCAGAGCTTGGTCAAGTTATGAATAGAGGAGAGTTCTGTTATATATAAATGCTATAATTAATTTATTTTATAATACTATAAACCTTGTTCAGTTGACCTGGTGATGACTTATAGAAGAGACCAGTCCAAAGAAAAGTCCATTCCTGCACACTTATCATCTTGATATTGATTTATTTTCACCTTTCTTATCAATTACAAAGCAACGCAGAGCCCCTAATTTCACAGTAGTCCACAGCTGTGTTGTCCGTGTTCACGTACAGCAGCTTATTCATTCAATGTTTTTTAATTAAAATTAGTGGTACATAAATGTTATAGTACTTTATTTTAACTTGGGCTGTCTTATATGTACATATGTGCCACTAACTTGAAGAAAAAAAGAGACAAAGCAAGGTGACGTGCATGTAGCCCGTTACTCCTCTTACCTGGGGGGAGACTGAAATGTAAACTTATGTACAGAGGTTGATGTCTTACGACCTTGATTGAAATCAGAACAACATAATTATTGCTTTTAAAGCTAAATGACAATGAGTTCAACATCACTGCAGCGACAGCAATGTTTGCTTGGTGATTACCACGACGAACGTTTCAGGTCAAACAACGTGACTATCACATTTAAAATAAGATTTCTCCTCTAATGCCTCGTGGAACAATGGGCCGAGCTCTCTCTCTGGATCCATTTTTTGTTTGCGTTGCTTCTTGCATGAGGCTGCCTGGTGGAAAGATTTAATCTGATGCTTTATTTATGGCGTGTCATTATTTATTTATTTGATTATTTTGTAAATTATTTATCTATTGAATTATTAATTCTTCTTCATGACTTTTTCTTACATTATTCATGACTTAATTTGAGATTATTGCATCAAGATGCCGCATTGTTGCAGTGTTGGGTCGCATTTTCACATCAAGTCAGACAAGGATATTAAATCCACCTCTCAGGCTATTTTTCGTTGAAGTGAAAGAAGTAGAAAAATGATCCTGAAAGCTCGCTATTAACATACAAACTGTCGTCACGCCAGAAAGAGGAGGAATGATTAGTCTCACGACAAACACTGAATCACCCTTTGATTGATCATCTTAAAACGGGAGCTGCCGTAGAAACAGCCGTCTATTCTACAGTGGATACAGTAAATAGAAGATGCATGTTTGAGGCTGCGTTTGCTGCACTGGAGCTGCATGTTCCTCCTAATCTGGAGGTGAAATGATCAGAAAACCCAAAATATGATCTTTTGCAAATGCCACAAGACAGAGGTCGCGATTCATTGATGTTTTCTTTCATCGATGGGTCTAGTTTTGTGTTGCAAGATGAAGATTTTCAGTCCATGCACCAAAAATTGGAGGCAGCAAACATCAGTTAGCAATTGTGAGTGGCTTTTCTTTAAATTGAAATTTTACTACAGCGTCTCACACAACTTTGACCAAAATCTCAGCTCTACAATGTCTTACTTGATTATTTTTTCTCTCTTGTAGCATTTTAAGTAGTTGTAAGCTCATAAAAATCATCCTATTCCACAAACACAGAGTCTGACGAGCCCAGACTCTGTGTTTTATGGCTGTCTTTTTCCCTCAAATGGAAATATTTTACATGTCTGATGCGACTTTTTACACATTTTCCTCCAATTTCACCTTGACATATTTTACTCTTTGTGGAAATTTTGGGAGTTCGACTAGAATTTTAAATAAAGTTCTGTGAGTTTGAACAATGTTTGGCTCTACGTCTGTAATGACCGGCGAGGTTTTCACTGTTATGCGATGAAAAGGAACAAGAGGCACGTCTAATTTTCTTCGTCATCACACGACTACATTCAAACTTAATCTGATTCCTAGAGTCTGTCCTCATTTCATGAAACTTTATTAAACTCTTCTGACGCCTCGCATCTAAATTAAAACACTCTTGAATAAACCAACCTGGATTGGTATCAAAGATATCACAAATATGATGATTTAATCAGTAATTCACTGCATTTATTCACGCTGTATCTCCATTAACCGTTTGCTTCTGTTCTATTTTTATGTAAATCTCTAATCTGCATTCACCACAACATTACGCAGGCACTATATAGAGATTTTATGCAGCAGATTTTAATCCACATCTGAAACAGAGAGAAGGATGAAGTCATCTGGATACATTATGTATGGTATTGTAGCGACATTATTATAATAGGAATGTAGAAACTTTTCACTCTTTCTCCCGTCTAGTTGCCTTTAATCTTAACAATATGAAAGCGTATTGCATCCATTGCAAGTCAGAGCTGAGAGAAGCATCAGCTAAAGGCCTTTAAAATGTAAATATAAGAGTGTGTGCTGTTTAAAAAGGAAATCAATTTCCTTGCTTCTTATGTAAATGTAAATAATCAAAATGTTGGAGGCTCTGTTGCATTATCAATCAGTTCTTGAATAGCGCTCTGCGTAGACACCCTGAACACTGATAACATAATCTCTGTATCAAAGAATACACATATTCTTTGGGACCTTGTACATTTTAAAAGCCCAGTGTTTTGCTGTGCGCGTTATTGACAGTTCAATTCATATCAGCCGACATCTCCTAAGCGCTTCATGCCGGATCAACACTGCCGTGTTATCTGAATTGGAAGTGGGAAACTAAAAGAACCTGTCATGTTGCATTCAGAGGGAAGAGGTGTGTGCATCAGTGTCTGATGTATGTGCTGCAGAGATAACAGTCCCATGGCGGCATGCTGGGGCAACAGGAATATTCCTCTTCATCACTTCAGCGCTGCCACTAGTACTGTGACACAGATAATAACTGTTTATACGCAGCCCATCTCGAAGCAGCATCATCCTCTTAAAAGCTCTCAGGAACCGATCTGTTCTCCTGCAGTACGGAGTGTCGGGTGTTAACATGTCAGATGTTGGCAAATAATGTTGTCAAATCTTTTATCTGCTCTTATCAGAAAGATCCAACAGCGTCTCAGTATGTTTACGTCTATTTCTCCTGCGTCACATCCTCTTTCATGGATAAAATACTCATCCATTGATTCTACAAAGCAGTGCAACAATGAGGAGATTAATCCCAAAATAACATGACCGCCACTTAAAGAAATACCCCAAATCACTCCTCATTCATCCTACTGCATCTTTGCAAGAGGACAAATTTAAATTTAAAGTCTTTAACCGCAAGAGGGGTTTTATAGAAGTGGTCAATAGCATCTTCAGTTAAACTTGCATTAGTTTCTGAACAGCGATCTCAGTCATCATGAGGATTGTCAATTTTTCAAGGCATAAAACTAGACATTGCACACATTTTGGGAGGTTTTTGGCTTCTGAAGTCTTAAAATGAAATTAAGTTGGGGTTAGTTTGTCTTAAAACAATAGGCAGGCGCTCGTATGCACATTAAAACAGTGCTTCCTTGCTGTAGTTATCCTAATTTGTAATGTATGTGATGGAAGACACACAAGTTTAATAGGACACTTTAGCATTCAGCTGTTTGAAGACAGATTTGTAAAACTCGTCCTTCAGTGAACATCCATCCATCCATTATCTATACACCGCTCCCAGCCGTCTCTCGGGCGAAAGCAGGGGACACCCTGGGCAGGTCGCCAGCCTACCACAGGGCTACATATACAGACAAACCCACAAATGTGTGAGAACCCACGCTGCACAGGGCGAACATGCAAACTCCACACAGAAAGACCCCAGGCAGGATCGAACCGGGGATCTTCTAGCTGTGAGGTGACGCTGCTAACCACCGAGCCACCGTGCAGCCCTTCTCAACCTGACACCAGGTTGAGAAACGGCTGCAGGAACGGTGATGTTACCTCTGCAGTATTCAGATCCTTCACTTCAGTAAAAGTACAAACATGACACTGTAAAATACGTTTCAATAAGTTAATAAGTTTCAAGTCCTGCATTGAAAATCTTATCTATAGGTGCATTAGTATTATCAGGAAAATGTACTTACAGTACAAGTAAAAGTACTCAGTAAAGAAAAATGTCCCCTATTAGTGTTCTGTTATTATATATAATATCATCAGATTATTATTGATCATGTGTTCATATAAAAGCAGACTGGAACCAAACATTATTTTGATTATGGATTAATCTCATGTTTATTTTGCTGTTTAATTGATCGATTGTTTGGTTTGTGTGTCTTCAGAAAATAGTGAAAAATGCCAAAACACATCAATTAATTATTGATTATTAGCAATTAAGAGTTTTGTGATGTGAGCCACAGATACAGTAAATGTCTTTGGGGGGCTAAATCGAGACGTTTCGGCCCTCATCCTAAAGGCTTCTTCACTTCTGACTGACCGCTGTGGAGTCCTGCACAATAACACAGGAAAGAAAAACGACACATTAAATGCATTTTAACACACAGAAAAATCTGCATCATGAAGTCGAGCTAAAATATTTCCTGTCTCATCAAGTTTGTGCGTTAGACAAAGAGAAGCTGTGTTGTAGAGTTACTATGGAAGTTTTTATATGAAGTCAAACTGAATTAAACTACAGAGATCCTGGACCATATTAAACCCCTGTGTGCTTTATTGATTTCATTTAAACCATGTTTAATTTAATCAACTTCTTTCTGTTCTCAAAGTCTTTCAGGTGTAAAGGTTTCTTGGGGTCTTTAGAGACAAACGCCATTTAACAGCCTTTTTTCTATCAGTTTTATTTCTTTCATAGGAAGCAGACAGCAGGTGATCGCAGTTAATGCTGTGTTATTCCCATTTGGCCTCATTTAGCGTCTCAGATACTATGAATTCCTACTGACAGAAGAATGAGGAAGCTTGTTTATGTCAGCTTATTGTCATAGTAACACGATGGTGCACATTAAATCCACCTTAAATGTATCATGAATTCAAGCTCATTCATTTCCAGGGAACATCACGTTTGAAAAGTGTTTTTGTATGAAGTCATCAATAAATAAATAAATTCACAAAGAGTTGTGAATTATTAATCACATAATTCTAATTTTTTGTTATTATTATCACTTAAAATCACTTAAAAAAATAGCCCCAAGTGGTGTTTTGAATTAAGACTCAGGAGGACATTGGTTGTATTGAGAAAGAGATGCGAGCATTATGAATCAATGACGATTTGCAATAAAGAAGTTATTGTTTGTACTTACAAAGTGCAGAAATTCCAAACCGAACTAAAAACCTTAAAACGGCATTAAGAAAATTCAAGTGTAGCGCCCCCATGTGGCCAATCAAGACCACATGTATTGAGTTCATTTCACACGTGCGACAAATGAACAACGTTTCACGTCTCTGCATTTTAGCATCTTTAAGGGAGCGTGCACAAAATGGAAAAAAAAAAAAACTTAATAAATGCAGCACAGGTAGACTGATGAACGTTTCCTCGGGGGGCTCTTTATGAGTGACAGGGGACTTGGGCTCTGGGGTCCAAACACCCCTCACACCCACTTCACTCACGAGCCTGATGCGCTTTGTATGAACGCATGTGATTTCACAAACATCTGCCTTAATGAGTCTTCCCCCACACTTCTCCCCTCAAACTTGTGATTGACTTGACTATAAAAAGTAGATGAAACTGTAAATCATGAGACGTATTGTAAAATGTACTTCTGTCTTCCCGTGCTCTGTAATGAAGCAGTCATTATGATTATTTTATAGGACTGAAGTTTTTAAAAACTACAAGAATGCATTACTCTGCATAATGAACAGATGTTGTGGCAACAAGCACATACATTATGCATAAAAAATTATTTCAATTTTGATTGTAGACGCTGATTTATTGAGACAAGTCTAGCTTACAACAGTAATGGATTTAGGATGTGCTTTTGTTGTGTTATTTCCATAATTAATAATATGGAGGCAGCACATTATATATGCTTTGTATTCATAAAGATGAGAGGGCTTGAGTTGTAACAGATAAAATACTGCTTGCTGAACTTTAAAACCACACCAGATTAATTATACATAAAACTTAAACCATTTTGAATGAAAAATAAGAAAAAATTTCCCCTAATGCCTTCCTGCTTGTTGTCAGTGTTTTGATATGCTGAAGCGAACGAACATAACTGATAAGATGGAATAAAATGAAGGAAAAGACAAGATAATTAGCATAGCATGATGCACTGTACAACGAAAGGAAATCACCCCTTGAAAAAGGGAGCCAGGCTGCTCCAAGCAGTGTTTTTACACTCCAGTGCAGAGACATGAGGAAATACATTAAGACGGAAGTGAGAGGGCAGATGTTTCTGACTCTGTGGTGGTCAACCTCGCATCGCTCTGCAGCTTGTTAAATCTTCTCAAGTGCTGCGCTGTAAAGAAAGTGGAAGCACACTGTGTGTTCATGCATCTGTGTAAGCCAAACAAACAAAACTCAAGCACATCGACAGTGGCTCCGGCCGTCGGCATCTTGGCTTTGCCTGACGCCACCAAACTCCCGGCTAATCCAAAAATGGGCCATGCAGGTGGTGCATGGTTGCAGCTGTGGCCGAATGAAGCCTGGTTGCTGAAACCAAGTGGCTAGCTGTCACTCAAAGCCTACAATTGTGCAGAACTTAAATCCTTAATATCATTTTAGCTATAGAGACCAAGGCTGTAAACAGCTGGGCATTTTAATATGGGAGTCTATGGGGTTTGACTCACTTTTGGAGGCAGCCTCAAGTGGTCATTTGAGGAACTGCAAGTTTTTTTTGCACTTAATTTTTGAAAAACACGTCAATAAGCTGCACTGTCACCGCTCCTTCATTACTTTGAATACAGGCACTGTAGTTTACTTTGAGTCAAACCCACCTGAGTCCTGCTGCAGTAAACACTCACCAGTGCACTAAATGATAATAAATACATATACATACGATATACATAAATAATATGTATCAGTGCACAACTGAAAATAGTTCCCAATAGATACACCATTCACTCCTGTTGCAGTCAGTTTTGCCCAAAAACAAAATATTAATTAAAATAAAGATTTATGTCTTCAGCAGGAAAAAATGGGCTTGGGGGTGAACGCTCCAGGCAGAATAGGGAAGTCAGAAAGTATTGAGAGATGGACAAATGCATTGTTGTGGACAAATCTAGAGTAACACACCATCCCTGAATCCCCTAAAACAAATATTAAAAGACAGAACAGTTAATTTATAGGTAGATGGTACAAATAATGAGAGATGCCGACAAATAGTGAAACACATTTTAATTTCTGTATTGTTTTGAACTTTGAACTGTTTTTATATGAGACTGTGTTGTACAAATAAAGATAAACTTGAACATGTGTACTCATTCATATTTTTTGATGGCTGTTTTGTCAGGCGGTTGCATTCGACCCATTTTTTTTCCTTCTTCAGACTGATATTGACACATCATTTGAGCTAAGAGCTTGTTTTTTTATGGTTCTATTCAACATTTCACAAATTGTTTGACATGCTGCAAGTGTTTCTCACCGACTTTCTTTTCCATTCGCAGGCTGAAAAAGCCTCTTAAATAATATTTTGACCGAGCGATGCTAAAACTTTAACTGTTAAACATATTAAACCCATGATTACCCATTCACAATCGTAATTAAAATCACAAAGCCAACGAAAGTATCAATCATGTGGGAAGGGACGACACCAACTGGCTGATATCCAGTTTTTAATGAAAGTAATATCAGATGGAAAAATGAATACTTGGATGTAAAGGGTGATATCTGTTGTTCCTGAGCTTTTAATTTGTGCTGTGCAAGTGATGAATTCCAATCACTTGGATATTAAAGTGGAGTTTTCTAACGGTGAAATGAATTAGACCGACTGTGCCGGTTGTCTCGAAACATCTTCATGTGGCTCCTCGTCCTCGGAGGGCTTCGCACGACCTGACGCGACCCCGTCCAGGGCCGACATGTCCCGCTGTGTCCCTGCTGGACGCTCAGATGTCTTCCAGACGGAGCAGAACCTGGTGGAACAAGTCCAAGGTCTGGTACACGAGGAGGTACATGAAGTGGGACGGCGTTTGGCTCCACACAGTAGAATTAATGATTTGAAGACACATAGTTGGTGAATAATTGATTCCAGCCCCGAGGATGGTTAGGAGCTGAGTAAAAGACTAATAAATCATTTGTGGTGCTGCCAGTTGTCACTTTCAATTATTTCTGGGTTTGTGATAAACTGCTGCACCTGCCAGCTGCTGGTCCCACGATTCCTTGGAGCAGAAAGTGACGACTTTACCCAAACTTTGCTCTCTGCCATGCCTGACACAAACAGCTACCCCTCAGGAGGCACTGTGTGTACACAGAGGGAAGAAATGGGTGAAATATATGCATACATTTTCACATCTGTACAGCAGGACATGATGTTAGGCGTTTCTGTCAATGATTTTCATGCTGACTTTCATCCAAATCAGTGAAATCCAAATAAATCTGCTGCAACTATTTTGTTAAAGATTGCACAGAAAAATTTGGAAAATTAAATGATTTCACCTTTAATGAACCACATCACACTAACACTTAGCAGCAGCTATCACAGCCTCCTCCCTCCTGGTTTCAGGCTTTCCACCAGATTTTGAACCCGGCTGCAGGGATTTGCTCCCATTCAGCCAGAAGAGCATGAGGCAGGTCCAGCACTGATGCTGGGCGATGACGGTTGCCTCACACGGTCTTAATGCACAATTTCAATTTGAAAAGAAGGTGGAGAAGTTGGTGTATCGATAAAAGAAAAATTCGACAAAGTGCAATGGAAACAGACTTAGCAAATAAATCATGGCGCACATGAAGCATGTGAATTAAATGACGAAGACTGTTACGTTCTTCACATTAATACATGAAACAAACACAAATGTCACATGTCCGACATGCTTTCGGTATTGTTCTATCATCTTGTTGAGTCCTCTTCTTCTGCAATGGCGTAATCGCACCCGACTGGAAAACTGGCGCCACCTAATGCTTGTCGCGATGAACCGACTCCTGATAATTGCATTAGCTGTAGTGGATGGAAACAAGCACTCATTCGCATTTTCTTTTGCCAATTTTCTTGAAATTTGGTTAAAATTCGTGATACATTTGAACAGAAACCCAAGAGGAGTTGGATGTGGCTTGTCACAATCTTTCACACCAAACTGGAAAAAACATTTCTTTATGGACCTGGTTTTGTGCACGGGGTCATTATCATGTTAAAACGGGAAGGCTCTGATAGGAAATGAGAAATATCTTAGAGGGAATCATAGAGGGAATACATAAAAACATGTAAAAAAAAATGTAGAAATATGTTCACTATACTCCAATAAACAATATGTAAATGTAAATATGTAAACTATGTGTATGATGCTACAATAAATAGCAACAGTCTATATAGAAATATATCTGTTCGAGCTAACATTCTACATTAAGTAAAAACAATTATAAAATACTTGAATGCTACTTCTGCTACTGCATACATACTGTTGCTGCACAGCGGTGTGAAGACCGACTGATGCATGATGTGCAGGAGCACTGATACAGGAATCAGACATATGGCTGCATTGATAAAGGGGGCGTCCACGTACTTTTGAGCAGAGCAAACATTAAAGCTGCAGAGTCAGAAAGTATTTGCACAGAAAATGTGCAGAGGACTTTATTAGCCAATGACAGAGTGGGAAGAAATCATTTTTACGCAAAAGTAGACGGTGGAAATAGCTGTTTCTCTTTTCCTCATCTTGTGATGTTAATCTTTCCTTTTCTCTCTCTCTCTGTCGGCCTTGATTGATTGACTGACTGGCAGATGGATGGAAGCAGATTGATTGATTGAGCTGTTTTAAGAGCCTGCTGTGATGAAAATGTGATAATCCGCTAAATAAATAAATAAAATCATCTGTCTGTCACCTCCTCCCACAACTGACAAGTATAAATCTAACTGATTAACACTGTTGCGCATTCACATTCTACTTCCTGTTTATTTGAATATAACAGATTGCATATTGTAACATTATGAGAATGTGTCTGTAGGTGTAAGGATGTCTTTTTAATTCGGCACCGCAGCAACACATTGCCATTGTTAACATATGTGAGACTTGTCAAAAATGCCTGTGTTTTGTCACATGTTTAAATGAGCCTAATGCAGAGTGTACTACAAGGAAGACCTTGTCGAGTGAATAATTACAGAGTTACGGATCACAGGCTCCTGCAGGCCTACTCCCGGGAGCGCGGCTTGTCGAGGTAAACCAGGTGTACTGCACAGTTCATGGTGATTGAATTAGGAATTTTAAAACCCCTCGATTGTACATGCAAACACTGTTTTTATTCTGAGAGTAATCTGATCAATGCTGGTCTCTATCAGTCATTCCACAAGGGGCTAGTATGACCTGAGAACAATCAATGATTTGTCATTGCAGAGATCGGTGGTGGGTTTTTTGATTTTTTATATATATAAGTATATATAGTGATGGCTGTATGTTAATGGGATGGACAAAAAATCAGAAACACCTCACAATATAATGCAACATGGCATGTAGTTATTCAGACACACAAGGTTAAAAAATATGTATGTGGTCTTTGAATATGTGTGTAAATGTTGTTTAGTTGATGCACTTTCTTAGATTTAATGTTGGTAAGTGGCCCCATGAGATTCTGAGGACACTTACAAACATTAGACCCTATAATAAGTGGATGGAACTTCTGGATCTAAATGTGAAACCAATACTTCTGCTGGCCAGCAGGGGGCAACTCCACCGGTGGCAAAAACAAAGTCTGATTGTAGGGAAGCTTAAGAGAAAGCAACCCTATTTCTCACTTGATTTATTACCTCAGTAAAAGGTTTCCTGATGATTTTATCGTGTTGATCCCTCGTTTGAAGTCTTCTTCAATACAGCATGATAGATCGGGGTATGCTTTAGGGCAGGCATGTCCAAACTATTCCATAAAGGGCCGTGTGGCTGCAGGTTTTCGTTCCAACCAAGGAGGAGCACACCAGGCCAACCAATCAACATCAAGGGATCCCTTAGTTATCAGCTGAAAAGTGAGATCAGCTGATTAAATGAGTCCAGCCTGGTGCGCTCCTCCTTGGTTGACATGAAAACCTGCAGCCACACGGCCCTTTATGGAATAGTTTGGACATGGCTGCTTTAGGGTGTGGCTACCTTGTGATTGACAAGTCGCTACCACGGCACCTCCTCTGGTTCTCAGTCAGATTTAATCAGGAAAGAGGCGTAGTGTGTATCCAAGGTGTAATCATCGTGGCTCCACCCTCTTGTCCAAATTTGGTGACTTTTGGCTCCAAAAAACCAAGATGGCGACAGCCGTAACGGCCCTGAAACATCACTTTACAAACTAACGGGCGACTCCATGAAGGCTCTGTCGCCTGTCTATTGTACAGTCAATAGCTACATCTGCAGGTAATGAACTGCACTTCTTTGTTGTTTTATTGCCCACTTTTACTCCCATACAAACTCTTTTTGTACCTGCTGAGCTCAAGTTCTCTTTTGCAGCATTTTGCCTTCTCAGTTTGATGTTCTTTTATTTTTAAGTGCTCCGATTGGCCACACTGTTGCAGTGAGTGACATGTTCCTTCATTATGATGAACATGCACACTGCTGCTGTAAAGACTCACAAGTGCACCAAACGTGTATTAATCCACAGCTGAAACTAGTCCCTAACAAATGCACTATTTGCCCATGTGCAGCATTTACCAAAAACGACACTGTCCAACTGATCTTTTTTATGAAAATTAAATATATCTATGAGCTGTTTTTTAAGATTTTCATCTTTGATTTGGGCTTGACTTGACTGTCTTTGTTAGTTTTGCTCTATTTGGGGGTTTTGGTGACATCCTATGGAAAGTATATGGAAAAAAACTGTGCTGTTTTGAATTGAACTGTCTATGAGATCATTTGTTAATCTGTTCAATTCAGCAATTGCTACTTTTTTCTATCATCACAAACATGCCCTGCTTCTTCAACATGTGGCAACAACAACAGCGAAAGCTGCCGGATCACAACACGATCCTGCGCTGTGGCACATTTCCTCGTTGCGAACGCGCTCCTTCCAGCTCCTGTTGAGTAATTGCTATTTTGGTTGTAGAGCGGTGTGATAACATTGCATTTGACAGCTGATAGAGAGCATGGAAGCGTTAAGTAGACAGCAGTGGAGTGTGGTCCATCTGTGAGGGGGAACTGAGGGACGGAGGCAGAGCGTGCTGCAGCCCCTCAGGGCCCCCCAGCAGCTCAGACAGCATTAGCGAGAGGTGTCCCTGCCTTTAGCACAGCTTTCACGCCTCACTCCTCTTCCAACGCAAATCAGAGGCAACACAAGTTATCCATTTGAGATATTGAGTCGATATGGAGATAACGTCTGCACTTATGAGCCACGTTCATGAAAGAGACCAGCAAGGGACCGACAGCCTGTTTATCCGTCTCCCACGTTAGTGCAAGCCGACACTCGCTCCAGGTGGCATGAAATATTAAAAGGATAACCCCGTTTTGCTAACTGACCACCGAAAAGTTTTGATCGTCTCTCCTTTGTTGGTTTCTGTTGGGATCCATGATTCAAAATCCTCCCCGCGAGGCTCCTTTCTCACCTTATTAACTACAACCTCTTTACGGCTTTTCTGTGAGGATGGATCGTTTCTTTTCTAGCAACTGGGCGACTGCCCTGAATGGGGTTTCCTTTTTTTTTTTACCCTTCCTGCTGAAAATGTGTTTAAGCATTAGATGATGTCTTGCAACTCCATATGAAATCACAGTGGTGTACAGCCCGGGATGCTGCTAAGCCTAGATAGACAGATAAATAAAGATAGATGCAGTGTTTCTCTGAAAGTTTCAGGTCTGCTGCACCTTTGATCACACCGAACAGTGAAGTCATGTTGTACTGACCACGCCCTGGAGTACACCTCTACATCACTGCAGCAAGCTGAAAGGATAAACCCCTGCAGGTCTGCAAAAACAAGACGTCAAGTTGCTCCTTTGAAGTGGGAGGAACCACAATATCTGTTTGATTTTGTGGGAAATGTGGAAATAAAATGATCTGAACTAGATTTCATTCAAAAAATTATTTGACATTTTGGTACATACACTTGTTGCCAAGAGTTGCATGAAAACATAATTACCACTCTCTTGAAGCTAGTGCTAGCATGTTGTTATGTTAGCTTAGCATGAGAGTGAGAGCAGGTGGAAATAGCTCTGGCTCTGTTCAAAAGTTCAAAAATGAACATGTTCCCAGTCCGTCCTCACCAGAAAAATGTAGTTTGTCTATGCAAGCAGGTTGTTATGATCAGTGCTTACAAGTCAGGTGACGTAGCTTAAAGAGCAAGACAGACCACATATGGAGGAGGTGGGGTGGATGGATGAGTGACTTTCAACCAGGGGAACGTTGTTTGTGTCCTGTGTGAAACCGACTTACAAAACTTACTTAATGCAAGTAATTCACATCTCATACGTAACAGTGACGTAGTTGTTTTAAGCCACACTGTGTTCTTTTCCTAAACTTGATGAAGTAGTTTTGGTGCCCAAAGCAAAGCAAACTGCAAACGTTTCGCAGCGTTCAGTACGTCTGAACCGGTGCTCTCCAGCCGTCGCTTTTGGAGTCAGTGACAACTCGTTGGTTGTTCCTTTATTCAGAAAAACGAAGTTGAAAAATTACAAGTTGCTCATTTTACAAAGGCGGATGTGCTGGCACTAATTCTTGGCTGGTTTCCTGAATACCTCACGGTGATGACAAGACTCCAGGACGTCGCCCCGCCTGGCTAAGAAGCAGCCATATTCAGTGTGCAGACATGAAAGGAGCGTCGATCTCCTCATCTAACTCTCAGCAAGCAAATAAACTTAAATCCTCAAACGCTGAGCTACTCCTTTAAAGGTCAGTGAGGAACCAGTCATATTTCCAGCAGGCCACCTCTCTGGTTCATATGCAATAGGGTACAAAAAGTACTCAGATAACACTTAGAATCACTATTTTTCTGTAATTTCCTGTTTCAAAAGAGTGCGTTGTTACTGCAGTCTGTCACATCGATCAATAAACAGGATAAGGACAAGCACATTGTGTATCATTACGCACAGGTGCAGAGAATAAAGGTGTGACATCAATAGCTGAGGGTGATGGAGGCATGTATGTATGCATGCACACCTTTATTCACTCATTTCAAAGTGAACTGAAACCACTGAGGGGTGCGGGAAGAACTGAGAATTGATCTGACTCGTCAGAATGTGAGTGTAGCTTCACAGGCCGGTGGTGGTGATCCAGAGTTTACATACACTCGCTTCGTAATGTGCGGAGCCTTTTTGAAGGGCACTTTTTTCTCTCTCCACAGAAGTTGGAGGCACGTGATCCGATTCGCAGAGCCCACTGCTGGCAGAAGTTCAGCGGCGCCGCGAGCTGCCAGTGCAGCACGACCACGTGACCGGCTGGGAGGCGTTTGACGGAGCTGATGGTTTTGGAGTGAGTGGCAGCTGAGGCGGGTGGGGCGGAAGGGGTGGTTGGGGGAAGTAAAACGTGTGTGTGTGGGGGGGAGCTGGTGGGCAGTGGTTTGGGATCTGCGAGGAACAACAGCGTTGCTCCTGTGCGTCTGCTCCCTGACACTTCCCTAATCTGATAACGGATGAGGACAGGTTGCCTTCGCTGTACCTGGCAAGTACCTTCCCCAACCTGCACAGGCGGATTTCGGTGGATAAGGCCAGGCTTGGCAAATGCCGGCATCCTCTGGAGAATAGTTAAAGGGTGATTAATCATTGTTTAGGCGCAGAATGCGCAGGGAAGAATGGGGAAGCGGCGTTCCACACCTCTGAAGCAATTAATCCCTGTGATCTCCACCAGGTTTGTCTTGTAGATAAGTCAGGATACAAAACTGTTCCTAATTTATCAACCCACTCATGCCATCCGGCATAAAACACACAATTTATTTCCAATCATTTATAGTCAAATTTTAAAAAGAGTGACTTTGCCACATCCAAGTGTGCCTTATATTAGCTTCATATAAACTAAGTACCCCCAGATTACAATGGGAATCTTGTTTTATTGTGCACATCTGGTGGAGTCACAATGCATTTTCACATTCGCTGTCTGAATTTTTGAGTGATTGTGGCATAAATCATTTTGCTAATCAGAAACATAAGTGACATGAAGGCATCTCCCCTCTTGGAACAAAGGAACAACATATGGCTCTAAAAGCACTCAGGTCTTTTATTTCCAAGGTATATAACCTGTGCATAAAGCAATATTATTGGGCTGATTTGCATTTTTCTTTCATTCTGGGCTCTTTTTCAGATCTCATATCTTTGCAGATGACTTCAATAATGGATAAGAAAAGCATTTCTCCCTCGTTATATATTTGATTCTCAACTTGAGTGCAGTTAAGCAAAACATAAGACTCGGCTCAATGGTTTGTTGCAAGGTGAATTATGGCACCGTACTTTGTGATTTGAAGAGAACATAGACCGGCGCATGCATGATAGATTTATGTAAATATAAGAGGCACCACAAAAAGTAGTTCCTCCCTCTAATAAACCGCATTAACAGATGAACCAAGAACGACACTGATATGACAAGATGAATTCCTTTATTACGAGTGGGTTCTCTCCGGATCTCTCTGCATTGCCTCCAAATCATATTTGCCTCCCAAAATGGGAGGGGGGGAGACACACATTCTTGCCAATAATAGTAAAATGGCTCCTGTTTTAATTGCATCATTACGTACCCAATATCAGCAGCCTGCCTGCCAATATCAATATTGCCATAACATGGGTGGAATATAGATGACCCAGGGTATGCGTGGGTCTTCCATGAGTGCCTCCATGCCAGACTCATCCCATTGCCCGCTGTGCAGGGAATGGGAATGTAGGCCGGATAGCAGCTCGTCTTTCTAATGTCCCCCCGTATTCCCTTAATTGCTGACGGATCTTGTTTGGATTTTGATGGCGGCTTGGAATCTGTGGTTGCTACACATAGGAATTGATAGGCCTTGAGGGAAACATCATGTTACTCACTGTGTGTGTGTGTGTGCGTGTGCGCGCGTCTGCATGCCTGCGTGTGCATCTGCATCTGTCGGCCTGTACGTGCAGCTCTATTGTAAATTCACGGGGCTTTGCACGATGCGTTCGTACAATAGGATGATGTAACTAATAGAAATGGGGGTCAGCGAGGTCAAGTGGGCTACACGGGGACACGAAGCACAGCTGGTTAGCTGATGAAAAGGACTTCTGAAGACAGTTGTAGTGGCGCTGACTTACAGCGAACACTTCTGTAAGTCTGAGAAAGGTAAAAATAAAGCCTGTTTTGCATTTCTCATCTAGCAACACTGCACATATGGCACCGCAACAAACTTAACAATTAGTAACTGCTTTGATGAAGGGAAATTACATCGTGTAGGTCCCACTTCGAATGCACTTCACATATCCATATTAATGCATTCAGGACTGGAGAGTGAAAGATAATTTTCCTGTTTAAATATTTCATTCTAGCTTAAAACTTAGCCCGTAATTAGAGCTCCCTAATGGCAGGAGCATCCAGTTTGTCCGTTTTAATTAGATTGTTGTTTAACTATTAATTATGTATCTTTGTGTCAAATAGTTTTGATGCTAACAGATGGTGCAGTGGTTAGTGGCTGGGCAGGATTGAGTGATGATTTATTTACCTGCGCTCTGTTAGTAAGATCCATACACTTACATTACTGTTCCTCTGCAGCTGATCCCTGAGTTACCTGGTTAGGACAAGATATACATAAACATGAGGCGGGCAGTGTATGCATAGGGCTGCAACTGATGCTTATTTTCATTATTGATTCATCTGTTGATTTGACTGATTTTCTATATTAGTCGATTATTCGTTTGCTTGATTAATTGCTTGCTTCGGCCAAACATCCATCCAAAATTCGAATATATTCAATTAAATGATATAAAACAGAGAAAAGCAGCAAATTCTAACATTTGAAAAACTGATGCAAAGAAACGTTCCACATTTTTTCGTGAAATAGTATTAACTATGAAAAGAGTTGCACATTCATTTACTGTTGCCTTTTCAGCTCCAGATATGTACAAATATTCATTCCTCTTGCAGCCGCTGTGCGCTGGTGTTCAATATGGCTGTGAAGTCCAGCTCTGCACACTGAGCTGCAGTATATTGAACAGGATTAGGTGTATAGGAAATCGAGGACTGTAAAGATGGTTGTAGGACTGGAGTGCAAAGAAGAAATATGTCAATAAATGTAAAACACTAAATTAATAGTGCACACTGTATTCATCAGTAGTCTGATCCCTTTAATTTCCCTGCTTCCCTGCGTATTTACTGTATATCTGGTATCTGTTTGCCTGCAGTAAACAACCAGTATAGATTCAAGATTGAGGACTTTCCTTCCTGCCCTGTGGAGCAAATTCACCTCAGAAAACTGCAGCAGCGCAACAGAAGAAGTACCCACAATACAGACGAGTAACAGGAATGTGCTTTATTTACTGCAAAGGTTTGGCAGACAAACAGCCATGTTTGCATTCAGCGTTTCTCGCACAGACTTATTTAGATCTTACAAGCGTGCTGAGTACATTTCTTTCCTCATAAAACATTTTTTGAATAAGCTGCATCAACAAACTATGGTTGAGTGACACACACTGACAGAACGGGACGCAGGTGATAAACGGTTGATCAGAACCGCGACGTTTGCTTCATGTTACCTTTAAAAAAAAACAGATTAATCGGATGAAAGATCAGATTTTACTGAGCTCATTGGGTTTGTCTGAAAATTCAGCATTTGTGGGGTGTCAAACTGAAGAGAGTCTTTTTTTTTTATGTTGCTGTAGTAACAGCGTGTTTCACCACAGAGCAGTGAGTTCATTTATTCCTTTCAGCATGGCTGACCTGAGTGAGAGAGAGTCAAACTCACGGCCTGGCAGCCATGTTGTGATGCTCTACCAGGACCGGCACACAAACTTCACGCCCTGCTGAACTTTTGACCTTTTTACCAGTCTGTGAACAACTGCACGCGACCCCTGGTTTTTACTCTAAAGTTGAGTCATGTTTGTCGCTCGCGTCTGGGTGTTTTTGCTGCACCCGGTTTGACTCTGGGCCGTACATTTGGCTGACTGTTATTTGTTTTGTCTCCCGGTGATGGGGGCCTGTGATTGATGGACGGGGTCCAGGACATCTCCGATCGACAGCTGTTGATAGCTCTGAAATCGAGAGCAGCAGTCGGAGCGTAACAATGAGCTCATTGCGCTCTTGGCTTGGTCGCCAGCCCAGCAAACCCCGACACTGGAGGGACTTCATGAATTTCAACTGGGGCCACAAATGTGAGTGCACATGGAAATTGTGCTGGGGTGAAGGGAAAGGGACTAAACTAGGAATATAGCCCTGATAATTACAATAATCATAGCAGAAGAAGAATGAAAGGGAACAAGGAAAGCTGAATACATCATGTGAGCAGCACAGTTTTCCTTGAAAGCACAAACATCTAAGTCTTTCCTGCATGTTATACAGTTATGAGGCCAACTTCAAATGAAAGGTGGTGCAGCTTAAAAGGTGTGATTAAACTGACGTGTTGCCCCATCAAAACTTCGACATCTTTCAGGGATAATTAGCCCGTGAGCACACGCCATCTCCATTTGTAGCCTCCAGTTTATCATCAGGGTTTGTACTGGTCTGCGGTGGAACAGGTGACTGTTGTGGCTGTCGTGGGAGGCAAGCAAGGAAGCAGTTTTATTAAAGAAATCCTTCAGGTCTGTGGAATGTCGCGTTTCATTGAACATACCAGAATATGAGACCACAAGCACGTCAGTCACTTTCATGAAAAAGCCTGACAGCAGGAAACTAGCGTGCATGCAGGCATGCGGCGATTCACATTTATTTACATGTATTATTAGAAAAGTTCCTGTTTGCAGCTGATGGACCTGAAAGAAAAGACGAAATAATGACCCGCAGTGCTGCTGCTAATGACGGACTCAGTGGACAGCTGACGCTCACAGCACAGTGTCTGTAGGTTAATGATAGAGGTTAAGGAGCCGATGTGAGAATTAAGCATTGCTCCACATTGTGTTTTGTCTTAAAGCCATCCATACTTTAGCTTTAATTGGACAGCATCATGTTGTAATAAGCTGTGGTTGCATGGGTTTGATGCCCGAGCCCTCTGAGGTTACCAAAGCACCGGCACCACATCTGAGCTCAAATTAGCATTCTGGGCAAGCAGAACTCCCCGAGCTTAATTAAGGTAAATTCAACATTCTAGTTCATCACTGGGTTTTATATAATCTTAAAACCAGTTGCACTTGTTTGGCAGCTGTTTATTTCTTATATTAAAAAAGAAAACATTACACTGTAGATGATTTGGCATCCCAGGATTTTGAATTTGAGCCCTCTATTATGGGAAATCTGGGTTTGCGCAATGATTAAATGCTTAATAAAAAATTCATTGTTGTTGCCAACATCTGTATTGTACAGGCTAACGGCTCACTGGAGTGTGCGAGACTTGTAAAGTTTCCAAACGCGCCGTTGAGAACCCTGGAAAGTTCACCTAAGAGTTTGCCTTCCTCATTACCAAGCTACTTCTGTGTCTGCGATTAGACTGAGAACATCTTTAATTGCTTTAAAATCTGAATGCATGATAAGAATGGATTAATTTGATTTTTCTGTTCCTACAAGTAGCAGATGGTTTATGTCTTCAGAATGCTCATGTTGTAAAATGAGATCCCCAGCTTGTCTCTGATTGGTCACTGTTAATGAAGCATGCTGGGCTGATTATTGATTTAGAAAATGAGGACGACACAAGTATTGTGTGTGTTGCTGTAATAAATTAAAGACAAGCTTTGTTTTATAGTTGACAGACACATACCTCCAACAACACAAAATATTTGATTTTCCATTCAGGTGGTCTCTGGCCCGTCAAAGTCATTTTATTGTTTATTTTAAAACAGGCACTTTTATAGTTGCCACTAACAAGCAGATGGTCGACTTGACTTATTTGTGTTTTGTGTTTCTGAATGACCGATCAGATGCATGATGGGAAATGCAATGAGCTGCTTGTCAGGGAAGAGACAATTCACGGGAGAGGGCCCGCGAAAGCTGTATACATTCCCAATTTACTCCCATCTCTGCGGTTTTTAAGGTTAGTAATTTTTTTTTTTTTTTTTGCATTATTATTGGCTGTTGCGAGAGCAGCTGTTCCCCAGCCTCCTTCCCTTCCGAATTACCATCCTCACACTGACAGACAGGCAGCTGATGGGGAAACTCGCTGCGTGCATGAGGAGATCCAATTCAGCGATGAAACTAATGTGCTGCATCAAGGGGGGATATGTGGCGGTCCTGGGGGGAAGAGTAGGAGGTCCAGGTTCAGACGCAGGCTGGGATCAGAGCGGATGGGGTCTGGGTGAGCCCGCTGGTCAGGCCGCCTCTGACTGAACGTGGTTTCATCAAGTCGGCCCCTTCCTGTATTTATTTATTTATCTATTTATTTACTCATTTATTTATTCATTCTGTTCCCCAGACGCCGCCGCCTTGTTTTGGCTGCAGATTACAAACTGGCAGCCTCCCGCTACCCAAAATAATAATAATTAAAAAAAAAAAAACACTGAACGCCAACAGATACATTTTGGATATTTCAAGGGAAGAGCCAGGGGTGGACACAATAATAGAAACATCTCTATGCTATAATAAAGCACCACTACAAACGAAATCAATGTCTCTCCGACACTGCAAGCTTGACACTGGTGGTTTTTAATATTCATTGCTTTTTATAACTGGTCTCGATTCTTTACATTTAACAGGTGTTCCTCCAATTTAATATTAGTGTCTGAAGCTTAAAGGTGCATTTTTATTTTTGCTAAAGTTAGCGAGGAAGGACAAGAGTGAAGGAGAGAGGACGGAAGTGAAGGGATTTCTGACAGTAGTTCAGTAGTCAATCACAGTTATAAAAATCAATTAAATTAACTAAATTAAAATTCAAAATGTTGCTCAAATTGTCTGCTTTTCTGTAGTTGTGTCTGAACTAGCAAAACAAAGAGACTAGATGTGGATGATATGAATAAAACTCTTTATAATGATGCATGTAATGTTGTTAAGATTAACATAAGTTAAAATAGTACTGTACATATGTCACATTTGTATATAAATACGTGCACATTGTAAATTCTTTGCATGTATTGTTTACTATGTATTTCATATTTTCGCACTACTTAACTTATTGTTCAGCCTTTTGGGGGTTTTTGTCTTTTGTCCTTGTTGAGTCTTTTTTCTTTTGCAAGTACATTGAGTGCAACGTTCAAACCGGAGTCAGATTCGTTGTGTGTGCACACAATAAAGCCGATTCTGATTCTGATATCTGTCTATATATAGATCATATGCTGTATATGGTTGAAAAAGCAGTTGGGAAAATATATTTAACATTGTTGGATCATCTCGAGACTTCATATGCTTCTGTGATTGATGTTGATGTTGCTTTTTTAATGCAGCACTATTATTTCCAATTGCCAAACAGGCCTGTCAGGATTCATGTTATGTTCAATAGCACTTTGTTAATGACATGTCTAACAGGGAGTTACACTTATCTGGAGTTTAAAGGGGTCTAAAATTACGATTATTATTATTATTATGACACATGTGCTTTGTCTTGGCTCTGTTGGACCCCAAACAATGAAGTAGTGAAACCACAGTCAAGAAAACACAAACATTAAAAACCTGACAAATGAAAGTACTTTTACTTCTACTACTTTGACTAGATTTTAATGAGATAGTTAGCAGAGTATAAACTAATCTCAACTCACCGTTGTCACATTGCCCACCCGTAACAGCTGCAGCCAAAAGCACAACACATAGGAGTCAAGTCAGGTAAAAGGCCATCAAGATCAAGAAATGCTGCCTGGGTTTTATGAACCGAACCTTGTAGCTGCTTTATTCATTTTCTGCAGAAGTGACATGATGGCAGCATCAAATCAATTTCCAGATAGCAAAGGAAAGCAGCAGGGATGGAGGGAAAGCAGGAAGCATGTCAAGAGTAACAAAACACAGGCTGGCTGTTGGTGAGGAGGTCATTAGAAGCAGCTATACTCAGTGTCACAAATTAAGCAAGTATTGCATCGTAATACTTTTTTTTTGCAGTATTAACACTAATACTACAGACAGCACAGTCATAAACAGTCTGTTATTTCCTGTTGCATCTATAAGTGACTGTTTAATGAACGTCTTTGTTCTTAAACCTGTTAAAATTCATGCACCGACAAATTCTCCGATCCTGATCAGCCACTGGCAGAAGTGCTTCAGAGGTCATTTGATAGCAAAGTGGAACTCAGGATTCGAGTTCTTGCATTATTCAAAAAGTAGCAGCGGTGGATCCCATTCAAACTCCCCCACTGTGCTCCATTTCTCGACATGCAGGCCTGCAGTTTGTCCAGCGCAGCGAGCTCCTTTGAGCATAACAACAAAGCGCTCGTCGCTTATTTGCTGCTGAGGTCGTATGTTCATGTCTGCTTCTATTGACATGCAGTGCAAACATTTATAATTACCTTTAGCTCTGTGATATCAGCCCGCCTTGAGTAACCTGCTGTGGCGTTTTACCACCTGTTACTAATCGCTCTGTGAATTCGTCACGGCACCAGCAATGATTCAAACTAACACAGGGCGCCCCACAAGACCCTCCAGGAAACGTAGCAACCGGCAGCAGCACGGCGCTCAGAGAGCCGGGGGAGCGACTTCATGGATTTTTTGCATCATTAACTATTTATGAGTTGCCACTTCATGTTATTTACACTGGACTGATGGTAATGCTGTTCAGAACTCAAACGCCATGCAGGGACCCGCTGGGATCGGGCGGTGGAGGGTGCGCGGGGAGGCGAGGGCATGTGTGAATGTGTTAAATATTGTACGGAAACGCCACCTGCAGCTGCGAACGTGGTGCGGGGTAAAAAACAGGGGCGAGTTGGGAGCAACTCTGGGGGGACAAAGAAATGCAGCAGACTGCAGTGCATGCAGACGGGGCTTTGTGTGGCGAGGCACGCTGTGACTATATAATGTATAAGTCAAAGCCTTACCACAAGCCACAAGGAATATTCAGTTGACCTGGTTTATCTTTAGCTTTAAACCACCAGAGCTGATTGCGTCACCATTTGCAGTAAATGTGTCATAGCTGAAGATAGATTATGCATCATCTGCTTCTGCACTTAGGATTCAAGTCTGTGGAGCTGCCAGTTTCCCATCCATCCATCTATCCATCTATCCATCTATCTATCTATCCATCTATCTATCTATCTATCTATCTATGTAACTCATTGTTTCTTAGCTTATAAGACAAAGAAATGCTGGTATCTCATGTGTTTTAGCTCCTTCAAATGAGCAATACACCTGCCTGAATATTCATGTCTCTCATTTACTGTCTCTTCCTCTCGTAACATTCCTCTCAAATTGCAAGGCAAATAAACAATGTGTGCAGTTAACTAGAAATGCATCAACATGGAAATGTGTCAAAATCAGTTTCGCAACATGGCATGCAAACTGTAAATGAAACACTTGGAATGTCCAATCAGACAAACAGCTGTCACACACTTCCTCGGTGCAGATGCTCAAAGAGAAACGACTGGACCTGTCAAAAATAAATGCCGGGACTGAAGTTGAGTTATTCTTGAACCACTTCAAAGAAAGTCAAGTCAAGCAGCAGCGAGGAACAAAAAAAAAAAAACAACAACTACATTTTTGGTTGATAGGATGAGCAACAGCGTCCTTGGAGTTGCCTCAAGACTGTTGCTTCGAACACTGAGGGACTTCTTGTTGCCAGGAAACATTTTATATGATTTTTCATTTTGTTGATAACTGCTGGGAGTGTTGCCCATCTACACTGTTTTAGTTTATCAGCACCCTGAGGCTTTTATATATGTTTGCCAGGAGGAATGGCATCTTTGTTACTGTAGGATTTTCATTAGGTCCCTGTTTGTTGTTGTCTGACGCGTCTTTGTAGCTTTTACGAAGCAGTTTCTGCTCTTTCTCCGCTCATTTCTCAGAAGATTGGGTCATGTCTTATTACAGGGTGATTCTGCTTGATTCAGGTTTTATACATTCTTTGTTAAACTCAGTCTTCATGCAGGTAAGAGAGGTTTATTAGATGTTTATTACTTTTGTAGAAATGGTCATGCACGGTAGCCTGACTAGCTATCTCATCCCAGTATCTCTACGAATCAAGTAATGATTTGCAGGCTGGTTAATTTGGTTTGGTTTATTTGACAAAATTCAAATACAGTAGTAAACAGGAGCGTACAAGACATTGTCAGAAAATCCTATTTCTGCCCTCCTCACTTTTATTGTTTCAGATTGATTTTCTCTGAACATTGTTCTCTTACTGTCCAGCTGACAAACTCCAGATGAGAAAAGATCCAAGCTGATAAAAATGTTGATACATTCACCAGAGTCATCTTCTTATTGAATTGCACTCGGAGCAATAAGTTTAACGAGCGGGGTTGATGCGGCGAGGCCTTGCCCTGGTTTTTGTGTCTCAGGCCATATACAGGCTGCCTTATCTTATTGGTGGAGGCTGGAAGGAAAGGAGTACCTGCAGACAGTACTCAGGGTTAAAACACAGCACTGAAACCTTCCTGACATTTCTTTGGTAACATAATATTTTTATCTACACTTTATATATGTATTCTCCTAGAAGGAAGGTAGATAATTCTCTGTAGTGAGGTATATGATCAGATGAACCAAATATCACACATATGTTAGATTGAGCATGATAAGAGGTAAACTGATGTTTAAACTGCAAGCCACTCTCAGTCGTGGTATGTGAGATGACACAGGACAGGCCAGCGAGAGGCAGTCCTAATGTGGAAATGTATACTTAGGGGACTGTTCAGACGTAAATCCCCAACAGAGGTGGACATATATGGGTGAGAGTGGAGGAATGCACTCCTCAGTAAGACAATGTACAGAACATGACCTTATTCGTGAGTTAGGTAAGATATGGGTGGAGTAGGACAAACCATTATGCTATATATTGTATTGTCTTTATGATAATGGTTTTTCTGATCTGACCCTGAAACTCTCTCAGCTGGCCGGCATCTGATCTGATACTGCTTGTTATTAAAGTTCTCTTCGACTCAAGCTTGTATCAGCGGAGTCCTTTCTACATCATCATCACACCACTGCTCAGCAGGACCTGGCTGATAAACATCAGTAGGTTCATCACTACGAGTGAGCCCTTCCACATTGTCACTTCATACATCGTTATCGATTACAGCCACATTAATCATTAATCTCGGAGATTCTAATCTTCAGTTTTGTCCAGCAGCTATTAATACAAAGAGCAGGTAGCTGTAATTTGATGAAACAACTCATCCCATGTTTCTAAATGATGAAAAAGTCTGTTTCAAGAACTGTACTCAAACAACAGTCATTTCAATAATTACTGAGTAATCGTCGTTGTGAAGAAGCATCATTCTGCTCTCGAGGTTCAACAGCATCTTAACCAATGTGCTCCCGTTTGCAGAGGAATCAGTTTTCACTTTAAAAAGACACATTGTGATTTCACCAGTCCAGGTCTTGCTTGTTCTGCTCGAGGATGAATTTGCTTCACGTATAAATGTGGTCCTTGGAAAGAAAGACATAAAGCATGCAGCATCCTCAGTGATCAGCAGCGTCATGCTAGGTCTGAGTCATTTCCCATCACATTTGTCGAGATAAATGTGGAGCATGGTGTCATTTATCCAAACATCCCATGCTTGTATCCACTCGTACTCACCTGCATCCTCTTGATAATGTTGCCTTCACTGTCTATGAGGGCCTTGATGTTGGCTCATTAAATGCCGTTTTCTGCCAGTTATTTAGGCTCCTTCAGATCACAGTTTGGAGCCATGAATATTGCCTGGGTCTCACCCGTGGAGCTAAAGCAGCACAGATTCGTTCATGATCCCCTTATTTCCCCATTGCTCTCATCTGAATAACATAAAACAGGTTGTAATTCGACCAGTGTGATTTGGGCTGGTGCTCCTTTGCAACAACAATCCACAGCCATTGTCGTGTAACAGCGGCTGCCTAATCCACCGCCACCCAGAATTCCCTTTGAACTCGCCGTGATTGCGAGGCTAATTTTTATTAAGTAAGTGCACACATTATTTGTGGCAGTCACTGAAGCTTCAAGGAGTCGTTGTGACAAGCGGAGCCCAAGAGCTTAAATTACCAACTCTCTCCACTAGCACGGCTATAATTAGCCTGAAATTAACAAGAAATGTTTGCTTTAGTTAAATTATTCAAAACATTTATTTCACTTGTCAAGGCTTAGATCCACTTGTTGTTTTTAATGTTGTTTTTATTTTTTTCTGGCTTCCTGTCTTTGTGTTTCTTGACATCTGCAGGCTGGGGCTGATCCCCAGAGGTCCGTTTCACAAAGCAGGTTTACTGAAAACTCAGAGTATGTTAACCCTGAAATGAGGGAAACTCTGAGTTTTCTGTTTCACATAGGAAGGTAAGTCAAACCAGAGAAAGAGGGGTAACTCAAGCCTGTTTCACAGACAGAGGTAAGTTAAACTCTGAGTCAGTTACCGCAGTAACTGACTCTATGAACCTAACCTGGTCGGGACCAGGTTTTACTCAATGAACCTCGAGTTTCTCTGTGTCTCCGCCCTCTTTCAACCACACACCGCATTCACTTCCTCATTCATTCATTCAGTCGGCAGACGAGTTTTGGCATAGTTCTGCCGTCTGTTATTAAAAAAAATCATTAAAAATATCAGTCAGTGGAAGTCCATTAGGCACAGTAGGTGGTGACTTTTTTCGTTAACATGGCATGTTAACGTCTTTTGATCATGATCCCGTGGATGAAGCGATACTGCGCAGAGAATTAAATATTCGTCGGGAGATAGTTATCAGACCACGATGTTCTTGCTTTTCCAGACAGTTATCGTTTTTAGGCCACCACCCGTTCTTCGTGCATCTGCCTTCTTTCTGTTAGCTGAGTAAAAGTCTGTGTTAGTTTAAATATAGGCTTAATTATTTAACATAACATGATATAGATGAGAACACTTTTTTTTTCATTTTTAAATTTTATTTCATTCGTTAACAAAAAACAAAACATGATATGAACACAATATAACCAATTTTACAATGAAAGGGAGCCACTTAATATTTACTTTACAATGTAAAACATGATCAAAATGAGGTAGCTACCTCCATGAGATCATGCCGAGGTCTTACCTGTTTCAACCATGTTTTTATATTTCAATTTAAGCTGCTGGATTGCACCTAAATGAAATCAATGAATAGGCAACCATTCAAGCAGTTTTGCCCTGTAATATTATTGTGATTTCAAAGGACTACATTTATACTCACGCATTGACCCGAGCAGCAATGTTCTCCCACGCCGTCTCCCTCTCCTTCGCAGCTGCAGCGGTGTTGGACTTCCGTCTAAAAACGTGTTCATATTCGCTGTATGAGCGCATTAAAACGTCTAATTTCCTGTGGCGTGAAGTACGCAGCCTTCCGCTTCACCGTTGCCATGGTGACTCCTCAAATCGGGGTTCCATTGATGCTGTCTTTTTAAAGTTGCGGTGCACGCGCTTAACTCGAGGTGAACCTACTCTGAGTTAATCAAACTAACTCAAATCTGCTGTTGTGGAATCGAAAACTCAGAGTTTCCGATTTCAGAGTTGATCAAATCAGAGTTCAGGGTTACACTCAGAGTTTGTTGAACCTGCTTTGTGAAACGGACCCCTGGTCGTGTTATACAGGCGTCTGCAGATTGTGGCCAAATAATTCAACATAGGACAACTGGTGCATCAGGAAACACACCTTTATTTATTTGCGGCCTTATCTTTGTTGTGTCTTCCAGTGATTTTGTTAACCGCCTCTGATCCATCTCAAAAGGAAATGCTTCTTTGGGTTTATGATAAATAAAAAATGGGTTTTCTTAAAGATAATCCCCCTTTTCTTAAAAGAAGCACTGAAAGTCCAGTGAGGGGAAACTGTGCCACCCCGCTGTGTGAAGGTGGCTTCAGACTGAACACAATGCAAATTTCCACCTTGTGTTATTTCCCGAAATTTGACAAGCGGCGTGTTTTGATCTAACGCATCAGCTGCACAGACATTAGCTGCAGCCTCCTATGATAAGTCCACGCCAACCATGTGTGTGTGGCGTGTGGCTGTGAGTGTGTTTCACAGCTCAGACTGACTGATCTCAGAACTCATACGTTGCAGCCACGGTATGAGGCTGTTCAAGTTATGTTGCTCAAGATGAAACTTTCAGCTCGCCCGGATGCTCATTTGCTTCACTTTTCATGTATCTTCTCATTCACTTCTTAAGCGATCACATGGGCCCAAAAGTCCTCTTTGTGTTCACTCTGAAACACACAGTTCAGCCTGCATAAACTGATTTTTTTGCCAGTGATGATTGATTGATTGTGTTGGAACAGATTGGAAACCCAACAGTAACACATCATTGCCTTTTAAAGTTGTTTTGGATGAATGTGTGTGTGCCTATTTACACATCCAGCAGATACGGAGTATCCTTTGCATTAATCTGGGGGTCACCTGATGAATGCACGTCCATATTCAGTCTTCTTATAGCTCTGTTTTGGTCTCCACCAACCCCTCAGGGAAATATCCCACTCCTTAGCTGCTAGATGCTCCACTCTGTTCGCTAACTGGTCGCTAACTGTGTCCCTGCACCGTTTTGTGCTGAGCAGGTAGTGTACAGTGAGATTTTCTGAGCTTTTTATCTTTAACCTGCAATTACAAACACTGTTGACGTGCCTATGACGCCATAGCCGACGCCATACTCGTAGCTGCTGAAGTCTGGGCTACTTCGTCACTGCGGTTGTTAACCTCTGTCAAACTAATCATTACTGGCTGACAAAAAATGCATCGCTACCACAGACACCAGATTTAAAAACTCTGGCTCTGCAGCGAGATTTGCCTGGCGGTGATGGACTTAATCAGCATTGTGCTAACTTGTTTGGCAGTAAGGGGTGTTCATTTATGTGTAAAAGTCCTGAACTCCAGCTTTAAAAACATCTGCCTGCAGGTGGAATCAAGGTTGAGTGAACCAAAACAGCAAAAAAACAGCTGAGAGCTGCTAAAACGCTCCATGGAGCTGGAGGAGACTGCAGAGCTGGGTGACAACTCTCTGTCATTTGATCCTTTGATCCACTGTTAATGTAAAAAAATACTCATTAGTGCAGCTTTCACATGCAAAAACCTCATGAATCCACCTTTCAGCTTTCAGTATAGACTGTATCAGGCCACAGTGCTGTGCCAAAGCACCACAGACGGCTCAAATCACTCTATGAGCTAATAAGCAAACACTAATATTACTCATTTCCCAGCAGAGCGGCTGAGGTTGTCTGCTGGCTTTTTGTTGTTGTTTGTGAGTAAAATGATTCATGGTGACTAATGCGCCATGTGTCAAATGCAACGTATTGATTGCAGATGGATTAATTGAAGATGACATTGTGTCTTTGACGAGGGCACGTTTATGAAAGTTCACCATTTATTAACACAACGTCGACCTGAGGCGATGAGGTAATCTGTTCTTTGCACTCTAAATGCAGACTGTGTGTTAAATCCATTTAAAAAAAAAAAAAAAAAAAACAAGGCGGGGGAGAAAACAGCGCCCAGATTCTAATGCGGCGAGATTGACAGACAGATAAAGGGGATACAGTAATACAATGACGGCATGACAATCTCGCCACGCATTTTATGGTGACGAATAATCAAAAATCCTTTTATCGATGACACATCAAGGAGCATTTAGTTTATGCTTCGGTTAATCCTATTGACTATTTTGTGATTTCTCTCTCTCTCTTACTTGTTCCAATGTGCTATATTTGTCTCATAAATACTGGATATTTTGGCTTGACAAATTGCTATACAGGCACAATCCTATTAAGGTATGCGGTGTTGTGTTCGCTGCCAGTGACATTCTGTTCGAGTGTTGCATTAGAGACTATGACTACTGTACTGTGTTGTCATTAACGCATAATAAGAGCATTTTGTATTTTTTAGACATTTCTTTCAGCATACCACTATTTTTCATTATCCCTACTGCAGACCTTTGTTGTTCTAATGTGACACAAGATCCCTTTCATCAATCAATCAATTAATAATTCCTTATTTATCCGGCACTTTACTGAACCAGGATGATGCAAAGCCCATCACAACAAATGAGGAGTGAAAACCACAGAGCTGAATCAAAGAAGAGAGCCAGTTATACTGAATACTGGAGAAGTACTTGCGTAAACTACCGCAGCCTTGCAGAGTCTGAAATCTAATTTGCATGTTAAGCACTGAAGGCGTGACAGTGTGAAGCTACGTGCACTTTTAAAACAGTGCAAGAAGAGTTTGAGGACAAGTCACATCACATAATGTCACTGAGTCTTCATAACTGGTGAGTGATGCCAAAAACTGCAAAACCTCATCAACAAAAACACAGAATTTTTCTTTAAGTCAGGTAATCTCTTACACTCGTGGTGACCTGCAATCATAAACATGGTATTAGCCTGATTATGTTAAATCCATACGATATCCTTAAAGGGAACTAGGCCACCTGAATCTGTTCACATGTCTTGGGGAGTACAACTGCATACAGTTTGACTCCAGACAGAGCTGCCTGAAGCATTATAAATTGCCTCAAGTGACGTCACTTGAGGCGGCATGAAGACTACAAGTTTAAAAATAAAAACAGCTCCAGGATGTGGAGTTAGAAAGACGTGAGGTTACCTCATCTTTATAACCCACTTTCATCTCTGCTTGAGGCTGGAGGCCTGAGCTGCATTAGCTGCCACTAGCACAACACAACCGAATCTCAGACCCAACTTCTGGTGGTCGAGGTTGCATTGTGGGTAATGTAGGCACCAGGTTTTAACAAGAAAGAAGAATGCAAGGGACCGTTGTGACTTCAACAGTGTTAGAGGAGTTGTAGCGCTGCAATGCTAAGTCAGTAGAGTACTCTGCAGTACAAGTACTGTCCTGTGGGCATGAAAAGTGACATTTATTTCATTTTAATACAAATCAAAGATAGTACAAATACAGAAATGCAGTACTCTCACCAACCAGTTCTACCTGTTTTCATGACCAAGCTTTTAAAAGCTAAAATGAGGCCTAAACGTAAAATCTTCCAGACAAGTGCAATAACATAACACAAGTCCCACATTTGTCCCATTGTTCTCTATGTCGTACGAGTGTAACCAACATATTTCTGTCATCATTTCCTGAATTTCACGTTGAATTGTCGCCATTGTTTCCTGCTGCATGACCCAGAGGTGTGGTAATGAGGTGTCAAATAGGAGGGGGAAAAAAGCACATTACAAACCCTAAAAACTGCATCAGCCCAACGTGCCACCTGCATTTCACTTCGAACCCTCCACCTCGCATTGTATCCGTCACAGAAAGTGGAAGGATGCAGCTGCAGGTGGCTTTAAAGCTGTTGTGGGTAGAAATAAACATGTTGACAGCTTGAAAACCACCCTCGTTGTCTTTGTTATGAGGAATCTGGTCTTTAAGGACACTTTGTGATGTTTTGGACTCGTGTCTCATGCCTGTTGTTACAAGAGACAATATCCAGACAGGTCCAAGTCAGGAGTACAAAAAATCTAACCTGCTTTATTTTGTCTTTGTAATATGCACAGTTTAAGGATTTCTTCCTATTTAACAGCATGGATGCTTCAATGCATTCAAAGCCTATTACTGCTATAACAACTAGTTCTAGATTTGCACCTCTGCGTTCTCCCCTAACTTTATTTGTATTTTCACTTATATTTTTCATATTTAGCCCGTGGTTTTGGTCTCGATTGCAGCCTTGACATACAGTAAATATGATTCGATCGAGCCAAGCTGTTGTTATGAGCGCATCGACCTTCTCGCATTCCCGACAGGTCACAGTCTCTGCTGGGGTCACAAGCAGGAGGAGGCGGTGAAGTCCTGGAGAGCGTTATTGAGTTTTCAGTGACATGAATTATGATAAATTATCGGTCAATAATTCAACACGTGTATCAGATAGAGTATATTTACAGGACCACCTGGCGCTGCCTGAATAGAGGTTACACTATAGGGAGTGAATAAATAATACAGCTTTTTTACCCTGAGCTTTAATACCATTAAATATTCAGCTATTTGGATGATCAAATTTGCTGCTAAATTACAGCTTCCCTGTTGATAGGACTGGGAGGAGAGGTGGCCAACGGGTGCTGCAGTGGGAACCCAGCCAGAGAGGGAAGCAACACAGTCTCACACACACACACACACACACACACACACACACACACTATGAGACACCCATGTGCATGTCTGTGCGAGTTAGAATGACACACAGAGAAGCACACCAACGCATACACAATCTCTATACACACGCAAGTACTGACACACAAAATTACAAAACGCACACAGCCCCAGGTGGCACATGCTGGCATACACTGTCTTACCTGATGATGCTGTATGCATCAATGAGCGCATCCAAAATAATGCAATGTTTACCCAAAGAGGGTTGGTTGGAGTTCAGATTCCGTCTGAATGTCTCACATAGAAAGAGAGAATTATTCGAGAAATAATATATGAATAAATACGAGCCCAGCCATCGTGTGTTTTTCTATTATAGAATATAATGCGGTGCTGTGACAAGCTTCATTTTCCCAGGATCTGCCCTTTGACAGACTGGTGCAGTTATTAGTATTAACCGTTACTGTTACTGTTAGAACCATCAACAAAAAAAAGAAGAAAAAAAAAATTGGCACCCCTAACCATGATATGAGAATTGGTAAGCAAAATGAGAAATGAAGCAATTAGAGAGGTTCACATACATTATTTAGCGCTCATTAGCTTCCTGTGACACTGTAGGCTCCACACCAATGAAAAGTGTTGGCCAGACTCAGGCAATTAGTAAAATTAGTGGCGCAGGATTTGGCGTTGATTCAGGCCACATGGCCCAGAAGATACCAGACTGGTGTCAGTCGTGTAATTTATAACTTTGCACATGAAATAATAGGTTTGAAAAATCACTGGGGGTACCAGCGTGTCAACCTGTATTATCCAGGCGACAAGGGTTGTCCCTTGGACAGAGGGAACAGCAGCAGCTTCCTCTGATTTTTTAGGGGAGTGCACGGTGCAGTCGGCCATTTTGTGTCTCTCAGAGAAAAATAGGGGACAGAGGTCCAAGCGGATGGTAATTAGCAGTCTGGGTTGTGTTTGTTTTCATTTTGCGCATGTTTGTGCTGATAAAGTTTGACTTGCCAAAAATCCCAGTCCCGTGCTGGATTCCGCTCAAGCTGTTACCCAGCATCCTTCAGGAACGATGGGAAATCTTGTACACTGCCACTGGTCACAGCACAAACAGACGGTGGTAATCAGTGATTAGTGGACATGTTACAGTATACAGAGATAAGCCCACACCCCAACCCTTCAATCTGAATCAATAGCAGCACATGAAATACATAAAATGTACATGTTTGGTGGCAGATATTCTGCGATTAGGCTGCAAAATAAGCACTAAGGGTTTGTAGAAATCTATTCATGTGACTTAAATTGTGTTGGAACATTTGTTTTAACTTCAAAAGGAATAAAAAAAAATGAATAAATTGTTTTTTTCTGGTCAGAGCACAGGCACACAAAGCCATTCTGTTAAAACAGGCAATTTAACAACATCCCTTTAGGTTTTGAGCTTAAGGTCTGCGGCCAGCTTCAAATGACAGTAGGTCCACATCCAACACGGGAGCGTAGCTAAATAACATTCTGCAGCCTCTTTATCATTACAGGGAAAAAAGGAAGGCAGAGAACAAGCAAACCAAATAAACAGGTGTTGTGTGCTTTAGAAAAAGCTAATGCTAACGTGTTCTGGAATAGAGAGGCATAATTATACTGTGCTGGATTATGGAAAACATTGTGCATGTTAATTACACCAGGTATGCTCATTGATTTTCTGTTATAATACTTAAATGTGTCATTAATAATTCATTTTCCTGCCAGCCCGTTCCATTTTTCATGCACCTGTGTTGTTGATGTGAATGACGCTGTGTCATTGCTGATGATGGCTGTGCAGTTCATCATGGAAAGTAATTTCTGCGGTGACACCTACTTATTTGTCTCTTATGAGCCACTGACAATGTCCATATTGTTAGGAACGACTCTCCACTCACAGACTGACCAGGAGGAGCTTTTTTTTCCCTCTTTGGAAATCTTGAAACTGTCTGAAAAGGCTTTTATTTGTCCCTTTCCTGCGCAGCTAAGCTTTAATGGGGGAGTTGTTGCAAATGAGGGCAAGGGCTTCACCAAGAAGGTGAGAGTTGGGGTTGGCGGGTTAAATTTACAATTTGACAGATTAGCTTTTGCCGGTTCTTGTAGCTCTCTCAGGCCAGAAGGCATTCATGAAGCTTCGAAAACTCGGCCCGTGGACCCAACTCCTCCGCTCGCCGATTTTCTCCTCTAAGCTCAACGTTTGATGAAGACTAATTCCCTCGTTCTCGTCTTTTAAGAGCACCCATCCCTCTCCTGTCATTGTAAAGGAGCGCATCCCTCAAGGAGCGAATCTGTCAAACAATAGTGGAGAGACAAGCACGACAAGCAAACAAACCCAGAAACAACAACAGCGGCCACGGGCGCAATCAAGTTTGTCCTTGAATTTCCACACCTGTGAGCGCTGAACGTGGCAGGGCCATTTGTGAATTGGAGGGAACGCGACATGTTTGTCCAGCATCAACTCGGCAGCGTGTTTATCCCCTCGTTTTTCCAGCATTGTTTGTCTTTTCTTTGTGGCACTGAAATGCTCAAATTGCATTTCTCAGATGTTGGTTCCCTGGAGGTGCGCGCTTGTCGGCAGGTGTCTGTGGGAAAAAGCGGGGAAAAGAGAAAAAAAAAAGAAAGGGGAGAGGAAGAGGCACTGGAAGAAAGATAAAGAAAAAACAGGAAGGGAAGAGCGAGCGCGAGCGGGAGAGATCTCCCACTCGTTCTCCGAGCTGAATTTATGCCGAAATGCTTCATCTGCCATATATGCTCTTTAGCAATGTAAATGCATGCTGGCGAACTCGGATCTAGCAACAATATGGCACATGTGTCTTATACGGCAGAAACTTTTTCACAATTAGTTCTTTGGCAAAAGATGACAAACTATTCAGAAGTCCTGTGAGCAACATCCAAGTTATGGAAGTTTACAACAAACATGCATTATATTTATTGACTTTTCCCTGAGGTGCCACACTCTGACAAGCAAATCCCTGCTAAAAAGCATGAAACATAGTCCTGTTGCAGTGCAATAATAATTTAATATTCTTTATTTTATTTGCAAATCAATTAACTAACCTTGAGATGAGCTTTACTGCTGATAAGTGCTGTACAGTACAGCTGAATCCCCCCTCTGCTTTGAACGAGGCTTCCTCTCCAGGCACTGAATAGCGTATAATAGATATTGAACTGTAAATTTGAATTGAAAGCTCGGGTCATTGTGCCTCATTGACTTTCGACCACAAAAACCAAATGATGTCTTAGTTGAGAGAAATATATCAAAGGATATCAACAATTACGAGTCATAAACACGCCTGGAGACGTGCCTGGCGGGCGTATAGCAGCGGGAATTAGCATGTTGAGCTGATAAATATGCATGTAAAGACGCTCCCAGGGGAATAACACGCGTGTGATTGATAGCTTTGGAATTGAAGGATGTGTAAATTCCTTTTATTCTGGGGGTTGTGCTGTTGTACCGCCGAAATACATAGCACTTGTTAAAAGTTTTACCAACTTTATAATCCTTAATGCCACATCTGTTTGCTGTCTTTATAGCGCCTGTAAAACGTCATTAAATTATTACCACCAGCTGGCCTCATTGCACAATAACCTCACTTATCTGTTATTCTCTGGGAATACTTTTGATTTATAGACCCTCTTAGAATAAATGATATTTTATACATATGTATATATAAATAAACAAGGGGAAATGTGTTCTCTTAAATAATTCATGAGTTGTACTTTGAATAAGTTACTTAGCAGAAGTTTTTTTTTTTTTTCTCAGCAAGTATAAAAGAGGTTTTTGTGGCAGACGCAGATTGAAAGATTCCAGTGTGGACGCAGGAATCTTTCTAAAATATTTCACATGATCAAATGTAAAGAATTTTATTTTCAAAAAAAAAAAAAAAAAAAAAAAAAACTCAAGGCCTCTCCTTGTTTTCTGAGAAATATTGTGCAAACATCCTCACAATTATTGGGTCTCTGTCTCCAAGCAAACCACCACCACGGCTTGCACATTTTAAAATTCTACACTCAATCAATCAAGTCAAATTTAACAGCTTTTCAGAAGTTGCTGAATTTAAATCAGAACTCTCATAAATGTTGGATGTCTTGAAAAATAATATCACATACTGTAGTCAGTTTTCAACGCTGCTTCAAATCCAACACCTCATCACTCAACTCTAAAGAATTCCAGCACCCCCTAATGTCAATACGAGGCTATTGAACTTAAACGGCAAAATAAATAAATAAATGAATAAAAAACGGACAAACTGACAGGCATCATTTCGGCACACAAGCACTCAGAGAAAAGCAGAACAATGTGAAGTGATACCCAAACAAACAAGTGCAGCTCAGGTAGAGGAGTGAGCTCTGTGGCTATGCTGGTGCTTATAAATAGCACTCGCCCTGGAGTAGCAATAAAGGCTGTTTGCGTAGCTGCTATATGTTTAGTATGTAATGATATATTATTGCTCTAGGTAGTGGGAGCATGTCCTATGTGCTCTGTCCTCTTGGGTATAATTGCTTCAGAAGAGATAAACTGGAGAGAGAGGGAGGTGGAAAGAAGGGGGAGCAAGACAAGATATTAAAGATTAATAAGGTGTGTGTGTAAAGCTGTAACTCTCAAGAGTGATTCTTTTCATTTAGCTATAGTCTTTTATTTCCCATTGTACTTATTTTTTCGCTCACTTTGAAATTCAGACTATTTGGAGAGACCCTCAAAGGCCTCGTTGGTGCTGCTGTGTAATGCAGAACGGTGCGTTTTCAGCTGTTTAAAACCAATTTCAAGCTATAGCTGTCACTCATCACAGACACAGTGCTGGACACAAGACTGGAAATTAAATGTGTTTTTGTTGTGTGACTGTTTCCAAAATGAGACTATTAATTAATGAGCTGTTATGACAAGAGAAATTCAATATCTTACCCCTTTTTTATATATTTTCAAGAGACAGAAAGCATTCACTTTATTTTTATTATCTGAACAGTGTGGCTTTCATCTTTTCCTGGAGCTAAAAAAAAAGATAGTAAATGCTATCAAGGGACAAACCTGTAGCTGTTCCACTGGTGGCAAATCGTCCTCCTGCCTGCTGTGTCTAACGAGGGTGGTTGTCTTGGTTTAGGGGCATATGTTGTGATCCGAGATTGCAAACTGCAGTAAAATAAATTTATTTAGTGATGAAAAACTCGGCTTGTCTCCGAGATGCAGTGAAGGAGCTGCAGTTTTGCTTTTTCGATAACAGATTTACTGTAAGGCTCGCTCTTTTTGAAAAGCACTGTGCATATTTACAAATATGACCATTTTCAATGCAGGGAGAGGATGCGTGGATGTGTATTATGGTAGCTTATTGCTTTAAATTCCAATTAAAAAAGTAAAGCATGTGCACACACACAGTATATTCATGAACACACACAGACACACAAACACTGAGAGTATCAGTGTGAAGCTCAGAATAAAGGAGCCTGTGAATTTGGCCAGGTTTCCGTGTCAGAAGCAGCCTGTATGTACGTTTGCGTTTGCATGCTTTAGAAGGCTCTTTTTTCACACCCTGCTGTTTTCCCCTGATAATTTAATGTCCATATTCTTCTCTTCAGGCATTAAAACCCTCTGAAGTTCATTCTCTGCCTTTGTACTCTATGAGGCTGCACAGTGGGGCTGGGAAACACACACCACACTCTGTAGGTCCTCTGTTGTATTGCCTACCGAGTGCCCAACCAATTACCAAGTTCAAACACGCAGCTATCACTCAGTTTTCGCTGCTATCCTCTGATTTGGCCAGTGTTTGTACCAGACTTTTTGTTTTTTTCTCTCTTTGCCGTTGATCACGGCGTGTTACTTATTCTCACAGATGACGAGGCAAATATTCAAAGTTGAAACTCCTACTTGCAGAATATTGCCTGCAGTCTGTCATTCTCACATTTATGTTGACAGCATAGTGTCAATAAATCTGACCAGTGGAGTGACAAATGTGTAACTCTGTGTGTTTAATCCTGTATATATGCAGGACCAACAAAGTGCAGATGTAAGAGACTCAGTTTGGCCACAAACTGTCAACATTCATTTAGTTTTTTTACATGAAAAAAAAAAAAGATTTTTCTGTCTCTTTAGCTGAAATGAATCACAGTTGAAGAAACCTTATGTGGGCTCTCATGCTTAAAATAATCACATACAAGTTTGTCACCCTGAATGAAGTTATATAATGGAGCCTCACATTCAAATAAATGACTTGCAGTTCTTGCTAATTTAAATTTACAGTAATTAAGTAAGAAGTAAATTTAGCTTGTTCCATGAAATCAATAATGATTATTCTTGCTAACCCTAGCATCCAAGTTACAGTATATCATGGGTAATGGCTGAAGCAAAATGCAGCTAGAACAGGGGTGTATTAAAAATTTAGATATTAGCACGTGCTAGCTTTGCTGCCAGCGTGTCCCGGTGGTCAACCATGGTACTGCAACAAATAATCCAATGTGTCCATCATCAACCCTGTGTGTACACAATAACTAGCACCTGACAAAAAAAATAAGAACACCTGAAATGGCAAAGGAAAATTAGCAGTTTTGTATAATTAATTTTTCAATGATAGTGGATTGTAAAATACTCTCTGATCCTAGAAAAAGTATTTTTACATGTGTCTATAAAATTGCTGGCAGGATGTGGGAAAGGAGAGAGATGACTTGAGGTACAAAGACACTGCACTCGTGTCAGATATTAATGAGATGTGCAAAGGAAAGGGAAGGAAATGGAGAAAATCAAGCAAATACTGATTCAATTTGATGTTTGGTTGTTTGCTAATCTAACTCAAATCCAGTCACTGTATGGCGCTCAACTGGTGGCCATGTTGAATGCCTACTTGAGTGCTGAGGTGAAACGCAGGCACGACGGGAATATAGCACGAGCAGGGTTGCGAGCATAAACTACACCAGCTAGCATGGCTAGCAAGCTAAAGGCGTCATTCCACAGGTTGTAAATTATACTGCCCTTTAATCAAGCACATTAACCTCCATCATTGCCCGTGCACACTCACCGCAGCCAAGCATGAGCTCCCCTTCACTGGTGCTTGTATTATTTCATTGTACAATTACATAAAGTATATAAACAATGAGTGCCTCTTGAACGAGAGGCCAGTTCCACCCACGTCACTCGAATCGGCTGGTCATTGGAGAGCCGCACAGTTTCACAGAAGCAAACCAGGAGGAGAGGATGCACAAGGTTCCACAACTTCTGCCAAAGCCTTTCAACTGAGGACGTAACACAGCGGCATTACAGACACTAATGTCACACAGAGGTAAAAAGGAATTTAAATAAAGTTCATGTTAACAACATTCTGAGTATAAAAAGCTCAAGTTGCTCGACATGACTGCAGAACCCCAGATAGTCTACTCCATTGTCCCCCATCACCTGCTCCATGACGCAGGAGTCCTCTGTGTGCAGCAGGGTTTTTATTCTCCTTCCTCTGTGCGGTAAAAATGTGCATTTTGCGAGAGGAGGTCGGCTCATGATTTCCCCAGCGAGCCCCATATGGCCCGAGGAGATCTACCTGTCAGCACACCTGAGCTCCTCAGCACAGCCCGGCCTTTCTTGCTGACTCCGCCGCTGCTGTTTACAGAGACGAGACATGAAAAATGCAACAGAGGTCGTCGTCATCCACTGTCTCAGAGTCCGGGGAAATAACCCGAGCTAGCATGAGTAGACAATATTAGTAAAACGCTGGCTTCCTCTTCCAGTAAATGCCCGGGAACTAAATTTTAGTTTTTTTTTTCACTGCTGAAAGCGCAAAAGACGGATTACAGGAGAATCAGGCAGCACTGAATAGACCATTAATTTGATAAAGCTGAGTTTGAATGCTTATAAAACTATGTTGACAGCCCCAGGGAGTGTGACAGCTTCTTCAATTAACAATTGATGCTTATATAAGAACATCCGTCTGTAAGTTATTCATGATTCCTTATGCCAGTTGTTGTCATAAATCCATATGTATGCAAGTTAATAGATTTCCGCCGCTGTATGACAAGATTTTCCTTCTCCATCTGACCCTGCCATATGCCATAAGACGTCTCTTTTGTCCGTATTCACTGTCTAATTATATGCAGCCTGTTTTGTTTTAGAATACACCTGTGAGGAAAAATGACCAGAAACATATGCAGACTATATTAATTATGCTTGTGTTTTTACTTGAAGGCTGACATAGTCCTTTATGTGTTGAAAATACTGATACTTTGTGAACCTTGGATTTATGAAACCTTTTGAACGTCTGTTGAAAAGTTTACTTCGTTTTTCAGCCAACAGCTGGTACATCCTGTTGCATGTATACTGTCCATAACTTCATAGCCAACAATATTCTGTGCTCTGTGTAATACAAAGTGCATGAACCCAAGCAACTCAAAGCTACATCACTGTCTGAGATTAATTATTTAAAGGAGCAGCCTGTAACTTTATTTAGATTACATGAATCTGATGTATGCTGACTCTTAATTTCACACAGAGAAGGAAAATCAAGTTTTTTCTTAACTGAGCGCTATATTAGTGTACTCTGTTCAACATAATCAATTCAAATCAGTTGATAAGATATTTGCACATTGATTAACATTTAGGTCCTTTGTGTAGAATACAATAATACTGTAAGGTTTGTATTTTTTTTGGTACCTCAGAATGAGCTCTTCATATCTACAGAGGTCATTTTCTATGTTGCACCGCCATGCTAACCGGGTACTGAGTCTTTAGCATTTTACGCCAGATGCCACTAAATCCTACACACTGGACCTTTAAGTATTAGTATTAAAATGCCAATTAGTCCATGAATTCGGTAATTTTGAGAGCAGCTCCCAATCTTGTGTTGTTTTTTTAAGTGCTGGGGTGCCTTTTGGTTAGATTGTACCTTTGAACGGTCGCTTTTCCAGTTACGTAACCCCACATTGGCTTCAACACACATTAAAAAACTATTAATATGAGTGTGCTTCTGCAGCGCACGCCGTTTTTTTAACTAAAATCCTGGAAATTTAACTGTTTGGTGAAGCAGCACAACCAAGACATTAAGAAGAAAATATTTATCTTTCACTGGAACCTGAAGAGACAAACGAGCTGTGCCAAGTGAAACACAGGCATTAACATGCTGTCGTGTTTGCAGGTTCATACGATGACAGACGGGTGGACACATTTGATGCCCCCCATCCTTCACTACACCCACCCAGCCGCATGTTAACTACATCTCCTGCCACCGCCAGTGTATTGATTTGTCACCCCACCCCACCTCTTTTCTCTGTTCATAGGGACATAATGTCACAACATGAGCATTTTACTACTTAGTGTGAAAGAACAAGGAACTTGACACAGTCACCTCACACATTATTAAAGCATCAAGTTCACTACTGGGGGGTGAAAAGTGCCATTGCACTTTATTAACTTGAGAAATGCGATATGTGGTGGACAGGTGTGAATATTTAAACAAAGGGGAAGAGAGAAAAGCAGTCAGATGTGTTGCTTTGTTGCCATGTTTTACTGAGCTGTGATATTAAATCAACAGGGAGAAAAAATATAGCCCTTTCAAAAAGTGCTGAGAACTTGTGAAAAAAAAAGTCTCATTGTCATTGATTTTTGACATATTTTCTGTCCATTAACTTGAATTCCAGTGTAAGTAAAGTAAAACACAGAAGTAGCGAACAGATGTGGTCTTATTGGAGACGGTGATCTGTCAGAATACAATCCCAGACAACAGCAGGAAGGACATTTCAGTTCATAGAGAAACAACAGGAGGTCAGTGCATCATTGCATTTGATCATTTCTGACTCTGACCATCATAGTGGCAGCATCGAAAAATACACTACGGCAAATATGAGTGTGAGATATTACCCTCGTCATGAAACCAGCTCATAGTGTAGCAGCAAATTTCAGTGGAATTGACTAAAGACGTACACGAAAGACAAACTGTGCTCAACAACAGTTGACAAAGTGTTCCTAAGTCCATGTATTAATCTCTTTTATCCAATCACATGTTCACAAAGTGGTGAACCTCGCTCCATCCTCGCTGTGAACCACTGAGCCTTTCCAGGATGCTCCTTTCATACCCAATCATGATACTCACCTGTTACCAATCAACCTGTTTACCTGTGGAATGTTCCAAACAGGTGTTTTTGGAGAGTTCCACATCTTTCTCAGTCTTTTGTTGCTCCTGTCCCAACTTGTTTGAAACATGTTGCTGCATCAAATTCAGAATAAGCAGATATTTACAAAAATCAATGAAGCTGATGAAGTAAAACATTGAATATTGTACTGTTTTAAAGAGTACATGCAAAAAAAGATTTGCAAGTTATAACATTCAGTTTGATTTATGTTTGACATTGCGTCACAGCTTTTTTTTAAAATCAGGGTTGTATTAAAGATTTTTTCAACATTCGCAGAACTAAAACCAGGCACATAATAGCAAAAATGTGAGAAATTGATTAAACATTTCTCCGCTCTACCATGAACTGCAATCGTTAGCACGTCTGGCTAACTAGCTGACTACTTACAGTCATTCAGATAGAATAAAATTAAACTCTGATGTCAGATGTTTAGTAATAATACTTGAAACAGGACTAATAATGCTCGACACCACAATGCAAGAATAATGCTCTTCTTTATTTCTATGTTCTTTACCTTTAGCTGGTGAGGAGTCTTACTGTTTTAGCTTGGACCCGTTAGCTTTAGACAGGTTTTTTTTTGGCAATGTTATCATTATTTAGCCATCAAGTTCATATTTAAGAGTCCTTTTACAAGACTCTCATTACAAAATGAGTCAGCTGGGATATATTTAAAAGCCTAAAACTGCATTTTCTGCCAACTCATGGTGCTAGCATTATCTTAGTTAGCTAGCTAGCTATAGCTAACAAATTCTGCTGGCAAACAGTTGTCATTTCAGCCTGTCAAACCGACGGCTGGCGGCTAAAAATGAGAAGCCTGCTTTTGTCTACCTCTGTGTGAAATCAAGGACCCGCTTTTGTAAAGATTACTAAGAATTTCAATGGTGAATCTGCCACAGTTATCATTGTGAACTGCATATGTGCCCTGTGAGAATGGGAAGCTTTTTTGAATGGAAATTGAATTTTTCTTCTGTAAATAAAACCTTTGCCATCATAATTTGAAAGGCTATAATAATGGAAAATCTGCTTTAATACGGCTCTAAACTGTGAACAGTTTCTTTAACCGATACACTTTGAGTTGATGTGACCTCATGTAAAACAACACACGGAAATTTTACAACACTCACACATTTGGACATGCCTTCTGTAAATGTGTTTCACTTCGCACTCGCTGTGAAACAGTCTCATGATCCAAACCGCTCGGATGCATTTAGGTCACATGTTGTAGGTCATCCTCATCAGATCATATGAATTAGGCCCAATGTATTTACATGGATACAGACCTTCCCACAGTATCAGCTTGTTAGCCATGTCCGTTATAATATCATCCCATGTCAGCTTCATTTATCCTCGGCAAATAGCCGCAGCATTGCTTGAATGGGGACTCTGTGGTTGTGGCAGGCTGAGGTTGTGGAGGGGTCAGATGTTCAGAATAAAGTTTTGAAACCAGTTTTCAGTGTGACCTAATAAAATGAAAAAGTATCTATATAACTGTGTGAGGAAAAGAGAAGTTTATGGTCTGCAAATGTTCAGCTGACTGAAATATTCCATAATGACATCAATTTATTTAGTTTGTAAGTTGCCTGGCGGAGAACCAGCAAACAGGTCTTCTTGCACCACAAACAGAAGCCTTTTTTTTCCCTCCCTCTCTGAAAGAAGCAGCATCACCAACTTTCCAAACCGGGTGTAAAAACTAGAGCGTGACAGCTGCATTTAAATATGAAATAGCTGCAGATTTGGTTTCAGACACCTTGTACTGTGTGCAAACAAAGCCACCGTTTCCACCAGAGAAAGGAGAATGCATTTAAAGCGGCTCTTTGTCGTTGTTCAGAACTGTGTTCCCTTTGTTTCCGTTTGTCTCTTTTTTTAGGGGGAAAGAATGGGATGAAATATTTTTAAACAGTAATTACCTGGCTGGGATCCGACATGCAGGGATTAATGGGTGACTGCGGAGCACCAGGTTCGGCAGTGTGTTGGAAGGTAAGGGGGGTGCGTGGGAGTGTGTGATGGAGTGGCGGCGGCGGCGGCGGCGGCTGTGAAGGGGGGATGCCGAACACAGAGAACCAAAGACTGGCAGAATTCTGCTGCAAGTGTCTTTTCTTTATCCAAGCTGAAGTCACTGCTTCACGCCAAGTCCGTCACAAATGAACAAGACAGATTTAGCCCTCTCGCCTCATCCCACTCCTTCCAAATCCATTTGCTAAACGTCTGTTTTCATGCCTCCCGAAACAATATTGTTGCATGTTTGGGGTTATTTTTACCTTCTTCGCTTTGGCCCGCTCTGTCGCACAAGTTGAATTTTTACAGAGGAGTTAAGCAAATCTGTAATCGCGCTTTGTTCGGAACCCTGTTTTGCATGTAATTGACAATCACAAGCAATTCCCGATCAATTCATATCACCACAAAGCACTCGAGGCTGCCTGCTCGGCCAAGCTTACGCCGCTGAAGTCGAGGAATGCTGCAGTGCACTTTGCGCTCAGAACTCAATTAAGCGTGTCCTTGGAGTACAATATCTGTGGATTCTTTAAGTCGTTTGGATGGTGCAGAGAGGCGAAGAGGTGCTCTTACAGATGGCGTGCGACTCAGACTATAATTAAACAGATCAGTGTCTAATACACAGTCTGATATCCAGCAGCAGTGCAGCCAAATCTCTGTGGGAAGAACTTCCCGAGGTTCTTGGGAGCTTCTCAAGGTCGCAGCAGTCACCTATGATCCTACAGTCGTTTTTTTTTTTTTTTTGCTGTTGGCAGCAGTGGCTACCCAGCTTCAGGGCTGTTTTTTAACAGTTTTCATGACTTTTGTTGCTACAGTTGTGAATTAGGCAGACATAGCATTTGTTAATGTTTTACTTTGACTCTCTGTAGCTTCTCTTTTGGCAAACCGCAAAGCATTTTGGATACACTGAAAAATAAATTCGAATGCAGTTTTGGGCAAACAAAGGGATTTTGCCTCATGGTGTGAGCTCTATTCTCTCCCGCTGACTCCGCTGTGTGTTTTGACTTCACTTTCAGTGCAAAATGTAGATTCTGAATCTCTTTCACTTGTCATGTACAATAAGATTGTGAAGCACAGGTTTGAAATAATGCTTCAGTTTTAGAGACAGGTTGAATATTGGTTTGGAGATTTTTGGCAGCACTTGGGTTGGACATGTCATGTCAGCCTTTTCTTTTGTGGTAGGCCTGCTTGCGGTCATTTTCCTTGCATATCCTCAACCAGAGAAACGTATGTCTTGCTTTGTAAATTGTCATCAAGATTTCTCTTAAAAATGAGAACAGCCCCGTCCTTTCAGTGAAAGAATGGCTCTTAAATCCTGATAAATGCTCAGACACAAACTGGGCCCCATCTCGTCAAATTCAGGCAACAAGGTGAAGTCTGGGCAGAACTGGGATGGGATGAACTGCCATGAGTCTGTGTCACAGGATGAATGATCTGTCAATTCAACCCTCAAACACACTCATCTAATTTAATTAAATCTTAATGGAACAATATTATTTTGGCCACCAAGACATTACTGAAACATGACTTCATATAGTTCATCATAAGTAGCAATTAAATCTGTCTCATATGGCACCGCACTGCTGTTTTATTAACTATAGGTGACTCATCATCATCATTGTTGAAAAGACATAGCAGAAAGAAAGGCTTGCTTGTTGTGCTTGCTCGACTCAGGAGAGGATGAGGAGATGTTAACCTAAGCAGAGGAAGCATTACATTCTGGTCCCAGTACACAGCACTTTAAAGCAAGTCACAGAAAGAAATGCATCAGCCATATTCAAGACACTTAACAATAACAGCCTAACAGGCATGTTCAAAGAAGAAGGTAAAGGTGGTCAGAACATATATGCGTGTTTTAAGTCTGCCTTTGTACAGGCTGGGGAACAGGACCGGGTTACACCAGCTATTTGTATATCCATTGCAAGGTTTCTGCTTGAAGTTTTTTTGTTCTTCTAAGTTGGTTTGACTAGGAAACAACTAAGTCAAATTACACTTATTAAAACTTATGTCTTACCAAGTAAATCTGTCTCTAAAGGGGACACCAGGTCGCCAGCCTATCACAGGGCTACAGAAAGAGAAGAACAACCACAAAGCACACCATACTCATTCACACCTACGGACAATTTAGAATAATCAATTCACCTCAGCATGTTTTTGGACTGTGAGAGAACATGCAAACTCCACACAGAAAGATCCCAGGCGTCCTTACCAGGAACTTCTAGCTGTAAGGCAACACTGCGATCACAAGATGGAGCTTAAATACTATAAAAAATATAGTTTTGATGCAGCAACATGTTTCAAACAAGTTGGGACAGGAGCAACGAAAGGCTGGGAAAGTTGTGGAACGCTCCAAAAAACACCTGTTTGGAACATTCCACAGGTAAACAGGATGATTGGTGACAGGTGATGAAAGGGGCATCCTGAAAAGGCAGATTATGTTAACCAAGCCTAAACATATGTGTATATCAGAGAGATAACGTTAGCTTTGTCACAATGCAGCTGTCCCACCTGGCTGTCTTTGACTGAATAGTCAGCCAGTTTTAAACATGTATCCTGTAAGATAAGGTGAGCATCCTGTAGTGCACCACCGTGCTGTGAAGCAGGCACAGCAGATAGGGACAAATTAAATGATTTATGAATACACGCAGCATTTTGCAGCTGAAAAGTGGATTGGGGCCAATCACTGAATTAGACTGCAGTCATTCATATGCTAAAGACAAAAGGTGTGTGAAAAATGTAAATGAATATTCAGTAAGATATCACATTTTTAGGTCAAAGTTCAAGTTTGCGGGACAGATCCTGAACAGAGAGCTCGGCTTTAGAATGAATCTCGATACATAGACCGACGCTGTGCAACACCTCAAGATGTTTTTTGAATTAATCACGTAACTTTAAAAGCTTTATTTGTCTTGTTGGTTGAAGGTGAAATAGACCAAGGAGCTTGATTTAGGGTGAGGCAAAACCTGATAAAAGCTTTCTCCAAAATAAATGCAAACGGAGTATACCAGTGAATGATGCACTTAAAAAATCAAGGTTGGAATTTAATGTCTGTAATTGCAAGCTAATGAATCAAAGCCATTAATAATTGGTGTCAGGTGAGATGTCAGGTGGGTTTTTTTTCTACTTTGAATTTTATTTTCTTGGCAGGGCTTGAAAAGAGAAAACAAAGCTGCTGAACAGAGGGAAATCAAAGCACATATAGTCGGACTGTTAAGACTTGTGAAAATGTCTCGCCTGTCACTTGAACAGAGCCCAAGAGAAGTTTCAAGGTCGCCGAACGCTTTGTGAAATCTCCTAATTCTCAAAGTTCAGTTGAAGTTGCTTTTTGTGTCAGTTGCTGAAATTCTTCTGAATCGTTCGATGAAAGAAGTGTCATATGACATTTAATTTTTCTAGAGTTCAACTGATTTTCCCTTGGAGTTTTACATTACAAAACGACACTTTTTAATGTTTTATAACCATCAGTGGCAAAAGGAAATAGGTTTTAGTAATACAAAGTACTTTAGTTCAAAGTTTTTTATTTTCTTTGTCAATAAAAGCTACTGTTGTTCATCACAGAAGCAGGATAAATATTCTGGATTTATATCAGGTGATAAAGCAGCAAGTCTCATAACATGCTCCAATAATCTACCTGCTCTAATTACAACAGCAATCATAAAATGTCAGAATGAAAAGCAATATAAACAAAACATAACATTCAAGACGACAATATTACACTGATTAATATAGCGGTGATAATGTCTGAAGTCATTTCTGTATTTCTGCATTTTGATTTTACTTCTTGTGTAAATTTACACAGTTTAGCCTGAAATAAGACACTTTGTTAATGACAGCAAACAAAGAGTGACAAAGTGCTTAATTAAGACAATGGAAAAGATAGCGCCTGATCACAAAAGAGGAGACAGATATTTTTATGAGCAGATACGCTGTTATGTGACAGTCTGGCTGATAAGATCACAGTGAAGCCGTAAGAAATAATACGTTTTAGGTAGGGCGAATCAAGATCAGCATTAATGTGACCGGTGCCATATGCCAGTATGAATCTAATAGACTGATAATCTCGCGTCTCACTGCAGGCGGAACCAATCTGTGTGCGATAAGGAGCTCACATTTGGGGCTGATCGGCTGCATCGTCACATCGGACCCGAATGTGAAAATATCTCCCATTAAGATCTGAAAACAACAAGCAGAAGCCGGCAAACCGGAGAGAACGCAGGAGATGCACAGATACACTGTGAGGGCTGATAACATCTATCTGCCGTTAAGTCACCTTGCACATCTGACTGTCAACACAATGTTTTATCAACTTAAATGCAAATAAACAAGCATAAAATAGTGAATAAAGGTCTCGTTTTTTTCAATAGAGTGCTTTGATTTGACTTCCTTAGCGCCACAGGAATGAAATGTATAGATTTGACAAACAATGATGCTCTCTCTACTCTTTATACCTTCAGCTTCGCGTTCACATTTGTTTACATTGCTGACCCTTATTTGACATTTTCTTTGATATGATTGAACAGAGCAGTTTCCCCCCTTCCATCTCTCCTTCTCCATTATGGAAAAATTATTAACATCTGCTACACAGACATCAGGAGAAGTCATGCATGCCTTAATGGCCCCTTGTTTAGTCATTTATGGGTAAGCATGTCATTATTTCAGGATTTATGATCAACCAGATAGAGAATGCATTCTCCCGGAGTTTCACCTAGCAATTATTTATTTTGATTTTTATGGCAACAAAGTTTCCTATCCTCCCTCACTATCCAATTAATGCTGATGATCGAGCATGTCTTAGTGCTTTAGCTTTTGTTTTTATCTGCCTTTATGTCCTCTGTTGGAATGCAAAACATTTTGTGATGAGCCTGTTTTGGAAAAAGCAGTGCGTTAATAGGTTTGAAGGAAAATGTACAGTATATCCAAGGGCAGCCAAAGATTTTAAAGTGAGTCTGCGAGTAACAGAAAATCAATGGATGGTTTTGATATCAGTTTTGTCAAGGTATTTCATAAAACCCAAATCACTAGAAGACATGAGTTTCTCACTTAGTGCAGCAATGCACATGGTTTTGGTTTGTGCCGAGATGTCTGCCAACCAAACTTAATTCATTTCCTTTATTTATGAAGTCTGTGGATTATCCATAGTCCCAGAATATGAAAAAGAAAATTTACCTTCATTGTATGTGGATTTCTGCAGAGACACACAAAAACTGAGTTTTTCTACATAAATGCCACTAGGACTAAGTGACATGTTGATATGTTTCTTAGTTATTTAGGTGAACTAACTCTTTGGTGCTTTGCTGGCCAAGGTTTTCATGTATAATTAACCATTACCTTCAACCAGCGAGGCTCCAATAGAGAGGAATGTCTTGTCTCACCTGAGTTTTACCCTGTAGATTTAGCCTATTAGAAGAAGAGCAGTGGCTGAGAGCTCCTTCTGTGGAAAACAGGATTTTTTAATTCTTCAGTTCCTCTTTTCCTTTGATATCCTACAATCTCGAGCTGCATACTACATGCTAAGTCTGAGCAGGTTTTAAGGAGTGTGCTCATATTGTAATAGTGCCAGAATTTGGAAAACTAAAAAAAAATCATTATGTAATACTCAAACAGAACACAGATTTTTGAGTGTGTTGTTGATGTGCAATATTCTCCCCCAAAGCAAAGGAAATGGAAGAACCACTCAAAGCTGCAAATAAATAAATACATTGTGGATGCTGATAAAACAGCTCAGTGCAATTGACATATGACTGTGGATGTACTGCATAATTTCCATTTTGTGTAAAGCTATAAGGTATGTTTACTTCTTGAATACTAACTGCATAAATGCCAGAAATATAAGCTAATACTGTGTTCAGTTGGTGTACAGAAGGAACAGCATGCAGCTGGTGTCACATTTCTGGGTTTTGTAGTCCATGTAGTTCAGTCAAATCCGCCATTTGTAGGCAACAACATTCAGAAATGCCAAGTGCGTCTTTAAAAACGACTACAGCATAAAGACAGCGCCACAAGGAGGTGGCATGATTAAGTAAAGGCCACGCAGCACAGGTTATTGATATGTACCTTTCCTGTGATGCACACGCATGCGCACACATACACCCACTCACACACATTCCTGCAGTCACAGCATCTTGAACAAACCTTTCCTGACATCCTGTCCCTTTGCCCTGGAGCAGCCCTGAGGAGGCCGCCTCAGATCAAGGTCATCACATCACTCAGCCCCCGAAGCTGCAGAGGCAACAGTCAATGAATGTTGTAAGGCCTGAAAACAGCCCTCACATCTACAGATGACCAGTTTTGCTCCAAAACGGCAGTTGACATGACGTGCACCTGCTGCCTCAAAATGATTGATTGTGCAAAAGCTAAAACAAATTACTCTCAAGACGATGTCAGGTGACAAAATAAGGCACATTTGCACATATTCTGTCTGCACTTCTGTAGGCAGTAAACAGCAAGGTGGCGATTTTTGATTCCAGAATGAACAGAGAATTTCAGAGATGAATTCCTCAAATTGTCTTTGGCAAGTTGAAGAGCACAGACGAGGCCTGTCTGACTTGAACGGAAATGAGGATGCACAGAGGGTGTGTGGGGGTTTCATTGCAAAAGCCACCATCTGGTGTCAGCGCGTGGTGTTGCTCACCATGACCAATTGTGTCATTAGATGATTGAATAATTAGAGGAGGGATCATGTCTACCCAGAGAGCATGCCTTTCAAGTGTATTAGTGTGTGTGACTGAGGTCTTGATCACAAAGAGCTCCAATATCTGCATGTTTGGAGGGAAAAATTATAACTCTGGGCAAAGTTTCAGATAAACTCGAGCTGCTTTCATTAACTCAAAATGACAATAAAACATTTTGCAGAGTAGGTGTCAGGCTTTTTTAAATGCTTTTTTACACTATTTAATTTTGTAGTAAAACGCTTAATATGACAGTCTAAATCCCAGTTTCCCTGTGTAGTCATCATATCTCCCTGTGAGTAGAGTCCCTGTTGAGTTGAAGGAGGACTTTAAATGAATCCTACGTCGCTCTGGGCAGTGAGGAATATTTTATTAATGAAGACTGCACTATGTCTCAGGTGAAATTGTCTCTAAAACGTCAGGGGACTGCCTTTGAAGCCACTCACTGCTGCAACACACGAGCTAAGTGGGTTTTCTCCCACTTTATATCATACATTTACTGTTTAACTGTGGAAACTGTGGTTTATGAACTTTCTTTGTGGCCAGGTGGGATAGCAGAATGAAAATAAGGATATGTATGAAATCTCAGACTCTTATAACGAAAATGAGATTAACGTGGGGAGGTGGTTCTCAGATTCAAGCCTGAGTCAGTCGAATCTCAGATGAAAGAGAGTGATCCCAACATGAGATATCCACCATTTGAAAAGGTTGACACCTACAGTACTCCTCCAAAATGGATGTTAGCATAAAAATAAATACATTATGCTCTGATATTGAAGGAACAAGTCATTTTCAGACAACTGATTCCGCAACATATTTTGATTTTTGAGAACTCCAGGTTTTTAAAAAATGATGCAAAGGTTTTTTTAATCAACAAATGTGCCTTCAAAGACCTGCAGACCTGCAGGAAGAGGGCTGTACTGGGACAATGATTTAGGCCTGGAATCTAACCTCAATCTAAGCTTCAATCTCCACACATCCAAAATCAAGACCACGTTACCATAATTAAGTAAAATATTCATATATCTCATTTTTGTGCACTCTTGGATTATTTATTTTGCACTGGGCCCTTCCTCAGAGCTCTGACCGGACTTGTGTGGATCATCATGAGGCTCTTGTAGCTCTGAGTAACTGGAGGTCTTTCAAAATATAGAAATCTTGTATTCTCAACATTATTTTCATGCATTTGCATCTCTTGCTTTCCTGTAGAGCACAATTAAGTCTTGATGCCATTTATTACTTTTTATAATATAGAATCAACTCAGGAAGAGTAGTTGAGATATTATGATGAGATAGCATGTTTTTTGAACACTACCAATGCCCCTTGCTTGTGGATATGTTGGTAATTTTGTAGCACTTACCTACATTTTCCAGGGCTTTTCCCCTTTTGAAGTACTTCCTCTTGGCTCCACCTTTGCATTCGTTCTCTCTTTCAGCTGCAATGTCCTTTTTTCCTCCACACTGCTCAGCCGCATGCACTCTATGTGCACTCCACACATGTGTGACAGAGAGAGATCATACATTTTCATTCTGGACTTCATTTCATATGAGTTTTTTTAAACACTGGCTCGAGACTCCAGGTTTTCTCCCGATGCTAATGATGGACTGGAATCTCTTGTTTCATGTGTTCATCATAAGAAAAGTAAGGTTTTTAGGGGAGTAAACCAACTTAATTTAGGATTAGTACTATCACACCTTAACATTCCTTATTTAATTTGTACAAATTACAGAGAGAGGAGATAGATAAAGACACAAAGCTGTCAGTTAACCTAATTAAGAGGGTGTAAAAATCAATACTGTGCCAGTGTGCAGTCCTATTTAAGTCTAAATCCATTTGAGTTTATTTAATACAATTAGTCCTGTGTTTTACAGCCACAGCTCTGTCACCTATTTGCAGTATGAAACTCTAAATATTTGTCACCAGAATCATTATTTAACTAAATAATCGTGATGCCTACATGGATTGATTATAAATAGTGCCAATTCAGTTGGATGAAAAGAATTAAAAGAAATAATGTGGATCATCTGGTCTTCAGTAATAATCACTATGAAATGGATTGGTTTCAAATTCAGTGATATGTTTTTTTAATGCAGCTAAATTGTCAAAAGCTCTGGGCTTTTGTTGTGTTTATCTCTCATAAATAAAGTTTGCTTTTTTCCAGTTACGGCTCTATTTTTTTCGTAACGTCACGATACCGGAAGTGAAGATTAATGGTGGACGGAGAAAGCGCGCGGGAGCTTTGTAATTCTGCCCCGAACCTGAATTTCACATATGCCAATATTTTGGCTAGTCAGACAGAAACAGAGAGGTGCACACAACGTTTGTTGTCTGTAAACTTGCAAAATTGCGCTGAAGCAGTGTGGAGACATCACTAGTTTGCCCAAACGGAGACAGAATTTGTGTTTGGGAAACCGGACTAGGCGACTTCAGCTAGCTAACTTTTCCTGTAGTGTTGCTAGTGTTGCTAGCATGTTTTAGCTTGAACTTGGAAACAACATGTCACTGGATAAAGCCTTCACAACGTCTACTGCAACATCTGAAGATGGATGGATGAGCTGCTGGACGGACAGGTATGTTACCTAAAGTGTGTGTGTGTGTGTGTGTGTGTGTGTCTGAAGTGTGTGTATATACTCAGTTGATAAGGTAACTTACACCTAGCTAAAATTCATGTTAATGCAATCTGACTCTAAAGAGTTGTACAGTGTTATACAAATGCCCTGCAATAGTTATTTGCTTAGTGTTGATTGTTTTATTCAAATCTTTTATCCTACTTAGTACTGCTATTACTCTCATTTGTACTTGCACATGAGTATTAGTACATCCATTACTGCAGATAAGACTAAAGTGGGAGGCCAAGATTGTTGCAGGAACTATTATGCAACATATGTATGTTAGTTTTTTGTCGAACTTACTTTCTCAATACAAAAACTGTTTAAAGACTGTTTGAAAGTAGTTTAATTCTACTTTTGAATGGGCAGGTTTAACAGTAGCAGCACAACAGTGTAGAAATACTCTACTCTAAGTACAAAAGTATTATCATCACAACATGGAATAGTTAGTAAGGACGTTAGTTAGGAGTAAATTAACATTAATTAATGTGTGTTCCGTTACTGCATTTTAAGTATTGATGCATTAGTCTGTATAAAAGTTTAATTACTTTATATCCAGTAGAGATTATTGTATTGATAAATGTCAATATTGATTTAGCCTACAATGTGCTTCTATGACAAGCGACTAATTCCAGCCTACAAGCTAATTCCAGCCTACAGCAACGTACAACATGCTGTTAAAGTTATATTTAGTATGATTGTTGTGAACACAGATAAGTACACCAGGATACCCCACGATTGAGTTTGCCGCATGTAAACTAGCTACAGTAGCTGTATGGGTGAAGTGACATAACGTAGATAGACGTGATTAAATTAAATATTAAACTTTAATTCATTACCTGGTCCATGAACATGATTGTGCTTGAGTCCCGTCAGATAGCCAAGATTTTCACAGGCAAGACAACAACTCCCATAATTGTATGCTACTTCAGGTTGTCATCAAACTGGATCTTTTGTTATTGTTTTGATTGAGCCCTACTCTGTGTTTAAGCACACACACATTCCTGCCCCATAATAGTATAGATGTATTAGCTCACTATGCTGGTTTGAAACAGTTCCAGAATAAGTGCTGGTGTTCTTCTCTCACATTTGACAGTTTGTGGTTCATGTTGTGATCATTGTTGTCTGGTTGCACCTGCAAATCAGGAAATAATGCAGACGATGCAGTGACCTTTTCATTTATTTGTGATGTGGTTTTGGCAAAAGCAGCCTACGTGACGCTGTTTATTCTGTGCCCCAGCGAAGAATTTCTGCTCGTCATTGGACAGGAAGTCTCACAGTTGGTTGTTTGCCTTGCGCTGTGATATACTGTATGTGAGGTCCTGCTCCTTACCATGTGTGTCATTTAAGCAGTCTTAAAACGTACAACATATTTTACTGTGAATTTTTTGTCGCAGATAAAAATAAAACAAAAACAGCATTCAGGTCTTATATTGTTGAATCTCATTCATGTCTTGAAGCCCTGTGACATTCTGGTCATGTGCTCAGCTTGTTTTATCCCCCCAGTTTATTTAAAATAGTGAATTAAAGTGGCAGGTCTAGTGTCTGTTATCTTGTCATCCGTGCCGCCCTGAGATGCATGTGACAGGCTCTCTGACTCCTAGTCACACGGGTTTTATGGCATTTCAAGCCTCTCGTTGAAATGATTTATGTGGTTGGCACAGATGTTGCTCAGATCCTGATTTTTCATTCAATTACTGAATCTATCTTGCTGTTTTAATTATGGCTATGAAAAGTCCCATATCCCTCCTCTTCAGCTGCACTCCTCAGCCCATATTAAGGCCTTGAAGTAATGTGGCCATCCATGCTGCTGTCAGATAGTCCTTCGTCGCTTCCTTCCTTCAGTCTTTCTGTTCTTTGTGGCTTAGGCAGGTACTGGTAGTTGGAAGGTTGTGCTGTAACTCAACAAAAGCTCTAAGAAGTCTCTGACTTATACATATAAGGACGGGGAGGACCACAATGTGGGAACAAGTATCCTGCCTTTCAAACAGAGGTCTCATACTGCTGCTTTGAATGTATGTGTGATCCTGTTGTCCTTGTGTGTCAGCTGTTTTGGAAAATTTGGAAAGTTTTCAGTGCCACATGAATTTAATTATGCCTCTAATTTACTTAAGTGAGGAAAAGAGAAATGTCCACTTACTGTTGGGATGCCTTTCCCAGAAAGTAAAGTTGTGGCAATGACAGTTTTTAAATTTATTTTCTGGTTTATGTCCAGCTACTGTGCTTAGTATTTTATATGTTAATACAATCTTTTGAAATATTCCTCACATTGTGACAAACCAGCTGTGAGTGCCCTGTTGGTAACAATAGAGGTGTGGATCGATGGGGATTTAACAGTAGCCATATAATTCAGGCCTCTTCTTTTTGCACATATTGGGTTTGTAGCACAGATCACAAAATTGTAGCACTAGTATAAAACTTGTTACCATCTACAAAAAAACCCATAAGCAGTGCACGTACAATTTTGTAAGTGACTGTTCCTAAAAACCTGGCGACTGAGAGTATTGTACAGTGCATGTATATTGTGCAGTACATAGACATTTGTTTGGATATTTTGTACAGTTATTGAAATACATGTGTACTACTCTTATATCAAATGGGACAGCATAACTTTGTTTTTCATTTGCCTGATTGGGCGGTGCTTGGTTCTGGCTTGTCCATTTTTTCAACACGGTGGCCAGGTCACAAACTGACTCAACAACTAAACGGTACACAAAAATATGTTCCTGAAAACATTTCTGGCGAGGAATAGGCAATGCAGTAACAGAATCTTGAGCCATATTTTATCAGCACTGCTTAGTTTGACATCTTGATCTGATTTTCGCGAGCCTGTTGCATTGTGCAGGGTGGAATAATTTGCATAAAGTTGAGGATGCGTCATGATTATGCAAATTGAGATAGGTCTGTCAACTTGCCGCGCTGTATCCATCATGCACCGCACGGCCAGATCTCCTGCTCTCCATATAAAATGGATAGGATCTGTCATCAGATCCAGTGTGTTTGTACCATGAGGCTGTCACAGAGCTTGCCAGAGTGTATGCTGCTATGTCCTGCAAAACAATGCCCATCTGGGTGAAAAACCAAGTTTTTAGGGAGAACCTTCTTCAAACGGGGGCTAACTTGTTTGAACAAATCTTATTCATTTCTTTCCAAAGTTTGTAACACTGCATCCTGCTCAACATTCTCACTTTGGCTTCTTTGAAATGATATTCAAACATCCACAGAGCAGAACTCTTGACAGTCAAATGGCAGCTTGTGTGGCATAACAAGATGACTTATCTTAAGTTGATAAGATAGATAACAAGATGCACATCCTCACTTCTCGGAAGTGCACACCAGCAGCCGTAGAGGCGCTGCACTCATCTGAAGCTCTCTCCTCAGTCCTTGGAGTATCAGTTTGGCGGCGCACTCTACCTGCTTTTTTTTTTTTTCTCTGAGGTTTTGTTTTTCCCACTTAAGTGGCTGAGCTCTTCTCCACGGTTCCAGCAGACCTCATGCATTTTTATTGCCATCTGGAGAATACCAACAGGTCTTAACAAGGGGGCTCTCGTTGTCAAAACTGCTTTCCATGGAGACGGACTCGGAGTCAACCTGACTCATTTGACTGGCTGTGACCCCGTGCGTGTTCGCATGTCACTGTGTCTGTTCATGTGCATGCATGTGCATGTGTATTTTGTTTGCAAGAAATATACAGCGAGAGCTTGTTCATATACAGTATGCATCAGTACGTTTTGTTTGTGTTGAAATAACACACAAGCACAAATAAATCTTGTCTCGCGCCACCTCCTCTCCCCTCCCCTTCCCACCCTCTCCCAGGAGCACCAGAGTTTGATGGGCCATCCCAGACGCCGGTTGACATTTTGTCCCCAGTCCGACCGGATGCCACATAAAAAATTCACTCAGGCGAGAAGCCAGGAGGAATACCCAGCCCCCCCCCCCACCATCCCCAGCATGTGCTTCTCTGTGGGGAGTGCAAGGTGAGCAGAACTTGAGCTTGTCATGGCTGCACGCCTCTGACAAACATAAGTAGATGCTAATGGCAAAATCGTGACAGAGCAGAGTCCCACCACCATATGGCTAATTGCCACAACAATATCCTCTGTGTTATTAATCACGTTTTCATAGTGTGCCATGATAATTGGAATAATTAGGAGCAGAACAGGCACTGGGATGCCTCTGCAACATCCCTTTCTTGGAAAAAAAAAAAAGAATTAAACTGCAGGAAATGTGTCACTTTCCCTTCCTTGTGCCCCTTATTTGGTCTTCCCTTCTGCCCAACGCCATTTGCATTGAACCTCTTCCCCTTTTTTTTTCCCCTCATACTTCCTCTTTCCTGACTGTCTCATTCCCTCAGCCTCCTTTCCTTGCTAATCACTCTCTAGCTCCCCATTTCCCCATTTCCCATCTTGTTTACAGTTTTGCGGTGAAAAATGGAGTTGATAATTAATGAATATAGTGACATGGGGACCTTGGCTGTGAGTAGTTCTGGGGCGTGGTGGGGGCATTTCAGGTAGCTGAATGAGGCCACATGCCCCTCTGAGTCTGAACGAGTGTTTGTGGTTAACCCTTTGTGGGCCAGGCTGTTGCTGTCTCAGCAGTTTTGGTACAGCAGTGGTGTTGTATTGTCCTGAAAATGTAGAAGACGAATTGTGGATTGTTTCTGTTTAAAGGGCCTTTTAAGGGGAGGTCAGTGCATCATGTCTGGGTGCCTGCTCTGGTAAAACAGGTGTGAAATATGTTACTTAATCGGCTGGACCTGTTATGAATAATTAATTGATTTTAAAAATTGTATGAAATCATAGACCTTCAAATTTTAATGAGTACTCCTCAAGCACTCCTTCATAGCATCCTGTGGGTTGTGATATACTATGCAGCAATTCGCTCCGCTGTTTGGCCCATAAATCTCCCTGTTTATGCAGGAGCAACCTTAGCGTCTCAGCGATAGCCCAAGAAAACCCAACTTTATTGATTCTGACAGTGAGTCAATCAATAGGACATCTGTAGCATTAGTGGGCTATTCTGGTTGTCTGGGCTCCCTCTGCCAAAAGAGCTCAAGATAGATCTTGGACTGTTTAGTGGGCAAGTCCTAATGAAGATGTCTTTCCTTGAGCTGTGTGACCTCCATCTGAAAAATAACGAGCAGAACGAGGAGATATAGGCATGGAGGTCATCAGCAGGACAGGAGGGCGTAATCATTGATAGGCAAAGGGAGTTAGTCAAGTATAAGTATGCTGTGGTATGATGTGGCAGTGCTTTATGAGAAGGATGAGGCCCAGTTTCCACCATCAATTCAATTCACAATTAAAATCAATCAACATGTTAATTGATTGAAACGGAAAAGGAATGCGCAAATAAGAAATATTAGTAATTTCTTTACTGAGCAGCCAAAGTAGTTACCTTTAAAGCCCAGAATTATTTTTCATCCATAAATCTGTTTCACTATTTATTTTCTGCACATAGATTTATTTATTTTTCACCCCTCAGAATCCATATTTATGTCTTTTCATTTTTTCATTTTGGACAAGTGAAGAAAACCCCTTAAATCTCACCTGTCCTTACTAGTCGTAGCCATGTGTGGGAAGTCTCAGTGTTTTCCTTCGAATGCAGTCACTCTCCCACTGATAACACATGATTCTCAACAGGAATTTGTATTACTGTACTTGTTTTGAAATACTTGTGAAATTTTTTCTGAATGCTAGTCAGCGGTCTCACGGTATTTTTCCAGAAAGTTTGATGATGTTTGCACAATCACTTGTTGTATATTATTATTTCACTGTTTTCTCTTATCACTCTGAGGGTACCCATAATGACTAGACTCTCCATTTAAGCAATTAGCCTCTCTGGGGCACCCTGTTAACACCATTCACACCTCCCTCAGTATCGCTTATCAACACTTCAGATGACACAGCCAAAGACCAAGCTATTTTTTCACTTCCCACTTCCCACTCATTCAGTTCTCTTTTTCACAGCTCTGCCTCTTTCTCCATCATCCTCTCACTCTGTCATACATAGACATGTAGCCTACATGCATGCTACAACACTTGCACACATACACATTCAGGCACAGTTGCCCACACCTCGCCAGTTTAAGATCTGAGTTTACATTTTTACACGAACGCTGTCTGGGGCGAGAAATAGTTGTATTGTTTGGGTTAAACTTCAGTGGGTGAAAGCAGAGAACAGTGGTTTATAAGAATGCAGTTGTTTCAGGTTCAGCATGCTGGCTTGTTAGTTTACCCATTTGGCTCTAGGCTGGTGCGTCACAAAGTGTTTTTTGGGTTGTTCCATTCCTCGACCCCGATTCCAAAGTGGTTGGGACGCTGTATTACACATAAATAAAACAGAATGCATTCATTTGCAAACAAACTGGTAAAACTGTTTACAGACAACAGTTTTTTTAGTGTTCCGTGTATTAATCTCTTTTATCTAATCATGTGCTCACAAAGTAGTGAATCTCGCTCCATCCTCGCTTGTGAACGACTGAGCCTTTCAAGGTAACCCCTTTCATACCCAATCATGATACTATCAACCACAATCAACCTGTTTACCTGTGGAATGATCCCAACAGGTGTTTTTGGAGCGTTCCACATCTTTCCCAGTCTTTTGTTGCTCCTGTCCCAACTTGTTTGAAACATGTTGTTCTGCATCAAATTCAGAATAAGCAGATATTTACAAAAAAACAATGAAGCTGCTGACGTAATCCTTAAATATATTGTCTTTGTACAGTTTTCAATTGAGTATATGCGGAAAGGAAAACAGTAACTGCTGCAGCATTGGATGGTAAAATCTCTTCATTTTCACAAACATAAAACAGCTAAAACTCTCTTGAGGCTTTGACAGTATACCAACTGCTAACACTCATGAGATGTTGTTTCTGTTGAATGCTAAGAAACCCATTTCATAATGTTCCTATTTCATATTTTACTGAGAATCATCTCCTTAATGTTACTCAACCCAAAAAGAGGAGTGTCATGGATAATAAAGCAATGCTCTTGTTTATGTTATGGCCACTATTTTTGATTATTTTCACCACACAGGACACCTTTGAAGCTGTATATTGTAGTATATACAGTATATGCAGTATATATATGTATATATGATTGGGGTCGTGGAATATATGTATATAATTTTTTGTAAGAAGTGTAATCTTAAGCCTCAGTCCATCATCAGCAGTGATTGTAACAGAATTGTCACTGACCTTGCAGATGTTTCTTGAGATGAATACAACAACAACAAAAAGCAAAGTTTTGTGTATGTGTATCTGCATTTGATGCAGTTTTCCACCTTTCTTACCTGTTGCCTCTTTCTCATTACTTTAGTGTGTTGTCTGTTCTCAAGATTCGTCCACTCAGGTTAACCGAAACGACCTAATTATTTGGGCCTCTTCGGCATCTGCTTGCGAGAAATGTTTACGGCCTGACTGCGACTCCAATCTGTCACACGGACGTCAAATACTCTGTGACATTATCTGTTTATAGTTGCCTTAGAGACGCGTGTGATATATGCTGAATAGGCAGAAAAGAATGATGGTTCTTGTGTAGAATCAGGAGGAGGGGCCCGGGATGCTCCTCTACACTCCATGTTGTCATTTCAGACAGTTATGGACCCAGAAATGGCAAAAAGCAGCTGCTCTTCTGACCATAAAGCCCTGAGCCGAGCCCTTAATTGTTCCTGCGCAGAGGGGGAATTATCTCCACCCAGGCCCACCCTGGGGACCAGGAGATGAGGAAAGAAGAGGAGACAGGAAGAGGGGGGGGCAGGAGGGGATGTGTGGATGGACAAAATGGCAGGATGGATGGCAAGGTGTGGGCAGATTTTGGCACAGCCACCTGAGGAAGTGGGCGGCAGGTTGAGAAGTCTCCCTCATTTACAGCTTCTCTGTAAGCCAAAGACTTGAGACTGAAACTGGGTCATGACTGAAATCAGGGTGCTGTGTATGGATTTTGAATGTTGTATGTAGGCTGGTACTTTGGAGGTTTATGTCTTTATATTTTAAAAGCATAGTTTATTCAGGAATAGTGCTATTCAGATTTAGATTAGTAACGTTAGACTAGAATAGTTCCCTCTATTGGCCGTGGAAAATGCTAGTTCTTGATTGGTTGGCAGGTTGCGTAACAGGAAACCTGAAACACATTTCTGGTCAACAGTTAAACCAGTAAACTCTGGTGGATCAAACCTAGCCATGCGTTAAAGGATATGGTTGGATTTTTTCAAGTTTATCTGAATACAATGCTCATGTTGAAAGAGTTGGCTCTTATCATTTCTCCTCCACATACTGTCTGTGAAGCAGTACTTTAAGGGATCGACTACACTCTCAGAAATGGTAGACATATGGCATGTGAGTATTAAGGTGTTCTGTAAAGCCAACTGCTAACAAACTTAAAAAATGATCATTTCTACACAGCTTGTTTTTCTGGCTGTGGTAATTGGCTCTTTTGACTTGAAGCTTTTAGTATATAAAAATACATAAGGTGTAGGGCTGCAACTACCTTTTAACCTTTGATTATTTTCTTGATTGATGGTCCATAAAATGTAACAACAGTTAGCAAAACGCCAATCACAATTTCCTGAAGTTTAAGGTAACCAACCAGGAAACCCACAGAAAGTCAATCTGCAATGACTCAAAACACAGAAAAGCAGCACATTTTCACATAAGAGACGCTGGAACCAGAGGTTGTTTGACTTTTTTGCTTGACAAATGATTGAAACAACTGAATATCAAAATATTTTGTGATTCATTTTCTGTCCAGCAACTAATCAGCTAATTGACTAATTGTTTCAACGCTAATCAGGGTCCTTGTGGATTATCCTGTACTTAATTTACATACCTGTCCCACAAACACATACAAAACTGCCATGACCGCTAAAATGTTTGAGTCGTGATACTTCAACCACACACTACTGGAATTTCCGCTAGTGATGGTGTTACTACTACTGTCACCGCTGCTACAACTGCAGCTACTGCTGCTAATGTTCCTGCTGCAGCTGCCTACTGCACCTTCAAAGCTGTAACAGCCACTGCTCTCTTTTGTTTTACAACTCGGTTCAAGCTCTTTCCATCAAAGGCCTCCTCCAGACAAGTGTGAGTGTGTATATCTGTGTGTTCCTCGCTCACTCTCTCTCTCTCTCGCTCATCTCTAGAGGTGAGCTCTAGGTTGCTCCCCATATTAGTTTGCTTTCCACTTAATGAGGCAGCGGAGCATGAAGGTCCAAGCACTCCTAAACGGCGTGTTCATTAAACCAATGGTGCTTAATGATGACGGCAAAGGCACCCGCGACCCGTCGGCTCCTACTGAGGGCGACCATTAACGTTAGAGCCAGCCAGCTGGGGGGAGACAGTAGCATGGAGGGAGGGAGCTGTCAACTGTCAACAACACTGTCACAAGGACGTGTAGCCCCCGGTAAAGCAGAGCCAGTGAAAGATACCACAACGTGTTATCACATTATGCGATACAATATGGGATCAGTTACAGTGCCGCACATAGCCATGAGGATTAACTTTGAAAACTCAAACTATGTCTGTATAGTGTTCTTGTCCTGTTAACCTGAATTTCTACATACTTTAAATCAGGTTAGGATGATTAAGGCACTCATAAATACAATTGCTTTGCAACGATATCCTACATGTTCTCATTATTAAGTTTTATTTCAGCAGATAATCTGTTCCAGTGTGGCTTGAGCGACACTTCAAAAATAATGGTTCCATTAAAGATATATTAATTATGGAGCTGCAACTAATGACTATTTTCATTATCAGTTAATCTGCCAATTATTTCCCAGAACTCAAGGTAACATCCTTAAATTATGTGTTTTGTCTGATTAACAGCGCCAAACTCAAATATATCACATGAATGTAAAGCAGAGCAATGCAGCAAGATTTAACTCATTATAGACTAAGTTTAATTTTATCAGGTTCATTAAAGAGTAGTTTCACCACTTTAATAAAGAATACAGACATGGATTATGGGAGGACATGTTTAGCTTGAGTGACAGGGCTCTAAAGCTCATTATTAAAGACCTACAAAGAATAGATGACTCTTACATACTGACTTAATTTTTACCAACATGGACAATTTTTACTGCCCAATATTGTGTCTACCTGTGCATCAGGAGCACCTGCTTTTGAGTTCCATTATTGTGCAAGTGGCGCTTCCAGCCTTGTTTTTATACAGTCAGAAAGGAGCCGTTACTAGCCCAGTTTTCATCCAAATGTTGCACTAAGTGTCCAAAAGAGAAAATCTCCAGTTGGGTGCCATTAAACCATCATGAGAAAAGAGGGTGCAACCAGATGACGGAATTAAAAGAGCGCCAGTCAAATCTCAAGCGGTGGAAAACAGTGTAGAAAACATGATGGAAATATGGCATTAATCGCTCGACACAGATCTGATGTTTCTGTGATGACTCGTCTTATCACAGGCAAAAGAGTAACAGACGTACTCACAAAGTACATATAGATTACAACCTATCATAGCCTCCATTTGTGGAGCATTTCAGAAGCCTATAGCTCAAACAGAGCACATGTATTATGTATTCATTTTTATCTGAACATTATTGTTAAGTAAGGTTTAGGTTAAAAAAAATCATTATTGACACTGAGTTAATTAATTGACGTGTACAGGATGTGTTTTAGTTAAGAAGTGAAACCTAAAGGATTGTAAGTAAACGTCAGTTGTTTTTACTGCTTGATGAAAATCTGTCCAGGATCGTTTTCTTGTCGAAAGCATTGAGCCTTGGCATTTTTGTGAAAGTGTTGGTACTATAATAAGCCACATTTTCTCAGCTTTTGCGTCTCTACATTCAGGATCTGTCTCCCTTATGGCTGCTTTTGCCCTTTTATACTTTTTCAGAAAGAGGCTTAATGCTGAAGTACTCCATCAAAGGTACTTCATGAGGTTTTTAACAAAAGCCTTCTGGAAAGGAGAAGTCCACTCTTCAGTCCAACACTCTGTTCTGTCTTTTGCTTGAAACTGTGTGTGGCCACTTCGTTGCATAAATGAAGCATGCATGCACGCACACACAGATGAGTGCATGCGCCCATGTGCACACACACACGTAACACACACAGACTGCCTGTGATTTCTATGCAGCCCTCAGAGGACACACTAATGTATCCAAATATATTTACAACAGATGTTGCATTTTATTTTTCATGATAAAAACCCATTTCAGAAAATTTACTTCATAATGGGCAGAGCAAGTTTTTCTTCTCTCTCTCTTTCTTTTTTGTCTTCTTCTGAGGGTCCCTCGCATGTAAAGTGAGAGAAGTGCACCACCTAATGGTTGCAGACGTCTCCCCCCCGTCAAACTTTCACTTTGCAGTATACATTTACAGTCGATAATGAGTATTCTCTAACTAAAACTGACGTTTGGACCATATGATTCATTTAATGAAAAGCCTCTCTGCCCACTCATATTCACAACATTGCTCTTGACTTGCAGACTGCTACAGTGACTGCATGCTTTGGGCACCGAATGCTGTTGATTGACAGCTTACTCAAGATACGGTACATGGACTCAAGTTGTCATCACTGTGCAGAGACGCAAAATTTACAACAGTGACTAACAGTTTGTTTCATTAGCATTTAACCGTTGATTGTAAAACGTGTTCATGCGTTCTGAGAGCTCAAGGTGACGTGCTCAGATGTCTTGACCAACAGTCCAAAACACAACGATATTCATTTTAAAATGAATAGAAAACACACAAAAGCTGCAAATCCTCACTGAGGCTTAAGCCATTCTTGCTCAATAAAACAACAGATGATTAATCGATTATCAAAACTGGTGAACAATTTTCGGTCAGTGAACTGATTCAGCTGAACAAAACGTAAAATAAGCTCCTAATAATATTGTGTGTGTCTCTATATAAACAGACATTTTCACAATTCTGTTTCCTCATTAAGCAGTTTGGCATTTGCTAATTTTGCATTCCGGTTTAATTTAAGAAATTATAAAATTACTGATACTTAGACGATGCTGCAAGTTGAACACTGAAAAAGCTGTTTTTCCTGTTTTATTTTTGGAAATATTTTTTTTCTACAGTAAATGAAGTTTATATTAAAATCAATTAAAAGTTTTTTGTATGTCTTAACTTTTTGCCAGTTTTTGCAAGAAATATTTTGTGTATCTTTCTAATTAAAATGAAATGAAAATTGGTTAAATAAGACTCTCAGCCATGCTGCTTTATAGTCTCCTGCCTTTGAGTGGGAGGGCTGGGAAAGGAGAAGATGCAGAACTAGAGGGGAAGAAATGAATGTAACTGTGGAGGACAAATGGGGGAAAAAACCTGAGAAGGCTTGAGCAGAAGAAGAGGAGGAGATGAGGAGGATTAGGTGAGGAGGACAAGAGGCGCTCTCCCTCTCAGCCAGCCGGATGGGGAGAAAAAGAGTGACGAGAGAGAAAGCAAGAGGAGGAGGGGAGGGCGTAGCAAAAAAACTGGAGAGACTGTGAGTGTGTGTGAGGGCTAAGTGAGGCCTTTATAAATGAAAGCAGATGCCTGGCATTATGAACTTGTCGGGTCGCAGATGGGGATGGCGGTGATGGAGCACTTGACTCCCCGGATGGTTATCATTCACTCTCCTCCTCTTGCCTCTCGACTGCCTTCCCCAGTGCTCGGAGGGTGAGAGGGAGAAAGAGGGAGAAACAGAATGGGTTATAAAGAAAAAGAGACAGAGATAATATCCACAGAGTGCAAGAAATAAGAGGACAAGAAGGTGGACTTTTCAGTGAGTGATTAGTGGCCCCATTTAAATAAAGACCATGAATACAGTACAAAGATAAAAGCTTCAAGTCTTTTTCTTCCTTCCTCCTTTTCCTTCTTTGATTGATCTCAGCGTCGGTGTGCAGTGATTGATTAGATTGCCTGCGGAACATCATCCCGCTAACTAGTCGCTCTGAGAAGGGTGTTTGTCACTGCCATTGATCTTCTTGTAAATGAAATGTTCCATTTCCAGTGCATTTTATTGTTAAATGCAGTTCATTAGCTACTCTGAGATTTATGGCCGTGTCTCCTCTCTTGGGCTTGAAAAAGGAGAGAGAAAGGCTGGAAAGAGACAAGAGGGGGGTGAGAGGATGAGAACGAGTAGAAGAAGAGCAAGGCAGAGATGAGTGTTGATGGTATAGAGCTGCTGCAGACTTGATAAATATGTCCCAAGTTTGCCAAGAGATGAGAGATAATGATGGCGAAGAGGAGCTGATACACTGAGCTTCCTGTCGGCTGTAGTTACACTTCTTGTCATCACTGTGGGAACTTCCATGCTAGCCTTTATATAAATATTTTTTTACAAACATATTGAATTTAGTAGTTGTAGAAATCCTGGGGGTACTGCACATGTGCTGATATTTGGGTCATTTTTGACAGAAAGAAAGTGGACATTGTATTTTGAAATGGAATTATTCAGCTGCGTGGTCGGCTTTGTGGTGGCCAAAATGTCTGCGCATAAATGACTCCTTTAATCACATTTCTGGCCTGCTGAAGATTTTTGGTTTTAATTAATTTGGTGAAGTGTTTGTTCAGGAGGAAATTGGGGTGATCTTGCTGCTCTCTCGCACCTCCGCTGGAATGTCGAATCAAATCACAGCGACAGCCTGAACATGTTTCTCGTCGAAGTTGAAAAACATTTTCTTTTCACAAAAATGCTGCTAGTGATCCGTGTTACCACACTGGAAGACAATGTGGAACCTTGGCGCTTTAGAAGCGTGCACTTATGTACAGTTTCTGTGATGAATAAAAAATTAGTTGCAATAGGAAGGAGGTGTTATTTCTTTAAGTATAAGAGACTCTTACCAATGTTATGAAGTCTCCAAGTTCAGCAGCAATCATAATTTGTATCAAGTCTATGAAGGAAAAATATCTCTGATCATAAGCTCCTAAACACTACAGTACCAGGAGTCTGTTCTGTCCTCTAGGCCATTGTGAGACACTCAATACAGCCTTTTTACACTTGAACACCCGTAAAATATGTGATCAGTCGCCTGCTGGTTCAGTTCCTCTGACCAGCAGCGAAGATCTGAGCAGGGAAAGTAAATGAGCAACTCTCTGCTCTCCCTCAGCAATTATCACACATGTGCCCTTGATCAAGGCATTTAACATGAAGGCTCAAGGCTCCAATTACTTCAGTGGAGCGGCTGAGTGGCCAGCGGCAGAGGACTGTGGTTGTACTGGGCAGCTCCCAGGTGTGAAGCAGGGCACGTAAAAGAGCAGGCATGTGTAGTCAATCTTTCCTGGTCAGTTCAACTTGCTTACGGCAACATTTGCACATAAATAGTCCTCCTGCTTTATCTGTGTAAGTCACATAATTGGGCTACAACAGAGAGAGCAAAATCATATTCTTGCCTTTTTTAAAATGTCTCTTCCCCCAAGAAGTAACAAAGCATCACCGCACATTGCCATTGGCCACAGGGCTGCACTGTGCTGCTGACTCTAACCATATAACGTGACTCACCACCTTGCATCTCTTTAGCCTCCAAATGTCAGACTAAGTGTTCCCAACTCATTTTGTGCCTCAACATTTAAAGGAGAAGTTTGAAATATAGGGAATTATGCTTAGAGATAGTGAAATTTTACTACGTTTGGACAGGACCTAGCTGACAGGACCTGGAACTAGCTCTTTGTAGTTTTTGTGCTAAGCTAAAACAACTGGCTGCTGACTATTGTCTTACATTTAACTGACAGATATGAGAGTGGAATTGATAATCTTATCTGACTTTCTGCCAGAGGGTTAGTAATGGCAATCTGTTGCTGGAAAAGAACCACAAAATCAACTACAGCTGTAATTATGGTAACGTCTCTGCAAAACTATGCAGAGAATGGTGTTATGGGAAACCACAGGTCACAAAGGCTTGCATGGAAGTTGATGAGCACAACTCTCAAATCTGAACAAACCACTGAACAGATCTGAGCTTCAAACAAGCTGATTGGTAGATGCAACATCTGCCAGGAAGCAGATTTGAAACATGAGAAAATGCCATGCAAGTTGCACATACAGGTGTAAAATATACACTTAGAATAAAGTTTCTTTATTGTGTCCAAATTACCTCCCAACATGTTTCAGCCTTGAGCCCAGCTACACACAGTAAGGGTCAGACCATAAAATAATGGTGGGACATGTTGCCTCTCGACATTCCTTAGCCTTGTCAACAACCACGTGTTAAATGAATGCTTATTATGCAGCTGCTAAGCCTATGTCGTGCATTAGATCTTTCCAGAAAGATAACCGTGAGAACTGTAAATGATCCATCGAACAGCCTGCATCGAAAGGATTCAAGCAGATGTCTGTTGAGCCTTTCCAGACTACAGTGATAGAAGCTACATTTTTGTCTGGCATTGACCTCAGTTAAAATGGTCATTTTTTTCTGCCCTACCTATCTTTTATCGTCTTTGACGGCGTAAAAGAACGGTTGTACTTGTGCTTTGCTCTTGACAATGAGTTTGCGGTCTGACGCTGCCTTGCCTCTGGTTAATCACAGCTTGTTAGAGTTTCTGGCACGTTGAGGAGCCAGACCACACCGCTGTTTGCCTGTCAAACAGTCTGCAAGAGCAGGGCAATTACAAAAGCAAACTTTGCTCACACTCCTTGGCCTTAATGAAAAGGAGGTGAGTGCGTGTGCATGTGTGCGCTTGTGTGTTTGTTCATACGCATACACGTGTGACAGCTAAGGGTGGAGGTGTTCTTGTTCTGGCAGTGAAATGCGATCCGGTCTCCAATAGGTTGCTGTCTTTTTTGTCATCTCACAAATGTTTGAACCAACTAGAATTGGACATAAAACTCACTGCAATGTCTGACTTTGACTAACGCACCAGTTGAACCTTCTATCTGTGAAACACGCTCTTAGTAGACATGTCATTTGTGCTCCGTTATCTTCTCGACAAGAGAACAGCACATGTTGCACTGTTTTTAACTCTTGCACTGTTTTAGTGTGCTGAGAATAAATCATTAAATCCATTGGCATGTACAGAACGTAACAGATCATTTTGATGCAATGCACTCACTGACGGCTTTGACAGTGGTGGCTGTGAATAATCCATCATGATTTAAAACATGCACGTGAACCCAGAGCAGCAGGGATTATAAAGCTTGGCCATTTCAAGAGATTTCAATTGACATCTGATTGATTAGTAACTGCAGTTTTCATGAGAATCATGCAGCCTGTTGCATGTTAAGGTTCCATGTGAGGTTCTATGGTAGACTTTCATAGTCACAGAAATATAAGCTTCCACTGAGTCTACCATGAGTATAGAAAAAAAATCACAAGAGTAACCACATTTGAAAAAATTAAAATAAAATAAAAAATGCCAGGCTACTTTCAGCACTGTCACCTTTTCTTTAAGCATTAATCGGCCGGAAACAAGGGGTTGTTTGTGTCTTTTTAAGAGCGGGTATTAGGCACAGTGGAGCAGTTTCTCACTGCAGGCTGACACCACTAAGGTTAGCCTGGCATTTTCACTTGATTTGATGCTTTTCATGGGTTGTTGAGAAAACCAGGAGGAGTAATAGATCAACCAAAATGGCAAAAATATCACAGTAATGTAAGAAAAGACAATGTCTGAGAGAGTAACTTCAGTGAAGGGATGGACAACATAAAACCCAGAAAACTCCATAAAAACAATTTACACACTGTGTATGTGGTACATTTATATTGCAGATTAGTTTTTATGGAGTATGACTGTCTTTTAGGTAGAAATTCAGCAGAATAAGTCAAAGAAGTACGTGAAGCTGCGGGGAAAACTTATTTGGCCACTGCCATGAAGCCCAGGGGATGTTATAGAATATAAGTTTACACTTCCTGAAGCATAACTGCAAACAGACAAGAAGATGATGAAGATGGGAAAATGACCAGGAACAACAGATTCTCACTCCCAACTCCGTTGCATAAGGATGCTTGCTCAGGACCCCTTGATGTCACTGGTTTCCCCTTTATGGTCATTTTTCCACATGCAGGGCTTAACTGTCAGGTTAGCGATAATAAATACTCAGCGTCCAGTTATACTTTCAAAACAAAGCTTGCTGAGAGCAATAATAAACACGTGGTTAACTTGTATGTACCTTGCTAACATACATAACGAAACAAAAGGAACCAACCTTTGTTTTTTATTTTACATGGGACACGAACCAGGTGAAAGTGCTGTGTTTGTCCACCTTCCTCCAAATGTGGACTTTTCTTGCTCTTCATACATGCATATCCAGGTAGTCTGGTGATTATAATACCTAAACCTCAGGCTTGGAGACATAACAGTTGATGGACAAGTAAAAAAAAAAAAAAAAAGTATCCTCATCTCAACAAGTTTTATCACATTTTGGAAAACATCCATCCTATCTGTCCTGCTTGTATGAACTATTATCAACACCTGTTTGTGCTGTTTTCATCATTCATCGTCTCCAAAAGATAAAGAGAACGGTGAATATTAGAAAAAAATATTGTTATTAACACCTTTGGTTATTCACTTGAAGCGATAACTCACAAGATTCATGTTTTGTTTTTGGTTTACATGGCAGTGTGTTTGCTGCTAGGTGTTGATTGCTGTGGTGTTTCTGCACTGCAGCTCCCCCAGAGATCATTTGTCAGTCAAACAGTGAGGTTTGTTGTTTGATTGACATGTGCTGGCTTACTGTGACATCTTTTTTTCTTCTTTCTGATGAAGTAAGGAGAAGACAAGAGTGTCACAAAATAATGAAGACTTTCATGAACCAACTTTAGCATGAAGCAGTAGAAAGTAAACACCATACTATGTGTAATAATGCATTAAAATGCACCAGATTATTTATGTAAATGATCAATTACACACTTCTTGGGTTAAATATAGTGTAAAGCAGTAACATAAATGACATGATCATTTAAAGAGACGTACATAGCCAAGTTCTGAAGATAAGATGCGTTATGTGTCAGCTTTCACACTGTAGTGCCCAATTCAGTTTCTCCCCGCCGACAGATGTGATTTTTAGAGATTTTTCACCAGAGTTAGATTACATGACCTGGACCACACAGACATATGTCACACAAATTGGATCATATGGCACACAACATGCATGCAACTTGTATTTCAAGGCTATAATTTGAATAGTTGCCATGACGGTAATTAAATCTTACATCATTCACATGAGACTGCAGTCGTAATTTTTGTATCATGGTAACTTGGCACACAGCCTGGATAAGAATGAGAAAACAACTGAAAGTCAAATGTTGCACTCTGTTGTTGTTTAGACTGAGCTCAAACGCACATTTCTGTGACTAAAATGAAAATGTGATGTCTTTCATTTTCTACAGTCGTCCAGCTTCTTGACCTTACTGCCACCGTATTCCTAATTTAAAAGAAGGCGCAAACACCAATTCATGTAGGATTTCAACGAACGATTAATTTCATTATAGATTAATCTGATGAGTACTTTCTCGATTAATTGCCAAAGGGATGATGACAAATAATTTGTTTTGTCTGGAAACAGTCCAAACTCCAAAGATGTTTTGTGACCAAGAGGTGAGAAGCATTGTTTGGCATTTTATTGTTGAAAAATGCCATAAACTATTATCAAAATAATTGCCAATGATTATTTTTCAATCATTTTGTTGTGTTCAGCTCTAGATTTCTGAGATTTTTTTTTTACGAATGCCTTGTTTTTGGTAATGCTCTTGTCTGGAGCAGCCTGTACTGAGCAGTACAGTAGCAGAAAGACTCGAAGCTCAAAGCAATGGAATCAGTTTTATCTTCATTAAGGGAAATCTTTGTCAGTTTTGCAGTGCTGGTGTCTACAACTCCACTTCCTGTCTGATAACAAATGAGCATACACCGTCACAGTCTAAACCTGCTACCAGTGGCGATGCCAGGACCACGAGTTGTTTCTCATCCATATTCAATCCCTCTGAATTGGGGACGGTGACATATGGTTGGTGCTCACGCTACATCTCCCCCTCCTCTGTACGACAGATACAAATTCAGAATTGGATTTAACACTTCAATTCCCCGCTGACCAACAAGGCTGACACAATTACTATGCTGGAAATGCCACACACACAGACACACAAACACACACATTCTGGTGTAATCCAATTAGAACACAGCCAGTGTTTATGCTGCTGTGTGTGAGACAGGATGTGTGTTAGAGACAGTTTATTAGGAATTCATATCTGAATGGAATCATTTTCAGGATGTTTGTGTCTAAAATGAAATGAAATATAAATTACACTCCAAACTCTAATACAGATAGTTTTCAACCTTTTTGTTTGGCAGTCATATGACCTTCTGAAGTGTCACTTAGCAAGATACTTAATCCCAGGCAGCTCCAAGGTCAGTGATCGGTAATCAAACCTGACCTCTGACCTTTCTCTCGTGTTATTGCACAATTATAGTGCAAAAATGTCCATCCAAATCTGATGCACTGTAGCGCTGTACTGTAGCAGTGTGTTCTGTACTGACGTGGCACTGTGGCCTTATTGTTTTCCCAGTTTGTTGAAATCCATTAAAGTTTTAGAAGATTTCTCCACTGCAGCATAAGTAATATCTATAAAAAATTGTCACTTTCATGAGAACAGGCTCAAGTCTAGAGTGCTAAAATGATATATATGGGCTACTCTTACACAGAAACAACAATGTGCACGTCTTAACTATTAATAGTGAACAGATGCCTTGCAGTTTGTGCATTACAGTTCTCTTTATTTCATCGAGGATGTTACTGGAAACCTGCTTATGACTGGAAGCGTCCTGGAATGTCCCCTCAGAGATTAACACTTGAGAAATAAAAGAAGGCGCTGAGGATCAATGTTGTCTTTCAATTGATCTTTGGAAGTTGGTGTCCATGAAGCATCAGCTAACAGGGATCCAAATAAAGACAGAATGTGCTGATTTAGGGAGTTTTGCAGCCTGTGCTGTTTATACTCACATGGCGATAGTTGTTTTAAAGGAGAATAGAGCACCAGTCTACAAGCAATGTGCATTTTGACAAACTTTCCCTTGCACGCAGAGTTTAAAAGCCCAGGCTGTATGATCTGTGGCCGGTATGAAGGACGTCCAGTTCAGTTCCCCGCTGAGTAATAAAAATCACATTGTCTTAAAAGTCACTGTGAGGGCACTGTTTAGGAAATCTGCCACCGAGGCATCAGCTTAGGTTTCACAACATTACATCACCTGTCTAATTGATCTGCTTGTTTGGGCTCATTTCGTACCTGCAAGGAAGTGCTGATGAAGGGGGTCTGGTTTCTCCCCCCGGCTGCGTGTGAGTGTGTATGTGTGTGTGCGCGCGTGCAGGGAGGCAGGTATTAGCCCTGACAGATCGCACTGTTAATTGCTAATTGTGTTTCTCATTAGGAGCAGGGGTGACAGGTGTTGTTAGAGTGTTGTGAGTTCTTTCAGCGCTCTCCCATGAATTGTGCTTGCTCCCTGCGCTCCACATTGCCGAGCCGCTCACTAATGGTTCCCCTGAGAACTCCCATCAGCCCCTGGGCTCGGTGCAGCGAGGGGTCGCCTTTAGATACTGTGTAGCAGCAACAGCCGCATTGGGAGGTCTCCAAACAGAGAGCTTTGTCAACTAGCATGTCCTTTTATCACAGTCGGTATAGTACAGTGTATGTACAGTTTGTGAAGTGTATTTGTTCTGTATGTAATAATGTACTAAATGAAGTAAGAGCATGGAAAGTTGCACAAATCAGGAACATTTCAAAGATGCTTCTGTAAGATCCTGGCATTGTCTTTGTTTCGAGGTTTTGGACATGGCGTTATATCTAAAGGCCAAATAAATCAGTGGAAGACTGAAATCAAGAGTTAAGATGCTTCAGCTCAGAAAATATCTTGATGTTTGCTAACACTGCTCTGTATGAACCAGGGTCGTTAAATGTTCTCAAGACACCATATTATGACGGTAATACATTAAATAAATTGATTAGGATGGAAGAAAGAGGCTTCTAGTCTCCACATGTACAGGGCAATAACTTGGAGGAGACGGCTCAAAATCTCCACGAATAACAGCTTCCTGCTGTGTGTACCTGATCTCATTCAGGATGAATGTCATGATGGAAAATCTATCATATCGTGTCATGTTGCATATCAGTCAGTAGCAATAAGCTGCCTTTCTTCCATATTCCTTTCTTCTTTCTTTAAAAGTTTACACGGCGATAGAAGCTGTTTGTCAGAATGTGGAGAAATGAGATTAGACTGTTCAAACATCTTTCGTGGGATTAAAGCACACTTGAAAAAAAGACTGGGGGTCAGTTCCCCATCCCGTCTACTTTTGTTTAAAACACGTTTGATGTCCTTAAGACCACATTTACTTCCACATTACAAGACAGAGAGGATTCTAATGTAATGCATGTTAGACGTGTTGCATTCATATTTAAAGCTACACTCAGCCAGTTAAGCATAGCAGGTCAATAATTCCACAGCTGAGTCTTGTACACACAGGGGACGATGAAATATGAAAATGTGTGCTGTTTTATTGGATGTGGTAATTGCATCTTAGGCCATCAGTGAGGACACAAAATTGTGTCTTAGTAAAGGCCTGACATATATTTTGAGAAAGGATAATGGGCTTCTGTCTCATTTTTGTTAGATTGCTGGTAAAACATTTGCACTTGCTATGCACTCATTTCTATTTTCATCGCTGAAAAAAAAAAGCTATGTGGTGCAAAATGAACAAACAGTGAGCTGGTTAGATGGCACATCCAGATGTCACAGAACTTTGGTCGTTTTTGTTAGATTAGTGCATTTGGTCATTATTTCACACTTACCGCAATATCCTTTTTCTTCAACTACATATTCATGCAGCAACAACATGAAACAATGTAAAGTGCAATATGTTCCAGTCCAGCGTCAATAGGAGATGCTATATTTTATATTATACTTATGTCAACAGATCCCATGAACAGACCAAAACCAACAATTGGTTGGTCCGTCTCAATACTTTTTGACTTCCCCAGCCTGTCACGCTCTCAGCCTCAAGCTCATTGGTTCCCACTTAAGACATAAATCCCTAAAAATGGGTACATAGTACATTTGCTTGGGACTGTTTTCAGCCGTGAATAAATACACATTTGTTGCTCCAGTGAGTACGTACGGCAGCAGGATGGTGTGTGTGGGATTAACGGAAAATAAACCACAGTGCCCGTGTTCATCGTAATGAAGGAACATGTCACCCAGTGCAACAGTGTGGCTCATTGATGTGTTTTTAATAGTTTTTGGACAACAACAATGGAGCTGTATGGCACAGAGGAAGAAGATATATCAGGCTGTGCCAACACAGGCAGCACTTGTTTGTAGAACAATTTGTTGACAATGAGAAAATGCAGAATATCACTAGACTTAAAGATTACCATACAGCTGAATTAACACCTCTCTGACGCTATCCCAAAAAATGATTATAGGCTTCACAAGGCACTGTTGTTGTTAATCTACTGAACTGCATTATATTAGATTAGTATGAATTATCAGCATGAATATAATAGTTTTACCCGTTCATTATTCTTGAAAAGTTTTGTGCTCATTTTGACAGTTGTTGAACTTGGCCACGATCTTTGTTTACTTAAATCTTAACAGACTGTATGTAATAGAATATTGAGCACTGGGGCTTGATTGTTTTTGGTGACTGGTAATTATTGTTGTTGTACAGACCCTTGTGTACCTGCTTGGCATGCTGCTTTTCCTCTGTTGAGCCCTGTTGTTACCGGCTACTAATTATAGCCTGAGGACGAGGCCTCTGGACGGCCAAGTTTGAGTGAGCCGCGTCCCCGTGGTGGCACCTGCCTGTCCCTCACCGCTGCTATTAGCTCAGCGTTAGCTCCACTTGGCAGCCATTATTAGCCTGGGTATTAACGTCTACCTGACTCACTCTGATACCTAGATGAGCGCCTGTCACATCACCCATGTGGATCTTCATTGTTGTGGAGACCTCGTGGGGACGCGCTGCAGCTCAGAGTGCTAATAATAATAATTACCCCTCAGAAGACAGTTGGGTCCCCACTTGGCAGCCATGTTTGTAGTCAACTCCGCCTGGGTCCCTGAGCGCTGATAAGACTTTGCACAAGGGATTGTTGACACGTACAGAGGAGTCAGATCCATATCAATGTACCGATACTGGCCTGTGAACAATGGCTTGTCCTGTGCTTATACAACCCTCATTCCAAAAAAGTTGGGATGATGTGTAAACTCAAATAAAAACATTTGTCATTTCAATGAACTGTGTTTACTGAGACTGATTTTACAAAGAGCCCATGTAGAAATCTCCTTTATCCAATCAAGTGTTCACAAAGTGTTTGAACCTCGCTCCATCCTCGCTTGTGAACGACTGAGCCTTTCCAGGATGCTCCTTTCATACCCAACTATGATACTTTCACCTGTTACCAATCAACCTGTTTACCTGTGGAATGATCCAAACAGGTGTTTTTGGAGCGTTCCACATCTTTCCCAGTCTTTTGTTGCTCCTGTCCCAACTTGTTTGAATCATGTTGCTGCATCACAATAAGCAGAATAAGCAGATATTTACAAAAATCAATGAAGCTGATGAAGTAAAACATTGAATATATTGTCTTTGTACTGTTTTCAGTTGTGTTTGTGTCAAAAAGGATTAGCAAGTTATCACATTGTGGTCTTTTTACACAGAGTCCCAACTTTTTAGGAATCAGAGTTGTGTGATAAAGCTGACGATGCATTGCTGTTGTTATATCACTGAAACGTCAACTTCACAGAAAGATGATGTTGTAGATGTTACGTTTGGAAGATGAAAACTTTGAACCGATAAACTAAAGTTACATCAAAATATACTGTATTACAATTTTTGCCAATGAATGGACAGTCAGTTGTATGAAAAAGTCAAGACAGCCAGTTAAATCTCATGATAGACAAAAACAACAGGTTTAACAACTGATGTGATGAGAAAGCCTTTTACTATGATATTATACAACAAGTTATTCTTTTTTATTAAATCATTGTCAGTTTCATTAAAGTAAATGCATGTCAGCATTTTGACTTTTGGACTTAGCAACGCTACGGAGTTATTGAAAATTGGATGACAAGATTCGGAAACAGTCCTCAGCAGCCACCGCTGTGTAGTCTAATCTCTATTTTCAACTGTGCAGAAACACCAGGTTTAAATAGAAAGAATAAAAAGTTAATTCAGACTTTGAAAGTCCATGCTGTGAATGTAGCTTCCAAGCTTTGAACTATTCAGCACAGCCCTAGTTGCTTCAGTCCATCAAATGCTGATCATGGTAGTGTTATTATTGATTGTTTTCTTGACAACCCAGCACAGTTTGACAGTGTCCCAGACATGCCCTCAGCCCCCAGCTTCATGCATCATCGTATTTCCCTTTCAGTCTCCTCAGTCCTTTAACCTTCACCTTCCACTTTGACCTTTTAATAATGTGTCTGTTTTCCTTTTCCCATGTTTCTTCTGCTACATTAGCAACTGCACCACTGAGAATACACACACACCCAACACACGCACCCTCCCACCGTCTCCCAACTGGAGGTGAGTCCGGGTCTCTGGGGATCTTTTTATTTTCCAGCACATGCAGCAGATCTGTCCGGTGCCAATTATCTCGTTATCTACGCTAACAACTTCACCCGCAGCTCATGTGCTGGTTGACTGAGTGAGTGACGTGCAGCCCAGCTTTTGTTTCACTCTGAATCCAAACGGGTGGGGCGGGTGGAGGCTTTGTGAATGATAACCTGTGCGAGTTCAGTCTCATACACCTGAATCCGTCACCTTTCAGGAAATGAAAACAGAAACCCACACATGATGAAGAAATGAAAAATGGTGCTTACATGAAATGAAAAGTGAAAAAGTTCTGTTCATCGAACATACCAACTGATTTATCTATTAGACATTGATTTTACCTTTTGTAGTGCCTCTTCAGGTGGGTTGCTCCTTTGTACCATGTTAAGTATCAGCCTACATTCTGTAAGTGAACATCCAGGAGTGGATGTGCACACTTTTATGTGCGTTTTGTTCTTAAATCCATTAAAAACATGCAACATTTTTATTAAATATCAAATGCTCAGTAGCTGTATGTTGAAGGCTAAATGCCGAAAATGAAACTATGGCTTCATATTCATCCACAAAAAAGTCCAAACATGATATTTCTACAGCTTGAGTTATTGTCTTTGTATACCTACTGAGAGTAACACTAACACACACGGGTGCAAGTTCTGCCTTTGTGCAATATGAACTTGATTCCCAATATGTTTTCTGAGCTGCACTCCCCTCGATCACACTCTTCTTGCCTGTGAATAAATCGGCGAACGGCGCTGATAAGGAATCAGAAAGAATTTTAACGTTTGGGCTTTTGAATAATGCAGAATTTTCCACCATGTCGAGCCTGTAATGTCGACGCTGACACTGATCCTTACACGAGCGCCGCTGTCGGCCCGTAGAAGGTTCGCCACCCCCTTAGTGAGCCGTCCTTGAGCAGCGGCTGGTGTGAATGCACCGCTCTGATGATGGGATGTGACAGCAGATCCCTGAGCAAGGCTGAAGTGTCCACACACATCTTTGTCCCTGTCATACACACAAGAGTGCAGTCACACCATACAACCAGTCAGCTGGGCTTAGAGTCCTGCGTTTGTGCATGCGTATGTCTGTCAGCGTGCGAGCGTGTGGGTGTCTGCATGTGCCTCGCTAAATGCTTTTACAAATTAAATTAACTTGACATGCATATTATGGACACTAATACCGCAATAATCCTGAAACAGTTGACAAGGCGACTTTCCTCACCAACGGCCTGCTAATCGTTTAGTCGATCAGCAGAACTTCAACTGGCAACGATTGTGATGACTGAATAATTTTAACCTTTGCTGGTTCCGGCTCGCACGCTTGCAGATTTGCTGCTGTCGAATACTTTACTGCTGGTTTGATAAGTGAACTGCTTTTTTTATATATACAACAAGAAATTTAAGAAGATATTTCAAATCCATTTAGGCTATGCCATGTGATTATTAACAAGGACGATCCTGGCATTTAAAAAGATGTCAGTGTCTTGGCGAGTATTAACATGTTTTTGCAGGGTTCATACGAAGTCCTTAAAGTTTGGAAAATACTTAATTGTAATCATGAGGTCTGCAAGGTGCTTCAATTCAAATATACTTGATGTTCAACATAACCTGGTGTTTCTTCTACGCAGTCACTCATGTAAACCACAAATATTGTAATATATGAAATGAAACGTCATATTTGTCGTCTCCTGGCTCTGACTCATCCTTCATAGCTAGATAAGTCCTGTGTTGATGCCTTACTTTGGAAATTAGCACGCATGAAATAATCATGATCAAAACATACAATCACAGTTAATATGAACAGCTGGTAACATAAACAACGTGACTGTTGATTTTTGTAGGTATAATTTAATTCTGTAAACTGACTTTTTGCGATTGCTTTAATAGTAACAATTCAGATCTGATGATAAAGACTTGACGAGTGAAAATATTTGATTTAGTTAACATTAAAGTGCTTGAAAAGTGCTTCAGGTTTGCTCTTAAAAAGCTGTATGAACCCTGTAATTTATTGTGGTTGTCTGGAACCAAAATTCAATAATTTCAAGTTTTAAGGGAAGTTGTTAGCAGTAGGTATTAGCTCACAGAAGCTGACCAGTTTAAGACAATGATGGACAACAAATTAGATAGTAAGAAGTGCTGTTACATGTAGTTTTGTGTTTAAAATATGCATTGTAGAAAACTTGGATGTAGCATCTGTGATGTCCCAGATGATTTTGGAGGTTTTGAAGTCTGGATTTTGGATCATCACTTCCAGTTACTGACTCCAGGGGGGTGGTCTGAAGCTCACAGGCTAAGAGACCTGTTATTCATGGTATAAATGAACAAGAAGAATTGGATGGAGTGCTATGAAAATATTTAAGACATTCATGGTTCCCAGGGGATGAATTGTAATGACTTTTCCTCCAGCGCCACCTTGAGGTTGATGTTTGTTGCTTTGAGTGAAATAGCTCAACAGCTATGGGATGGAATGCAAAGACATTTGACAGAGACATTCATGTCCCTCTCTAGTGCTATCATCATGTCAAAATATACATTTTTCCAAGACTTTTTCCAGTACTATGACCAAATACCTGCTAATTAATATAGTTTAATTCCCATCAGTCTCAGCTGTATTTTGTGTTTAGTGGAAATTAGCAAAGCATGCTAACATGCTACCGAAAAATGAGTTTGAATGTTTATGTAACTGCACAGTTGCTTAAACCTCACTGAGCCTCCCACTTAAACATGCGGCCATGTTTACCACAGAGTTTCACTGTGTAACCCGGAAGTCACTGCTGGAGACACCGTGAGGCCAAACTCAAGTCTTCTAAAACCTGCGAGCGCCCACAAAATGACCGAAGTGTTTGATGGCTCAGAGTAGGTCCAGTTTCTTATGTCTCCGCCTCGTTATTACCTGACTTCATGTGTCATTCATCGTATCAGTCCCTCCTCTACCCTCCACCAAACAACAGTCCATCTAGATTCCACCCTCTCTCCTCCCAGCAAATACTGTTTAAACAACCTGGTAAACATGTCTGTCTTCATTCATTACCCTGCTTCTCATCATGATCAAGCCTCCCGATTTAATGAGGCAAATAGATATTTCTGCGGTGATTGTCTCGCTCTCCCACAAAGTATTAAGACTATTAAATGGACACATCTGTTTTTAATTAGGAGCTAAAGTCACCTCGACGCTGCCTTCCATGTTAATGGACTCTGATTCCATCAAGGCTCCCTCAGCCTGACAAACAATGCTGCGCAGTGTGGTTTGCAGTAAACAAAGGGCCGAGGTTGTGATGAGAAAGGAAAGGACAGGACAGGGGATACTGTAACTGTCCTCAGTCCAGACCAAGATAAGCTAACTCACCTTATAAGGCTTGACATCCCTCTTTATCAAGAGGGATTAAAGATGAGGATCATATTCACTTATTCTGATATTCTGCTTGTTGCAGTAGCCTGAAGAAACAAGGTAGTAGGAGGCCCAAGATTGAGCAGATTTAACACTACAGCAGCAGATGTTGATCTGCAGTGAAACTGTCCAATCAGAGTCCTGCATTGTTGCTATTCAGACTTTAATTCATTCAAGAAAGACACTTACGGCTGAATTACATTAGTCTGGGCAAGCCAGGTGTGACTGAAAAAAAATATAATGCATTAACAAATCCTTCTCTTGTGGATAAAGATTCAAAGAAAGCAGAGATCTCATTTTTTCTGTTGTAGTCAAATGAATTAAGATAACATCCAGCTGTGTAGCTATAGAGCTTCTCTCAGAGGAGTGATGGTTGAAGAGTTTCACTTTTATTACTTCTCAGTGAGTTTCAAGTCCCGGTCTGTGCATGTTTGCATATGAAAACGAGCTCCACCAATATCCTCAAAGGTTAGTTTAAACTGTCTAAAGGTGTCAGCTGACGCCCCGGAGACCTCAACATTGCTCGCTCCCCACGAGCCTCGCCGCCTGTCAGCATTTACATACAGCATTTCACAGTAAAGGTTCATTTCTGACTCGTTTTGGTTTTGTTGTTTTTTTTTAAGAAAGTGCCATATGCTCACAGCGCCACGACACTGCTTCCTCACAGAGGGGAGCTGCAGTGCATTGTGGGAGCAGGTTACTGCATTCCCCTGGCATGGAGGCAAAAAGGAAGTGGGCAGGTGTGATGCTCCCGGAGGCAGCTCCCAGCAGAATAAGACATGATTAGAAGGAAAACTCATGAGCAGCTTCGAGGGGGAGAGAGACTGAGGCGGCGGGTCTCTGAGCTCGACCTGCCATCTAGTGGACAACATATTCATGTGCACATTTAGATACACATTACAGACTCTTTTCCTAATACACATTTTTACACACGATGAGAAGAGGCATTATTTTGTCTCCCAATGGACCCAAATGTCCATGAAAATTAATCTCTTTTTTATAGGCCAGAACAACAAATTCTGACTCAAAAACAGAAGATTATTACGATCCCTTTGATCGGCTACCTGTGCTGCCGCATCTGAAATATGCTGACGCTGGCCTGAGACAGAGAGCATTAAACATTAAAACAGGTCAAGGCTTCATTTAGAATAGGAGATGCTGCGTGGACGGGCTGCAGTTGATGCATTCAGCCGTGCATGAGTGTCTGACTCCCCAGTGACTGTGTGTTACATTACTCCTCCGTCACCACCAGGTGGCAGCAGGCATCCACTGTAAAGGACATAATTCCCTAAACAACATTTACCTTCAAAGAGTGGGCGCCCTCAACACAGGAGACTTTCAGCCACTTCTTTATTTCATTTGTTTTGACTAAACAATTGCACTCGATCTTCTTATGAAGACTCAGTGAACATGCCATCATAACATATCATAGCTAAAACTTCACCTAGCCAACAACTATGAGTTCAAAGGTCAATTTTCGTCAGCCACAAAATACAATGAAGTAATCTTGTGATACTGATTACTGAATTTTTTTTTTTTACTTAAATCCAATAGGACCAGTGTCTGAATGGAAGCTTCAGACAGAGCAATAGAAAGCTGAACAAAATTCAGTTAGGAGTCCAGACACTTAGAAGAGACCTTGGCAAGGACAGTTGTTAATGTTGGGCTGCAAGAGCTCTCAGGTATGATGAGCAGTGACAGTTTCACTGAAGGGCAGACAGCAGTATTTATGAAAGTATAAAAAAGGCTGCGCAGTTGTTGAGTTAATAGCTGATGGCCTTCACACTCAGCCACACCTCCCTCTGCCTGTTGTGCAAACACAATTTGGTGGACTTCCTCTTTTTCTCCTTCTAAACAAATGATTATTGTACCATACTGTTTCCCTTCTCTTTCTGATTCCCCGCTCTCTGGTTTTTTCCCCCCCAAACAATGGATCATAACGGAGACAGGAACCAGCTGCTTCAGCAATTACATTAATATCTGTCCCGGAGTTTATTGGTTCGCCGACCACTCTAATCAAGTCAGAGGAAACGAGGCTATCCCTCTTCGTAACGGATAGCACCCCCTCGATCCGCTTTGATTGAGAATGGATGTCATTCCTACGCCATTAGTGCCGTAGCGTACAACGCTCCTCTTAACCATTACACCCGGGCAAGGCGAGCGTGAGTTATGGTGTCAGGCACAGGCAGCGAGGAGAGCTGAGCAGCTCAGACGCTGCCAGCGTGCCTCTGAGCAAGCCGGGCGAGACGACGGGCCTCGGCGACCGCAGCGTTACATCAGCTGCTGTCACTTTACGTCCTTTAGCGACTGCATTGTGCGAGAAGAAGGCTCCATTATGTGGCAGAGAGAGGCAGAGTATAGTCAGAGTTTGTTTGGGGAGCTGGCGAGGGGAAGCAAAATCCTCACAGTGCAGTTATGGCACCAGTCCAAACAGAGCCACAATGTTCAATGGCAAGAACAAGACGTTATTGTGTCACACTCTGAGAAACACTATGGGCTGCAGTGTGACATCGTCCGTAACAACAGGTCATTCAGCACCACTTCCTTCATGAGACCTCTGCCAGCTTAGCTTTCTCACTTTGTTTTAGCAGCACTGATCAGATGCACGGCGATTGTTCCAAAGCAACAGTTACCCGGGAATGGAACTCGTTAAGGTGAAATGACCCCCGGGGGGGAGGAATATTTCAACATTTTGGGAAACATGCTCATTCACTTTCTTTCTAAGAGTGAGATGAGAAGAGCAACGTCAATCTTGGGTGTGTGCGCTAAGTGCGAAGCTGAAGCTGTGAAGCAATTAGCCTAGCTTAGCATAAAGACTGGAAGCAGGGAGAAACAGCTAGCCTGGGTTTCACCCACCAGCACCTTTAGAGCTCAGTAATTAACATGATCTGTCTCTTTGTTTAATTCCTTACACAAACACAAATGTAATAACAATTTGTGTGTTTTGGTGGGAGTTATGTTCTCGAACTAGCTCTAACTAAATCTCTGTATTGCAATTTTTTGATTGGATATTTACTGTTATCTCATAGAAGACTAAGAAAACTGCTGTTTGCTTAAACAATCAATTTAATCTCTATCTAAAGCTCATGAAAGGTTATTAATAAATTATTTCATACAGCTTTTTATATATATATATACAAAAACGATAACTTCATACCATAAAACCATCGAACACTGACAGATAAAGATGAAGCTATGATTTAGTGTTCACATGGTGAAAAAATCACTCTCTCAGACTGAAGCTGTTCAATGTCCCTTTGACAATGTAAAAAACCATCTATGCTGGAGGAGATTAAGTACTAGATTGTTTAAAAAGGCAACTTGTAAAGCAGAGTGCCCTGATGGCTGTTGGTGATATAAATTTTCCTTCCATTAAGCATCTGTGGAGATAAGCGTCCCAAACAGCATCTCATCCATCCAGCTGAAGGAAACAGCGTTGTTTGCTGCTGTATTATCCACGGCAGCTGCCCAATTTCTAGGACATTCCTCTCCGTGCCTGAAAGAAAGGCCCTGTCTTTCAGCCGAAAGACGAGCACAGTGTGCATGTCTGCATATACACTGCCTGTATATGCCTCTCCTTTAACCGCTCGCCGGGGCTCATGACTCGGTCATGATCGCAGCGGCGTTCAGGCTGTGGCGAAGGCACAAAGTGCTGCTGAAGTGCAACCACTTGCTTTCCACAAAGGGGAAAGACGGCGCCCTGGGACAGGCAGTTTAGTGACTAGTAGAGCATGAAATATTCACAAAGAGAGATACGAGCGGGTGGAAAAGGTAACCCTGCCACAGAGTGTGTGTTGTTGATGTACGCTGGGCCCGGATGCCTCGAGGCGAAGGCACAGAAACCAGCACAGATGTAGAAGTGAAGTGATTGACGGTTTTAGCATTTTTAGCTCGAGGGGCAGTCAACCACTGAGGGCAGTTGCAGAGACTAGCGTAAGAATAATCTATTGATGATGTTACAAGTGTTTGTGCCTGTCAGTAAAGCTTGATAAAGGTTATTGATTATTTAAATGCTCCCTCAGAAGGAGCCTGACTAAAACGAAGATGGACGGAGCATTTTCAGTGTCTTGGCTTTCGTTGGTGTTTGTGGTTTTTACGCCCTCTTTGATTTTAGATAAGAAGGTTGTTAGCTCTTAGCTAAGCATTAGTGCCTTTGCAGTGTTCTGGTATGGTATAGTTGAGATATCTGTGTGATATCATGTCCTGCTGTCTCTGGATTATTAATCAGCAGACATCCAGTGAACAGTTTTCTTTGCACCTTTGAGAAAATAGTCTGTGAGTTGCTCTTTATCATTCGTCATTGTTTCAAATCTGCAACCAAATTCCAGTTCACCTTTTGTACTACGGTGGTGTCGGCATCTTAAATCCACCACAGCAGATTAAAAAAGGGGAACTGTCTGCATGTCTCGATACCACACGGGCCAGCAGAGAGACACAGTCCACATCAACATTGCACTCTGTTCTCTGCGTCACGCTTGGCTTTCCAACCGTGAAGACATGACATGAAGTGCTGCCTGTCACACATCAGCATCTGTCTCTTCATACCTGTGAAACCTTTGCCTTTTTGGGTTATTTCCTGTTGCTGCAGAAAACAGGAAGTAAACCATAAACAGCCATGTTTTTAAACCATAATACAATAATCCACTTCACTATTTTTGGCAGCTGCGGCGTTGATGCATGAGTGAACGTGAGGATTGTTTCCCGAATTAATTAATTTGTGAGTTAGTTTCTTGATCAGTCACTTAGTTAGTAAAATGTCAAATGCCAGTCACAATTTCCCAGAGCAGAGATGTCTTTAAAACATGTTTTTTGTCCAACCTAAACAAAACCCAAACATATTCAGGTTAAAATGATGTAAAACAAGAAAAGAAAGGCAGCAAATCCTCACACTAGAGAAGCTGAAACCAGCAAAGTTTTGGCCTGAAAAATGATTAATTAATGATTAAAATAGTCGTCAAATCCACTGATCAGCACAAGTGACAATATCTGTGCAGTGAGAGGAGCTGGATGAGGAGCTGGATGAGGAGCTGGATGCACTGAGGCTTGTTAAAAGGAGCACTTTCATCTGAGCTAAACAAAGAAATCAATAAGGAAATGTATCACTGAATAGAGACACAGTGTCAACGTTTTCCCACCTCGTACCAACCAAACCCTGAGCTGGAATCATTGTATTTACTGGTTATGACTTTGGTGAAGTTTTATTTCACTGTAGAGGTCAAACAACTGTTCAATAAATCAGTTAAACGAATCTGCAACTATTTTGATAATTGCTTAATAGTTTCAGTCATTTATTAAGCAAAAATGCTAAACTTTCTCTGATTTCAGCTTCTCAGATCTGACAGTTTGCTGCTTTTCTATGTCGTTAATGATAGTAAACTGGGTTTTGGACTAATGGTTGAATAAAACAAGTCAGCTGAAGAAGCCACTGTGGCTTTGGGAAGTTATAATGGCCATTTTTTTACTATTTTATAGACCAAAAAAAGAATCTGTTAATTGTGAAAATAATCAGTCAGGCCCTCAACGTCATCAACATTATTTTGCAGTTTTATTCCTGTTGAACATTGTGGAACAGAGCTGCATGCACCTTTCACTGTGGGCCTATGCTATCAATTTCCATTACTTTGACCACCTCACAGGTCACTGACAGCACTGTACACTCACTGCTGGGCTTAAATGTCATTTCACTCCCGGCTGATGAGGCCAAATGCGGGCCATGTATCTGAGATGAGAGCGGTGCGCTCAGTGGAAGGGACGGAGAATGGATCGATAACCTGAGGGAAGGAGAGAAGAAGAAGAATAAGAAGAGGAAGGGTGTTAGAGAGAAGGGGCGATGGAGGATGAGTGTTATGCGTTCGCTGACCTTTACTCCATTTGGGACCTCATCTGTAAAGGGTATCTGGAGGCTGTCATGGCGTGTCAAGCCCGTTCGGCTGCAGAGGACTCCAGCAGCAGCAGGGGAACGCTCTGGCCTGCCAGCGGCGGAGCTTCAGCAGGATACAGTGACATCGACCTGGATGATCTAAACAGAAAACATCCTCATGAGCTGTAAGCCCTTTGCTTTACTCGAGGACGCCTCGTCTGCTTCCTTTGACAGCGGCTGATTCGTTCCAGACGATGTTTACTGTCGAAACTCTCCGCGATAACTCTCGTATTGTTTGCAAGACAGACTCCTCTGCGATTTCAGAACTCAGACCTTTAAATGGTGATAATACTGTCTGCTGTCCCACTATCTCGAATACCCAAGACTCACTGAGGCGTATGTTTTGACACTGGAACAGCCACTATTATTACACTGTCACATTTCAGCTGATGTACTTTAGCTGCTGAACAAAGAGCACTTCTGACTTAAAGTTTGCTAAACTAAACCTGCACTTTTGCCATTTCTGCAAGAAGCGTTTGGATAAATCAAGTTTTAAGTTAGAAGAAATTATCTGTCTGATCTCAGTTTATTTCAAAAACAGGGTGACATTAGAGAATGACCTGCAGCACGGACAATACAGAGCCAGGTTTAATGAGTCCCAACAAGAGCAATCTGTGGCTCGAAAGGTGCAAACTGAAACCCTCAATTCGAACTCTCCTACAGCTAATAAAATCCATTTCACTGAATCAGCACTCTGTGACACGATAACGCTTGTCAAAAAGCTCTTCATAGAGGGCATTAGAGGGCCATTCTGGTCAGTTTACATGTTGCTTACACACATTTAGCTGATTGCAGGGCTGTTTGTTGAGGCAATGGAGCAGCAGGAACAGTTTTGTATATACATGTTTGCACAGCTTATCTGTCAGTGATAGGACAGGCAGGCTTTTAACACTTGATAATAGGAGACATCATATAAATCTACACTGGCTTCCAGCTGATTTAAGAAAAAAGTAATTTGAAGATTGCAAGTGATTACTTTAAAAGAGAAAAACTGGGTCAGTCGCAGCTTAGGTTGAGGTTTTATTTTTTTCTCTCGACTGTTTCGGGGTCTGGATTAAAGTCATATGATCGAGCGTTTGTAGTCGGGGGGCCTGCATGTAGTTTACTCTTTGTGACTCTCTGTACAAATAGTTCATGTGTGCTCAGCAGTAACTACACATCTGGCGTGTTCATAAAACAGTGCCTACTTTTGCCCGTTACCCCTGCATGTGTATGTGTGTGTGTGTTTGTGTGCACGTGTGTGCTGGGGGGAGATCCATCTGAAGCTTTATTTCCCCTGGCGCTCTCTGCTCCACTCAACACACAGGGAGCTAATCGATATTGATGCATGTACTCCTCTGGAAAAGCAGCTGGGAGAGTCAGGACTAGGCGAATCCATGCAACAAACATGACTGATACACATATATCTATAGACATATAGCTATATACATATATCTATATACATATAGCTATATGCATATAGCTATATACATATAGCTATATGCATATATCTATATACATATAGCTATATGTATGTATATGTTGCATTAAATGTGCTGCTAACCTTGGGTGATGTTTAGCATTTCACGCACTTGGCTGTTACGCTTTAATCGAAAGTGATGGAAGGAGGCAGAGCTTTCTGGATTAGAAACCAATTTTCAGGCCAGTGAGAGTCGAAGCCACAAAGAGGGAAACAAAATGGATAAAATATTCCTTTGACCCCGGAGTGACATATTAGCCGAGAGCGATTTTCTTATTCTTTCAGTAGGAGCAAGCGGAAAGGAAACAAAGCGATTCAGTGAGACGCTGGGATGTATATTTACTTTTCATAGCTGCCTACAATGGGGAAATGGGGAGTAGCAGCAGTGGCGGAAGATCAGTTCAACACAGTGCAGCCTGGAGGGAGGAGAGGTCAAGAGTCGGGGCCGGGTGGAGCATCGACCGGGTTGCCGCAGGGACGAGAGAGCTGATCGGTGGGCGGTAAGAGAGCAGATGAGGGGATTTCACGGTTGCAACCATTGCTGTGGAATGAACTTGTGGAACACAGGGGAAGCTGCCGGTGTGACCTGGGAGAAATCTGTTTTGTCAATAGAGCATGTAAAATGGTGAAAAATACAACGTTATTTATTCATGCCGCTTTCAGAACAAATAGTTGAATTATGCAGCACGCAAGACCCACAGATCTATCCAACATTGTTTATTGGGAGGGTTTTTTTTTGGACTTGACAGATAAAGATGAGACCGGAGTACAGTTGAAATGCTTCTTTTTCATCCTCTCAACAACAATTACAAATACGCCGACTGGCAAAGCGCTGAAATTCAGAGATGACTTTTTTTTTTTGTCTTGTCGGGGGGGTCTTTGATCTGCAGGCGCGGAACGTTTCTCAAACCAAAGAGCACAAAGTTGTGAGCGGGGTGGGGTGGGGGGGGTGAAAGAGCTACATACGAACATTTTAAAAAATGCCTGGGCTTCGTTCAACAGTCCAAATACCTTTTGTCAAGAGGCTAAGAATTATTGTACGTTTGGAAATTCCTCAGTGGAGTGCAGCAGTTGAGTTCTTGCTGGTGATGAATATTTCTGATTAATTCATGTTAAGAACATGGCCTAAAAAAATCCATGGAAATACTTTAAGGCGAGACTTGGCTACAGTTATGCCAACTTTACTTTTTAAGGCTAATGTGTACAGACTTGAAGAAGGCCTTTAACTGCGGATCTACTACCATGTTTTTCTTTTAGATTTTATAGCTACTGTACGGGGCTGAACAACTACTGCAAACGATGGATCTTTAAGGACATCAGAACACATCGTTTCATCGATTTAAGCTTCATCACCTTTAAATCTAGTTACAATTGGTTCAGGAAGCTACGGTGCATGCAATGCCCGCCGGATATCATCTGAAGATGACTTAACCTCTGGGGGCAACCGCCGTTGTTTTGGGCCTCTGGTTTAAGCAGCCAAGACATCTTTGTGCACCGGTAATTGTTTCCAGTCCGATTAGCAGCTTGAGACGCAAAGACAACATTAATCCCTATAAACAGATATCAGCATTTGAGTGCAGATAAAAAAAAAAGCAGGAACAATGAAAGGCTAAATTGTTGTGCTACGATAGCTGATGAGTAGTGGGACTGCATTCTGCTTCTTTTGCTCGCCACGCGGACTGTTTACTTTGCCTGCTCAACCGTGATTGGTCAGTACTATTTGGACTACAAACGGAAACCAGATCACTTCTCATACCAAATTCTTGCTCCTTGCTTACGTTAAGTTTATATGCTATGTTATCTGTTTATAGAGATCAACACAATGCTACTTAATTCGTTGTCAATTAATCAATACCACATAGATCACAAATACAGGCCTGTAGTTTAATTTACAGAAATAATTCTATTTTAAATCCCAATTGCAATTTTGATCAGAAAGATTTCAATTCACTCAAATCATTGCGACTGACTTTTGCACGTTCATGTGCATCAGTTGTCAGCTAGCTAAAAATAAAAAAAATAATAGCAGTCCTGCAGTGAATCCTACCATCATGAAGGTTATAATGTTCAGTGTTTGTCCAAACTGTTTCAGAGCAGTGTTGATTCAGCTCGTTGCTCATTTTGGAGACTGTAGTTTAATTGGATTTGGTGTTTCGCATTTTCAGCGTACCCTCATCACATTGCTGACCAAATATTAGACACCCTTCTCCGAATAATTCAATAAACCTCACCGACAACACAAACTACCGCCTCCAGAGTGAGCATAAAAGTAAATCGACTTCTCTTTAAAGCAGTTTTGACAAACACAGAACGTGCTAACCTTCCTGAAGGTAGCACTTCTTGAAAGCTGTTGTATTAGACTGGGTTCATTTTAGCTAGGTGGCAACTGAGTGTAGCTCGTGTAAAGATGGCATATACTGATCATCTTTAAGCATCCTTTGTCCAACCAGTAGGAAGCAAGTAAAACTTGTAGTAGTACTAATGACATTTGAAATAGAAGCCACAAATATGGACAGTTACATGAACAGCAAGCAAGCAAGGACACTATTGAAGCACATGTGGGGAAAGGCATTATAAAAGATTAAAACTCTTATTTCACTCCCTACATGTCAGCTGATGCAGTAGGTTTTAGTTACCACTAATATGGCACAATTACTGTAAATCACAGGGTAATTGTGGATGTAATACTTTGTCACCAGGAATGGTTTTGAAGCTAAGTTCCTATTTATCCCAACCATCTCACCAGACCTGAGTTTAAATCTTACAAAGGGTTATCAAAGTGTTGTGATTTGTCTGGCAGACGGGAATCGCGTGAGCTGTTCGCCGCGTGCTGCTCAGTGGCTCCCCAGACAAAACCTCAAAAACACTGCGAGCGGATGATCTGCACTTTGCATTCAACACAGACGAACTGCAAGATGAAACACGGCAAAGCTCATGAGTATTAGACAGTGAGACACATCTTTAAACAATGAATAGCTCGAACTGCACAATTAAAATGAAACCAGTCTTTGTGTTTGTACATGACCTCCCATTCACAGTCTGCAATCCAGACACATCACGCGGGTTTCCTGCGAGATGTGTTCAATCACTCTGCTCAGAAAGACAACTGAACCAAGTGAACGAGTTTTTAAACCAGCCAGAGCTGATTTCTCACTGGCGTGTTTTAAATAAGAGTGAACTAGGTTGGGAGAAAAACATAAAAAATGTGGCACCTTTTTATATGATGCAGACTTCAAAAAGTAACTGTGAAATTCCTTTTTTTTTCCCCCCACTGCTGCAACAATAAGAGCATTCACTTGATTTGGCTCAAACTCTCCCAAAATGGGAGGATCATGCCCCAAAAATAAAGGCCTAACATTTTTCCAAATGAAATGCTGACATATGAAAACGTGTGTGTGTTATCAACACCCGGTCGTGGTTCCTTCTCATGCAGTTGCTGGTTGTGATTTTTAAGACTTTGCTGTTGTTTGCACCCCAAATGGTATGAATACATTCTACTATTAGTCCTTCTGTCTCGCCATGTACGAGCTCTCCACCAGGAAAACTCAGGTCACTTTTTCTAGTGACAACCCTCGTCATCAGATACACGCATCTACAGACAAATAAAACTTTTTTTTTCCCATTTTCCACAGACATGTTCATATATCTTTTATAAAATAAATCTTATATTTCCAAGTATACAATAATAAAATGATGCACTCTGCAGAAAAAAGGTAACAGGAAACTCCATATATACACATAGTATATTATACTATTTTGGCAGACAAGAACATGGACAGTTCAGTATTGTAAACAGCTCTTTACTCTCATTCATGAAGTTTCCATCCGCTCTTCACTTCTTCCGTTCCCTCCTCGCTTCCTCTGTCCCGTTACATTCATAACTCCAAAAAAATTGTGCTTTAAGAAATCTCTTACAACAATCCAAGGGCTCCTTTTTTTTCCTCCTTGGTTAACACTCCATTCTGCTGAGTAGAAGTGCACTGTCTCTGAACAGTAGGTCAATGTCTTAAATGGTCACGTGGCTGGTCGTCCACTCAACTGTTCCGGGGAATGAGAGACTTGGTCAGAGGAATGAAGGGGGGGGGCAACAAACGAATGCATTAAGACAGTAGGTTAATGAGTTTTATGTGAGGGAGTAAAGATTTATACACTGATCATCACCATCAGTGTTTCCACACATTGTCCCTTTCAGCATTTTCCCCAAAAGTTATGTTTTTTGCTGGATGTATTTATATGATGTGTGCACACAATGGCTGCAGCGTCAGATGTGTAGCAGATGTTTAAAAAAAAAAACAGCTTCAGTGCAGCTTCTAAACATTTTAAGACTGAGAAATAATGACAGTAATTTTCCAAACTTCTCTAAACCTTGTGTGATCTGAGCTCGGGTAGGATTTGTGTCCTAGAGTCGTGGTGGCATTTTATTGATGATTACAAGGCAGAAGTCTGAGAGGTTACAGCTGTGCTTGGGATACAGGAATGTAGACGATGGAATGTGGAAAAACACTGGTGTGTGTGTGTGGAGCCATGATGCCAGGATAAAGACACAGAGAGCTTTGGGTTTTGAGCTCAGGAGGCAGGAACAGAGTAGAGGTCTGAAGGTGGATGCCAGGAGAGCACCAGAGCAGGACCTGGGATCTTTAGTTGTCCTCATCAGTGAGCTCCTCCTCCCCGGTGGCCTTCTCGGGAATGGCCTCGAGGCTCCGTCTGCTCTTGGACTCGGAGCCGGAGGAGCCACCTGCTGGTCCGCCTTTACACAGGTTACATGTTAGCGCAGCATAGTGGATCTGCTTGAGGTTCTCCTGGACTTCACTCCTGGCGTGCTTCAGTAGGTCTGCCTGACCCTGAGGGGGTAATTAGAGACCAAAGCGTTACAGCAGTGTAGTACAGGAAACTGAAATCTGGTTCAGCCCCGTTAAGACTGGCACCTTGTAGTAAATATGATGGAAATTATATGTCTCTGTCTTATGTCTGTAATCTCTGAAGAATTTTTACGCAGAAGTCATGATGGTAATCTTACTTGATCGGACCTAGTAATATTTCCAACACGGCACAAGTCTGAATTAAATGTCATCCCATTAATGTAAAGGCCAGAGCAGCTCATGGTTAAATACGCCGAGCGGAATTAAATGCACAGCTTAAGCAGTGGTCATTTAATTACATTTTATGAACAATCAAAAAAAATCAAATCAGTGAATCAGAAAACACCCTAAATGAGCTGATTCAAAGGCAGTCCTTCCCATGTCACATCAGTCAATAAAAATACTTTTCTCCCTCTGGGTGCAGGGCAAGAGTCGATCATTCGACACATCTACAGTGGTCACCAGTGAAGGCTGAAGGCAGAATAAGTTCCAATAACCATCACTAAATCACTTCTTTCCAACTCAGCAGCTCTGCTCTGTCTCTCACAACAACTGCCAAATATCATATCAAAATAAAGGTCCTGCCATGTCTGCGTTGTGGATGGAGGAGTCTGGGTCTGCGAGGACAGGTGTGAAGACTGAAGTGAGCTGTCTCTGAGAGGTCCCATTCTGACTGCCCGCATGCCTTAAGGTAAGAATCGTTATGATGACCTCGACTGGCTTAAGTTAAATGACGATATGTCAAGCTTGGGAGTGTTAATTAACCTGCTAAGGTTGAGTTGTTCTGATTTATTGAATGTTAATCATGACAGTCTGGTCTTTTCCATGGAGTCCAACGTTAACAAGTGTTCCTGTCACTCTAAACGCCACATGCCAAATGAAGCTTCACTCCCTGAGAAGTGTAGCAAGCTAAACACAACAGCAACAGGGCAAAAGTAGTTCACTCAATCTGAGCTTTTGATGTTTTGTATTTTTACACTGAACCAACTTCATTCTGTTGCTTTGTTATCTCAGTGATCAAACAAAGGGTTGCTCAACCAGATTAATTACTAATTAAACAATGAGCTCTGATCACTGCTCCAAAACCAATATGGCAACAAAAACAAACAAAAAGCAATTGCTTACTGTGCTTTTCTTATGGTCAATTTAGACCCGTGCACATTCGCAGGAAAAACTTGCAAACTCAAAATTGAATAACTCAAACCACTGTAGAAAAAGAACAAAAATCCCTCAGGATCAGTTCTTCTCCCTCCTCACCCTCCATCAAGTAAACTCAAGCTGGCCTGTCTGTATTCCCCTGTAGCAGAGACGCTGTAGGCATCAGTCCAAGGATTGGTACGTGATGTCACCGTCACATGGAAGTTGTTGTCGTGGAGACATATCCATGGAGTTAATCCACTGGGTTCTGTGTTGGTTCTTACAGCCAACAACAGAGAAATTGGTGTGTGGGGCTCCTAATGCTACCTTTTACATCTCTGTATTACTGGAGTCGGCATTATAGTGAGGTAAATAGTAGTTAGTGGATGTAACTCCAGTTCTGTGAGTTCCTCTACCTGCATGTTACCACAGCCACAGTAAAGCAATTTATTGCTTTCATTGCTTTTGTAGCAGTAATATAACATTTATTGTAGTGTGAGATTTTCCCTAAATCCTCATTATAAAATTATATGGAAATTCACATTTTAATGCTAATGTTTCAAAAATGTTCTACCCTGGACCCAGTAGCGGCTTACTATCTTTCTCACCTTTTTTCACTCCTGATGAGTTTGCATCCCTGATGAAGCCATAACAAACATGGACGCCTATGCCTGAATGACATGAGGTCATCACTTTCACAGCTAGATGAAGCCATCAATGTCATGTGCTTCATGAATGAAAAGGACTCTGAATAACATGAGTACAGTGAACGAATGAGGCCAAGTCAAACGACAATTCAGTCTGACTTACAGGGTGGTTGCCGGTAATTTATACAAATGAAACCTTACTCATACGGAACTGTTTCGACACAGGATTTACTATTATATACCAGCCACAAAGGATCACAAAGCAGACTTTGTGCATCCCACAAGCCCTCAGTCATTCTGGTTTGTTTTCAAGCCCTCATGTGCACACTTCTCATGACAACTGTGTTTGGAATCTAGTCTGTTGCCCAGACCTAACAGAAGCTGTCATATAACTTGATTAACACTGGTAACATTCCTACAACACCAACTGGAAAAGTCCACAAGCAATACTGCCCACGGCCACTCACCCTGACCTCAGATCATCTGTGTGTGTATCGGAAAGTGAGCAATGTGGCCCAGAAAAATACAGATAACAGTACATGTTGGGGTAGCACAGTGGTCACCAGTGTATTGCCTGTGGTGAATGAAAATCTCACCTTCAGTATGGTGATGTTCCATGTGAAGCTCTCCACCGCTTTGTGCAGCTTCCTGCCCTTCAACCCTTCCTTCACAGCCAAGTTATGGAGGTTCTCGTGAAATTCCATCGCTGAGAGAGACAGACAGATGAGAGCGAGTGTCGAGTCAGTCTTTATGGTTGGAATTCATTTTGGCTTGTGAGACAGAGGAGTAGCTGTGAGGTGACTGGAGTCTGGGAGATGTGACTGGGTGCTAAGCCTATTGTCACTGTGAGGAAACACATTAGAGCGAAGACACTGGCATGCACTGTCAACATTTCACAGTCTGCTCCTGCAGCAGAAGGGTCGAGTATGTGGAAGACAGTACAGAGATCCTCTGGCTGTGGAGTTTTCCTCTCTGCCTACTGTGCATTTGCAGTGTGATAATAGCCAGAAACAGATAGCTTGCTGTAGAAGGTGCACTGCATGTCAGTTCTAAAAGAAGTAGACACCGAGTGGGAACTTCTGAACGAATTAAAGAGACAACCTGAGGATTCGATTTAAGATGTGAAGAAGTCAAACTATACGAGCAACTGCCTCAAAATGCTAATGTTTCTCACCATTTTCTGTTTAGCAGATTCGATTGAGACAAAAGACATTATGATGGTAGAGAAAGTGTGACAAAGTTAATTTATACTCAGCAAGTACCAGCTAACACTGCAAGATACATCCTGTTTCTCTTGGGTCTCCCACTTGCTCTAACAATCCATTCAGTGATACATTAAATGTCAATTGTGTTGTCCAGGAACAGCTTGTTGAGCATGTATGCCGTCCTTCAGCAACACCTTGTTTCAGAGTCATATCCCTGAAATGTTTGTCCTGGAGTGAAATGTTAGCAAGTGGAGGGTAAAGCTAAGTGGCACATCCCAATGAGGTGCTGATGGGATGTCAAAGGACAGCAGTAGGCAAAAAGTGGTGAATTGGTTAAAAAAAAGGAAGAGAAAGCAAAAAGGCAAGATAACTCAAAGGCAGAGAAGAAAACAAAAAGGAGAGCTGAAGGAAGCAGTGAGGCAGGATGAGAGGGAAAATAAAGAGCCCCGGAAACAGAGAGAAAAGCAGAGGAGAGATGCGGTGTAGGCAGACAGACATGACGTTCTTTCACTGTGGATTAGCATCAAGGCATGGAACAGAGGAGGGATTTATCTCCTGAGGAGCATTCCCACCTCCTCTCTTCCTCTCCCTTTCTGAGTCTGAGTAAGGGCATGTTTAATGTTGAGTAGGCTGTACAGTGCAGCACTGACACTGCAGCAACAGGCAACCACGGCCCGTGAGGTAAATAAACCGAACGGAGATGCAGCAGAGTTCTTACTACGCACAAAGCCCACATCTACGTAACACACTTCAGCACTGGAAACTCCTACGGACAACGCACGCGTTTCCTCTTCTCTGGTATCGGCTACAGTCGGTCCTGGCCCCTGTTGGTGCTGTTGCCATGGAAACATGGTGCGCAAGAGAGACCCCCTTCGTGTGAAATCGCTGTAGTAGGTGTGGGGTTGGGCTGTTTTAGAGCCTCCTAGGCGTGAATATAACCTCGAACAGGCACAGTGTACTGACAGATCTGGCACATTTATCATCTTGGAACCTGACATCACACACATGCTTTTTTTCTTTTTTTTTTCCCATTTCCTGTGTTCTAACCAACATGTCAGATTATTTCTTCAATTTTAGGCCGGTACTCTATAACTACAGAGCTGCTGCTGTGCACATGAACCATGACTGTGCTGAAGAAAGTGCACAGCTTCCTCTATCTCTCGCTCTCTCTCTCTCTCTCTCTCTCACACACACACACACACACACACACACACACACACAAGAGGTTGCCTAGCAACATTTTATGGAGTCTGGCAGGCAATAAAGGGGAAGCTCATTCTTAGCGAGGTATTTCAGACGCTGATCTCTGTGAGGCAATGCTGCAAGACAGAAACTGTACAATAAAGGCTGATGCTTGTGCGCCTCATAGCATGAAATAGCTACAGCATGGGGTGGAAGATCAGAGGAGCATGACCTGAATTATTCACTGGATTGATCATTGATAAATCTTTCAAAATTAGAAGATTGTATCCTCTCATACTGTAGAAGAGAGAACACTGAAGGTGATTAATCAATAACAATCACATTAACAGCTGTATCATATTGATTATTTTCATGATTGATTCCATCTGCTGATTAATTTCTCAACCAGCTAACCATTTTGTCGATAATACGTCAAAAGAATGTGAAACAACACTCACAGCCCAATGTGACAGCATCACATTACTTGTTTTGTCTGACAAACCCAAGATATTCAATTTACCATCATATAGCATATATTGCTGAAAAGCAGGAAATGCTCACATTGAGAAGCTACAACCAGCGAATGTTTAGCATCTTTGCTTGAAAACTGACAAACAATTAACTGACTGGTTGAAATTTGTTGACAAATCATAATATATAGCACTTGCCAGGAGAAAATGGAGGTCAGGACAAATAACCTCAAAAACATGAACAATCAAGTATATTCATGCACTGCCCTACAAGCTGAATGATCACAGCTAATCAACATTAAAAAGTATTTTAACTTGTGTAACACTAACTTTGGCTGTTTTTGCTTTGTCCTCTGCAAAATGTTACTGCGGCTCTACTCTGCACGCCATAATTTTTCACTTGGCATTTGAGAACATCTTCTGTACTGATCTTGTTAGTCTGCAGCAGGTTCAGCCATCCAGCTGCCCTGAATGCTAATTGGAACCTAAGTGAGTGTCGGGTTCAGGAAGTGACATCCATGTTTGAGCTGCAAACACCTGACTGTGTTCTCTGACAATGCCTTTGTGTGGGTTTTTCGGAGGGGAAAGGGGGCCCTGTCTGAACTGATGTGATGGATTATTCACAACTTTAATAGCTGTTGCTGCTGGAACGTTCCGCTTGCTGTAAAGGGGGAATTGGGTTTGTACTGACCCAGTTTCTACACAACAGACAAGTGCATGAAACCATGCCACGTGCACATATTGAAATACAAACATGTATTTACACACACACACCACTGGGATAAAATTATGTCACTTCAGGATGGAAAACAAGTCAATGTTCACGTTCATCAGTTTGCCATCTGTTGTGTCCTACTTTGCAATTGTTGGCTGTTGAATTTCTTCCAGCTGATTTTAGATAATCATATATAATGGTGCTTTGAGACCAAAAGCCCCACAAAGCTTCTGTGGAAGCTCTTGGAAAAAAAGGTTTGGACTGCTTGAGTTTTCTCACTGCAGAGTTATTCATTTGACTATTGTTTCATATAAAGAATGATTCACTCTGACAAGGCATTTATCAGTGAGGGCTACGACACAATGTGCAGCACAAAGGATAGTTACATCAGATCCTACTGTGCTTCCAAATGCACAACTCATGAAATGGAGTGTCATCTGCCCTCAGACAGAACCTACTGATAATGAAATGCCATTTTGTAATGATGAGTAAGTAATGAGGTAGAACAAGATCCAATAATGTCTGGCAGACCTCCCCTCCAGGCTAAAATACTTTAAATTATCTCAAAACAGTTACTTAGTCCCACGGAAGATAAGCAACAGGTAGAACAGTAGACAGCAACAGCACAACAGTAGACAATCCATGCTTGTGCATGTGCTCTATGAATCAAACAATGTGTAATATTAATGTGTTGAGCCAACACATTTTTTAGACTGTACATATTATAAATAATTTCTACTAATATTGTAGCTCTGTAAACTGCTGGAAAAACAGCTCTTGAAAATAGCAGGAGTAAAAATGCAGATGAAGGCTGTACAGACTAACAAGGCGATTCTAATTAAAGTACAGAGACACAACTCCCTCATTTTATACAGTAGCCATTTTCACTCTGAAACACACCAAGCCGATCTAAATCTGAGCCGCATAGAAAATGGCCAAAATAAGAGTCCTAGCTGCACAGACATGAGCAGAGACTTCAGGGGATCTTTCTGATGCCAGACAGCTCAAGCACATCTTTATCCCAAAGCCACTGGCTGGTAATTGTTAAGGACTGAAAGGTGGTCAAACTGAAAACAGCAAGGAAAAAAATAACAGCATGAAGCCTTTCATCCACATTCGTTAAAGGACACAGTCCTCCTCTGCGATGTGCCAAGACAATAGAAATTGAATATTTTATAAGTCATCCATCTGGAAACCAATGAAGCTGAAGCTGAGCTGAGCCGTGGTAATGATGGTCCCTCTTTCCTCACTTCCAGCAGGCTTACTCACTGATGAATTTGCCTTCTATTCTACTTAGATAGAGTTCATTGCCAGAAAGTGCTGCATTATGAAGTACATTAATGTCAAAATTGATTTCTTCTCATTTATAGGTTTTATCCATACGTCCGTATCGAATGCAACACTTGTTAGATTTAACAACCGGTGCAGAATAAAGACTGACCTCTGAAAGTGACAGGAACACAGTTAAAAGACAGCAGAGGAAGAGCGCTGTCCTTCCTTTGACAACATCCTATGAATGTATTTTCCCTCTTGAGGACGTGTGTGCATATTCTTGAATCCAGCAAAACCGTCACTGATGAGCTGCCAATCAAACTTTTCTTCCAAGAAAGCCTGAAAGGGCTTATTTTACCCCGGCCATATGAAGTCATTATGTCACCATTTGCTAGAAATCCAGGACTGCACAAACTCATGAAATATACATATGAGGGTCTAACTAGCATGTAGTGTCTGTTGCAGAAGAACTGTAGATAAACTGCAGCTTTGATGTTGTCTGAACCTTGTCCCAAACCTTATAATTAGAATGCAGCACAGAGGCTATTACTGGTGTGAATCAAACACCTGTCTGAACCACCGATTTCAAAGGGAAACAGTGACTGGATCACATACTTAAACATGATTCAAATGCTAATTCCACTTGTGCAAATGAGCAAAGTATAATCAGTTCTTCTGAATTTCCTATTGAATGATCTGTATGATCTGTGTGGCTTCACAGAGACGGTGGGACCATAGGGGAGCATTCAGTAGCTAGCAGAGTGTCAGGAAACTGCCTTTTATGGTTGCTCTCTTTTTGCATCTGAGCATGTCTTACCTGCTTTCTGAGTTTGCAGAATTCTGTCATACACCCCTTCGTAATTCTCTAGCAGGGTCTTGCTGGTCTGGATCACCTGAAAGGAGACAAACACATTGTTCATATTTGCCTTTTTTTCCACATCAGCAAAACTGGCATCCCACAATAAAGCAGGGAGCAGTCTCCGTCTGGTGGCCGGGTGTTTCTATCCAGGGAGGGCTCGGAAAAACAAGCTGTTATTACAGGCACGTCGGTGGGCGTGGTCGCTGAATTGCATTTTTTAAAGCCAAAATTAGAGGGAAGGAGAGACAAGCAATTAGGGTGTTTATTAAAAGTAACATTTTTTTTTCCTTTCAAACAGGAACAGTGTCTTGTCTTCAGGAGAAAAACATAACTGTCCGTCCTCATACTTGGTTCTGGAAGTATCTCTTTCAAAGAACAGGCAGATAATCAAAGTCATACGATGATGAGAGTAAAATGGAAACATGGGAGTCGTTTTGAAGCAGACCACTGCCGTGTTATCTGTGAAACTGCAGCTGTGAAAGATGCTAAGTTTAGCTTCTGTGGTGTTATGCTCAGCTTTAATTGAGTGCGCAAACTCTGCTGACCTGCAGAGTGTTAAAACTCTCCTGGTGGCCATTAAGGCAGACTCAAAGACTTTGGGAATCCATTTACATATTAAATGCCAACACCGCATCTTCCCCTCACCTCTGTAAAAAAAAAACAAAAAAAAAAACAACCTTTGGTTTCCTTGCACAAGGACGGCTGCACAGTGGTGTTTTATGAGGTTAATGATGCATATGTAGGCTCTCACTAAAGGACGTAAATAAGCACGAGTGCTTATTTAAGAGTGAACAGGGTTCCTGACAGACCATCTGGATCTTTCTCTCTGATTATCTTAGTAATAGCTTCATTGGTTCATGTGAAGGAGATGACATATTACAACAAATGTTGCACTGCTTTTGATTTCAATTAGTGCCTGTTGGTTAGAGGGGCCTTTGTGCATGCAGAATTGTGATAATTGACTCCCTAAGTGACTTAAGTGCCCTGCAAGGTTATATCACAAAGCGAGGCTGCCCTGCTCAGCTGCCGAGACAGAAGCCAAGGAAAGAAAAACACCATTTTATTCGAGCTCAGTGTAACAAAGCCACTCGGTGAAAAAAAGAGCAGTGATCAACATCATGTTCCTGAGATCGATCTCTGGAGCATGCCAGCGAGGGAAGAGAGGGTGGGAGTGGGGGATGGTGGGTGTCAGGAACAGCATGAAGGGAAAATAGAAAGAAAAACAGGTGAACAAACGCTGAATTAGTAACACCTTCATAATTTAGTTTCATCAAAGGTAAGGTGTGCTGATATTTTAGATTTTTCTTATTGATAAAAACCAATGAAAAGACCAAAACCAACAATGACTTGATCCTGTTGTTTTTTGTTGTTGTTTGCCTAAAAACTATTAAAAACACATAATTGAAATGGATGACATGTACCTTCATTACCATGAACATGGGCACTGTAGTTTATTTTGAGTCAATCCCACATACACCATCCTGTAGGTGGGAATACTCACAAGCATCAAATGTGCATTATTCCCCAACGCATGTAATGCTTATTCCTGTTTGAGTAACTGGAGATAAAAAGTACAGTGCACAGCTCTGTGAAGAAATTACTGAGCCTTTTACAAAAGTGAAACTACTATACATACATTTGTGACCCATTTCTTCAGATTTATGCCATTAACAGTAACCAATAGACTTGAGTCTGAGTGCCACAGACGGGGTCAGGAAGTCATAAAGTAAAAAAATAAAATCCATACGTTTGTTTGTGAAAATTAATATTGTTGAAAGAGAATTAGTGAGGGATTTTCTGAAGATAGCCTTGAGACTATCTTCAGAAAATCCCCTAATGCAGTCCAACCCCCAATATTGTGTACTGTGTGGGGAAGAGATACAGTTTAACACACCAATGCAGTGAATCACCATGTTCTGTTACAAGCAGTCATGACTAAGTGATTGTGGCTGTTTGTCACTCCGCAGCTGCAGTTGTGGCACTTAGAGCTGTCGCACATGCTGTGATTACTTCCCTGATGGGAGAAGAAATTACCATCCTGGTGGCAGACGCGGCATCTCAAATGTATTTAAAGGCATATTCTAAGGTAAGTGGGTGGACTCTGCCCCATTTGTACACTAAAGACTAAGTGGTACCTTGAGTTCTATTATCATCACCAACATTTAACAAGAGACACAAATGCTCATTTATTTTTAAGGTGATGTTAGCTGAACAACACCATTGTGCATGTAACTTGTAAAAACTAAATGGGAATATCCAAGGAGGGTTGAATCCAGGGCAGCTGGTAAGAGGAAAAGGGGAATACATCTTAAATAATAATACATTGGCCTAATACTTCCTTACAGTTGTAATGATGTGCCAGAGAAAAAATAAAATTGTGTTACTGTTAGCATACAGACTTTGTATTTGTCTTGATTCAGTGTTTCTCAGATGCATTGTGGATTCCTAACTCATCTCTATTTGCAGGCTGTGCCCTAAGTTCATCTGTTGTGAACAAAAACAGAAATCAGACCATGTTATCTAAGACCACAAGCTGGCATCACGCTGAATCTCTCCACCTTTTCCTCAGCACACATATGGGCAGGGATGGAGACCCAGATTCTATTTTTGCCAATTAGGAAGCGAAAGCCTGGTTACTCCCAGTGGTGGTTTTTGACACAGTGCCTGAATTTCTAATTGTACTGTTTCATAAATTATTTACAGCTCTTTAAGTTTGGCTCTCCTCGTTTCATTTATGCCTCTGTACTTGTCAGCTCCCCTTCGGCTGTGCACGTTCCTGCTCCCTGTCTCCTCTGGCACTCTGCTGATGATCAAGGCCTGCAGCCTCAAACCACTTAAGCCCTTGCTCTTAATTTATTCGATTTTGGTCCCCAAACGCACGTCAATTCCTCCTTTCTTCAGTCCAACTCAATTTTCCTGTCGCTCTTTCCATCATGGCCAATTAACTAGCCCTCCACTCCTGAGTCTGAATAGAGCAGAGGGGTCACCTTACTCTGTCTACATATAAGTCTGTACGCATCATCCTCTTTTTCAGAGGTTCATTTTTGATTCCCAAAGGACGAAATGTGCCGTAAAAACTACACTGACCTCCATGGATTGTTTCCATGACAAGTTAAATTACAAATTTATCAAACAAAATATTTAATGTTAAGCTTCCAACACCATGTGTGCCCTCAGCAATGTGTTTTCACTGTACAGTTTGTTCTCCCTTTGTGTATATTGTAAATGTATGACACCAGAAACTGCTGGGCTCACACACCAAAGCGAAACACAGAATCTAATCTTACAGGAAATTATTCAAAGTAGTTGACTTGTTGCTTGTGCCAGTGTACTTTTGCAGGGGATTTCTGCCTCTTGCCTGAAATAATGATGGAAAGTCCACTTGGTCATAATTTGTTGAGAATCATTGTAAGAGAACAGGATGTGTTGATGATAATGGCTTTGTCTGGGAATGGCCTCAATTGCATGTTGTGTAACTTGTGAACATTGATTTTATTACTTAACAGAGCTCTGGCCCCATTACCTAACAAACTCTGTATGTTCCAATTAAGTCCAGTAAAGCTAAGGTATTGATATGATTGCAATCAAAGCTAGTTTCTCTTTCTCTTTCATGGATAGATATATACAGATCGATGGATACCACTGCCACATCCCCCTTAAACTACAGTTCCCATGTTGAGAATGTTCAGCTTTTCTCTGTGCACTGCTGCCCCCACAAGAATCATGAGAAGACAAGAAAGAAAAAGTGCACTTACCTCAAAACATCAGCAGATTGAAATATCTCTGCAGATTTGCTTCTCATATCTTTTGTATTCATTGAGGTTTGTATAACTGTTTTAATTGTGGTAATTTATCTGATTCAGCTGCTTGTATCACATTTGCTTTCATGTGGTATTGCTGTGCAAATAAAGTGAACAAATCTTTCTGACTACTACTCACCATGTCATATGTGGTGACGACTTTCTTGAGGACCTCTGGTAGTAGGCCTTGGGGCTCCAAGTTAGGGTACTGGTCAGTAAGGTTGAACACCAGAAGGGGGCTGTTGTCGGGTCCAGTCAGTCGAGAGGAAAGGGCCAAGATGCACTGCTTCAGGTTAGCCACTGCTGAAAGGCCACACAGCTCTTTAAAGGACACAATAGCATTCTGCAGAGAGAAAAAATAAATTACACCAGGGCTTGCATGCAGGTATACTGGTTTATACTGGCATGCCAAGCAAAAAATATGTCTAAAGACAAACATTACTGAAAGTCTGAAAAGGAACTTAATATTCCATGTTCCTAAAATCTGGCAAGGATCTGCATTGACCGTATAACCACAACCGCACAGAGTAGCACCCTGCAAGAGGATGTGGCTGGAAGCTCACTTAATACCTGTTAGAACTTTTGGCACTTGTTAGCTACTCATAAACACTCAAGCTGTTTGGACAGACACTAGTATCACATGGAGATGGAACAAACACACATCCACACACACAAATCCTAACCTTCCTGTGAAAGGCCAAATTTAAACCCTACGTAAACAACCGGCGGGACAGACTGTGACAGGATGGCCAAGATGTGTTATAGTCTCAAGGCCAGTGTCGTGTTATCACACAATGACTGAAATATAAACAGGGCCACCAAAATACATCCTAATACAATGCCTGGAGAAACACAACACGAGACCAACCACAGTGTTGTGACACTCCAGTACAGCATTTCTCAAAATGTCATGTTTCTTTACAGAGACTTCAAATGAGGACTGAAAACCACAAATATGGCACACATGTGACCATAAAAGACTTTTCGTGCCAACTGTGGTGGTGAAACCTGGGATGACACTGGGTTTGTCTGGACTGAGAGCTCTTAAAAATAGCTAATGCTTTGCTTAAAACATATTAACAGCTTGCCAAAGTCTATATTTGACATCTGTTACAGCTGAAGTGATCTGAACATTGTGAAAAAGATGTCATGCATCCAATGAGTTTGTTATCTTTTCCATTCTACTGTAACCCTTTCCTATGTACACATTAGAATATTTGAGTCTTTATTTCATGGACCCACTATTCAAACAGGAATGTCAATGTTTGACAACATGTCTCCCTGCATCTGTTTAGACTATTGCACAGCACATAACGATTGGATTAAATCTGATTCAGTCAGGCCTGGTGGTTTTGTGTTTCTCTTTCCAGAGTGGGAGCCTTTCTGTTTGATGCTCTAGATCCTTTGTAGTAAATCTGGTTATAATCTATACTTGATTTAGGGTTACATTTCCTTCAGTCTACCTTTTCACAGAAAAACACTCCCATTCTAGAATATGGAAAAAAAGTCATTCAGTTACCACATATATGTATACACACACACACACACACATATTAGTGAAAAGAGTAAGCGTTTAATTGAGTTTATTTTAATTGTCTTACCTGCATGTTTTCTCTGAGGTCTGTTGCCTCCCTCAGTGGCAGCAGGGCTGTTTTGAAGACATCATCCACAGCCTTGATCAATAGCACTCTCATGCTGGCATACTCTCTACTCCTCTTTCCCTTTCGTACAGACAGTCCCCTTTTGTGTGGTTTGCCACCCCCTCTTCGATTGGTTATGGCCACATGAACAAACAACCAGGTATGTGGCAGAACCTCTCCTGTCAGAGACTGTAGCGGTACATGGCGAAAACCTGGCTGGAGACACTCAAAGGGGATTGTGTATTGGCCGATAAATTCATCACCAATATAGTCATCGTCTAGCACCACAAAGCGCACCATTGCGAGCTCGGGGAGATTTATCTGAAACTCAAAGCTCTCATCAAACAGAGGATTGTCTCCATTCTGGTTGACCGTTTTAGTCCTTTGTTCAGCGCAGTCAGCAGGAATACCGTGTATTTCCACGTACACATAGGGGTCTACTACGTCTCCCTTGGCACCTGAGCCTTTGGGTTTTGGGAAGTTTTGTCCACTGATGATCTTGATGTGCAAGAGCTGTGGAGAAACACCAGGCACAGAATCTTTAGTGTTGGCACTAAAATATGAAACCTGCTCCCTCATGATCGCTGGACGTAGCACATAGCCGCAGTTCCCATTCTGACGGAACCAGCCGATGTTCAAATCCATCATCAGGCCAGGAGTCTGGTAGTTCATTGCCACAATCTGGCAACCACACTTCCAGAAATCTTGTGGATTCATGTTGCTGGAGTCAATCCGCATGGGGCTAGGGTAGACCCGTGCTAGGAACTTCTTGTTGTAGTTAACAAAGTCACCTGGGAAGTCACTGGCACAGCGACTGGCAAAAACCTCATTGAAAGAGCAGAGTTCCCATTGCTTCTGGCTCTGGAAAGATGTTGGGAAATCTTTGAACTCCACAGACTTGCACAAGGTCACCAGATCAGAGAGGTCCTTCGACAGCTGGAATTTCTTGGGTGCAATAGTCTGTTGTTCCGCAGACTCGATGCTCATCCTTTGAGACATTTCTGCCCCCTCATCCTCATCTGTCACCTCACCTTCTGAAGCAGTGCAGTTCGTGCTCAGTTTCTTACCCTTAAGAAGGATCTTTCCCTTCAATTCAAAGGGAGAGGGGAGGTAGCAGTCCTCAGGTTTTGGAGGATCTAGTTGGATCTTGTCTCCAAGGATCTTCTTTAGGTGCTGAAACATGACTCTCTGCTGTTTTAAGGAGCAATGGTTTTCTAAACACAGGATCATCGGAAACTCGGATGCAACAAAGGCGTACTTGTTGATGACGTCAATGACGCTGCGAAAAACAATCTGTGATGTCATCGTGTGACCAGTGTAGATAACAGGTTCGTTATCAGGTCCATCCCACACATCAAGCTCTACACTGCGGCAGCCCATCTTGAGGGCACGGATGTACCCCGTCACATCAGAGGGACCTCGGAACTGATCTTCAATCAGATATGTGTTGTGGGATGCATTGATGTAATAGTGGGACAAGGGTTGGTTCATATCTTGGCATACAGTTTTTTGTTCCGGGTCAAATATATGGCACTCTGGAGACATAAGATAGTTGGTGAACCCATCAAGAGAAAGCCAACCTTTGAGCTGGCCCTCTTTAGATGGTTCATATTTCTGAATGACCTCTAAGCTGGTGTCTTCACTGACTTGTGCCATACCCTGCTCTGCCTCCAGAAATATCATCAAGTCCTTGGTGTCCAGAAATTCTTTGTTACTGGAGAACTGAACAAAGAGAAAATAAATTTCTGGTCTGGTACATAGATCATGAAAGACTTCAATGAACTCCTCTTTTGTCACATCAGAGCCTACTTTGTCCTTAGCTTTGTGAAGCTCCTTGAACTTCAGCTCTATCTTTACATTTTTAAGTCCTGGATTCAACTTTTTGACTAGCTGCACAGCAGCACATATTGTTATTTGTTTGCTGTTGTTACTGTCTGCCTCATCAAAAAGTTCACCTAGCCAAGATGAGCGCATGTTATTTTGACTGCTCTCTATCATATTCAAGGTATGTTTCCCATAGGAGATCAGGTACCTCAGCCCTGTAACCCATATGTTGGCTACATCTGCAGTGTTTGCCACCAAATCCAGGGACTCATAGTTCTCACCAAAGATGATTGAGAAAGCACAGTCCTCCGATATCTGATCATAGGTTCCGTTAGTTCTAAAAGTGTCTGTATTTTTCCCCGTACGAACTTCCTTGATGGATTTAACATCAATTTTGGCCTTTTCTGATTCCTTCTTTGACGGCTCCCATCTCAACGACTGCATGTCGGCATCGAGGAGAAAGTAACGATGGTAAATGCGAGAATTGGATCGCACTTTCTTCAGCTCAGTGCCATCCACCATTGCACTAATACAGTCACTTGCACTGCTGATTTTCTTCTCAGTGGGCATGCTGCTGAATGACACTGTCTTCTTTCTTTCTTTACGTTGTCTTGAGCCATCCTGCAGAGAAACGGAACATAATGTATAATTAAAAATCTGAGGTGATAAAGTCATACGATACATAAAACAAACACTATTTCATCTTAAAGGAATATAATGTATATCTGTTGCTATAGCTATATAGCCACACAGTTTTCCAGCTTTTCTGAAAAGTTGGGAATTTAAAGACAGAAGGGTTTCGCCCAAAAATGCTTTGTTTTCCATCTTGACAAATCAATCATGTCTAAAAAGAGTAATATTTGGTACACCTTATCTTTCACAGCTGAAGAGAAACAAAAGTGTGACCAGCTTAGTTTAAAAAAGAACTATGTACATTTTCTCAACTACCATACTTAAGCACAAATTTGAGGTATTTCTGCTTCAATATTTACAATATATGCTTGTTTATACATGTAATCCATGAAGTTTATTTCACAGCTATAGTTACTACTTACTACTCAGATCAAGGTTTTATATGTAAACAAGAGGATCAGTTAAGGAAATATGCATCGTGAAGGATTTAACTACCTAACAAGATATACATTTGTTAAAATGACTTTCAAATGTAGGACTTCTACTCAACCAACTTACTATTTTATCATTGTGGTACTGATACTTTTACTGAAGTAGAATATCTCAGTACTTCTAACACCACTCCATATAATAACCCTTACTTTTCATTAATACTCATACACAGCTCTGCCTATATTTTCCTTATGAATAGGAGGACACTCATTAGTTTTAATTCATGACAGAACAAAATGTGTTCCATGTGATCTAGTGTGATCACCACAAGTTATTTTTTCTTTACCAAATTTCTGCATAAATGGATATGGCCTTCAGCAAAAGACCAGATTTCACTTCACTATTTTAAGTCTGACAAATGTATTTGGTAGTAGGATTCAGGATTAAATATTCTGCAATCAAGTCAAACTCTGGCAAATAAAGTAAATATCCACCTTACAGAACAATACAGCAGAACACAACATGCTGCCTGCTCTGATACTGTTTTAATGTCATGTCATGGCCTTCCTTCCTGGTCCCTCATTCTTTCCTCTGAACGTTTTTGGAGCAGAATCACAGCAGCAACTTTGTTGGGTGACTTAAGGTACCTGTCACTGTGTATTATGGAGTTACAACAGGAAATCTCCCTCAGGAGAGTATCGCCCACACAAAATCCAGTCATCTTCAGCAGCCACATTCCTGACATTTTAAATGAACCCTGCTCTTTCCGCTGAAGCAGGTTCCTTCAGCACAAGGACATCATTTTAGATTTAGGTTTATTCAAACTAATTTCACAAATTTAGCACCAGCCAAACCCACACTTTTGTTAATCTTCATGTGGCAGGTCAATAGTACCACTGTATACAAAAGCAATTTATCATTTTGCCAACTACATGATGTTGCCTAGCTAAGAATTCACTAAAAATACACTTAATTAGTTTAATAAAATGCTCAAAACATTCATAGTCTTATGTAATCAGGCTGAGATGTACATATGTGGCATACTGAATGAACCTGTAGTCATATACATTACTGTGTCAAGGAAAGATGGGTGAAGTCAGAAAATCTAATGCAAAAACTAAGAATGATGTTTGTGATCTACATGCATATATATCTGCATGTCTGTGTCATACAGGAGCTATTACACATCCGCCCTCATCTTCCTACATGTACTTGTACCTATTCAACTGACAATTTATAGTAATAAATCTTGACAAAGATACATGAGTGTAGCTGTCATTTTTCGCAGTAACGCTTTTTTTTGGAGCACTTCTTTTTGTCTACTGTCTGTCTTCTTACCATTTCCCCTACAGTCTCACCACACAACCATGGCTCAGCAGTTGCTGGTAGAGATACATTGGGATTATGGATGTTACATCATGTATATACATATTTGAAACTGGAAAGGTAGCAAAAGCAATGGGCACTGACATCGACTGGCACTGACTCACAGTGCAGCCTGCTGCTGACAGCACCGTCTCAGTCAGATTGTTTGTACAATGAAGACATAGATGAAATACAACAATAAAACTAAATGGATATGAACAGAGGAGGGCAGAAGCCAAGGAGACTTAAACAAAGCCCTACCCAAGATGCAAAACATCAAAAACTATCTAGTGAAAAAATAAACATTTTATCAAACAGAACCAAAGAAGTCTGTCAGTGGCCAAGAAATGTAATAATTTTTCGAAATGAATTAATCATAAGATATCCCATCTGTGTGTTGGAGTGTTGCACAACACACAGACCTGCACGTTTATTAATTGGTAGAATCGTACAACTTCTCATATATTGACCATGTAAAGGAAAATGTAAACATAATAATCACATTCTTTTACACTGTGTGCTCTTAAGGAGAGTTCTAAAGGGGGCCTTAAAACCTAAACGCATGACTGCAGATAATCCTTATGATCTGGGCAAGAATGTGGACTTGTCTTCATGTTAACCTTGAGTTACAGTCACATCTTATTGAAATGTTTCTGTTTCATGCTGTAATGCCAGGGCTGCCCTGCCAGGCATTCTGCTCAGGATTTCCTTCTGCTTCCTTTACCAAAACTAGAAAACAATGCTGCGCACACCCATCTCTGTCTTAGCATTTGTTATTATTTCCTGAGGAGACCATTTCTTATGCAACGGTCCCATTTGTGCCTCTGGTGGAAGTCAGATGGCCCAGGGTGTTTTCTTTTACAGTAAATAGTTTTATTAGTCCTTAAATGGTACTAAAAAGATGAGCTCATCATCATCAGATTGTGTATTTATAGTTCTATCAGATATCTGCTTTATAGAGTGCATGTTCTTCTAGACATAAATACCACTCATCTCTGTTAATCTTGGCTCAGCAATAAAATCTATCTTCAAAGAGAACTACTATTAAAATTTCCTTATTAGCCAGAACAAAGCATGGCAACAAAAAATGCTTTAAAATGGGAGTACCTGAAATGTCCAAGTACTAGCAGAGCAGCCTCAATTAAGACCTTTCCCTTTCTCCAAAGACCAAGGCTGCTGTGTTTAACAAAAATAGGACGGACTGAACTATGAACCTTTACTGGTGATCATCAAGTCACCTGTATAGTTTTGAGTGTATACAAATTTCACATGGTTATGGTTAGTTATGAACGTGTGAGCTGGAAAGTACTTATCAAAAGCCAGCATGTACAGTGCCAGAAAGTGCAGTACCACAGAGTACATGCTCAGTCACTGGTATTGATCAACAACCTTATCCAATCCCCACTTCATGTGTAAAGATCATTTTGTGTGAATCAGTGCTGTCACTGAAGAGACGGTGCCTTTTCAGTGGTTAACATCCACAACACACCATACAATGCTGTCACTCATCACTTCTCTGAAACCTGTGAAAATGTATTTTTTCAGACAATGTCAGGGGAATCAAGGTTAAAGTTTCTTTCATTTTTTTCATAACTATGGCTTAACAGTGTTCATTATCCACTACTGGGTTTCTTTTTCTTTTTTGCTATGTTCAGAGAAGAAAACCCCTGGTACATTATGAAAGCTAGTCAGTAGAACATAAAAAAAGATAATGGATGTTTTCATGGTGTTTCATAATAAAGAGATAATAACAAGGCTAATCCCATCAGGCTCACCTTGACAGGGGAAATTACTTTTATGCCTTCATATACCATTTCAATATGTGTTTAGTGTTTGAGAGTGTGTGCTGAGGGAGTGAGTGAAGGAGACAGAATAAGTCAGAGAGAGGCAAACACAGGATGAGACAATGAGAGAGCAAGTGAATAAGAAAGATGGGGTATATCTGACTGCTCACAAATCCCATAGGAACCCGAATCCCCTAATGGGCTGAATGCTGCATTTCTTTCTGGCTCAGCGGGCAGTTATGAACATTCTGTACAACTGAGGACATGGCAGGGGACCGATTATTCTCTGCTCCACTGTTCTACCTACATGCCTAACAACAATGTGAATCACCTTCAGTTTCCAACAGCACAAATATATTAAATGTACAGAATGTCACCGGAATACAAATGTAATAAATCAACCAGACAGGGACAAATGCTGCCTTTTGTTAGCCTAAAATACATCTCTATTGGTTAAATTGTACAGGTACTAATGATGTTTATGAAGACTTCTCCTCAGTGATCGACTATTAGGGCCTGTTTATGATTACATCATGAAATGTCTATGCTTCAAAATGACAAGTTAAATTTTGACACCCTGCACATTTTCTTTTTGAAACTGGAAACAAGTTATTATTTTATTTATGTCCTGTGCCACTATGTAAACACTCATTATTGTTATAATTATGAATGTTTGTTGTATAATCATACTTAATTTTTCACACAGCCACAGTCAGATACTGAATAATTTCCTTACTCTGGATTAGACCCCATTAGACCCTGTATTTAAGTTCAATTTAATAAGTCCTCCACTTCTTTCTACGACTGGGTGATAATTCAGCCTTACTGTCGCTCCATTCAGTCATAATAAAATCTCATACTGACACAGTATATCGTGGTTTACAAATACTCGTACATGTGTCAAAATAAAACTAAAACATACATATGTGTCACAGTATGCAATCTTAAATTCTTAAAAAAAAAACGCACTACAGGTTTGGGAGTCATGCACAAGTGCATTTCTGTTAGCTCATATTTTGTCTGAAAAAGTAAAACTAACTAAAAGCCCAATTATTCAGTGAAGATCTTAAAGTGAGCTAAGAAAAACAAAATGCAATATAAAAATATATATCTTCACTATTTAACTACTCACATAACATGAACACGAACATTAATATTATGCTTAAATCCCATATTTCTACGAGTCAGACTGAGTATTAAGGATAAAAGATTAAATGTCTTAAAATCAAGCTTTTTACTCATACCCCTGTTTCAGTCCAACAAATTGAAATCTCTCCGGTCATAATGTCTAGTGAAAATAATTCCAGAGTTAAATGTGAAATATTCTGGCTCTACATGCAGTTTCCCCCGCTGCTTCTCTGATGTCTGCCCTCCCGCAGCCTCTGCAATATTTTAATCTAATGGGTGAATTAGGGGGGTTTATTTTGACCAAACCAGACTTGGTGGTTAACTGTTGAAACAGTGTAAAGATGAATCAATACATATTTAGTGCTTTGTTTTTTATTGGGTTTTTTGTACTTTGTTTCTGTCAACTGAATGAAGTGTGATTTACGATGATAAAATTGCTGTTTCTGTAAATGGAGTCTGGTGGCTTTGGCGAGAACAACATAACGGCTGTTTCTGGTAAAACAAATCTTACACTTTAACAAAAAGGTCTATCTCTGTAGGGATCCTTTTCATAATGTTGTCAGACACTTGGAATAACAGTCTAAGCCTGTCAGTGGCGAAAACAAAACCATTTTCATGGATGTACATTCACGATAGGCAAACGCCCAGAGGGATTACATTGCAGCCGGTTTTGCGGCTGCTGGCTGCAGCGCTCTCACGCAATACTGTATCAGTTTCAAAAACTGTTGTCCCTATTACTCACTTAGACACAAAAACATGGGAAAGAGGGTCCACAAAAACCGAAAATATTTGACTGGTGTATCTCTTTAGGAACCCCATTAACTTCCACAGAGTCCCGGACTGATATTTACCAGGACACACTGACCAGAACAGAAACCCTGATCTGTTGCATCGAACTAAGCACCTCTAAATTTTTAATTTTTAAAGTTGCATCGTCAAATAACAAGACTGTGTTAACACTGCCTGAAATGTTCAACAATGTATGAAGTATGAGTATGTATAGGTAACACAGTGACAGAAAATGCTTTGGAGGAAAAACACTAACTAGAACAAAATGAGCCACAAAGAGACTCTACTGTATTATAGTGTAAAGATAATTAAAGCCAGTTCTGATTAAAACGGTGCACTGTTTTGTATCTTTTAAGAAATTGTGATGACACTTTGCACACCCTGCAGCGAAATATACCAAACATTAAATGTACCTTTACACATACATTTGTTGGGATTGATTATTTTTGGATAAATGTGGTGAAACCTCTGTATGTGTATGAATTTTAATTTGAATATGTAAATGAGAAAATAATGCTTATTTTAATCAAGGCCAAAGAACAACAGGACCATACAAGTAACAAGAAAGTAAACTCTACATAATACTCACCATAGGTATTCAGCATTAGTCTAAAGCCTAACAAATATTCTATTAGAGAGCTTGTCATTTTATTAAAATAGCATATGAAGACTTTTTGTTCTCTAGCTGCTCTGAAGTCGAATCCCAGAGGAGTTCAAACCTGGTAAAGGCCCAGCTGCTTCTGTTCTGTACCATATGATATCAGTCGGTCAAATGAAGTGTGAAGAAGGCAACTACCCTGGGAGTTAACTTTTTAAAGCTCTACCATTTCCTCAGTAAATATAAATGAGAGCTACATGTCTATTTCTGGAAGAGTTCAATGTGGGCTGACATCAAAAAGTGGACCTCAATTTATAATCCATTGCCCTCAGTTTTTATGTTACATCCTTTTGGTTTTGTTAACTGATTTTCATCTTTTATTTCTTATTTGTATTCTTGACACTGGTTTGTTGGTTACTATTTTGTATATTTGTCTTGTCAGTATTCAGATCATGTGTTTGTGAATTTGAGGGGTTGTGGCTGATGTAATATATAGCTGACAAATGGTCTACCAGGCAGAGCTGCATCAAAAGAATACCTGCCCTCAGTCACTAGATGGTCAGATGTCTTAGGAGCACATTGTCTACTGAATAACACTGGTGGGTGCAAGAACACAAGTGACAACTCAAATTAGCATAAGCAGTTAAGAGAGACAGTTAAAAAGCGGGTTTTCCATATGGTCCAGAAAGGTCTCATTTCTCAGTATGAATAACTTTTTCCTGAAGGTAGGAACCAAAGACTTCACTGAAAGCACTGAAAAAATAAAATGTTTCCCCGAAAATGTAAGCATTGCTCTTTTATCTGTGGCAGTATTTCAGTTCTGAAAAAGGAAAATATACCATTAACCAGAGAAAAATTGCCTTAGGTGTTCTCAGTTAATTGTTCACCACCATGTTCTTCCAAACTGTTCTCTATGGACCTGTTCCAGGACTTACATCATCAGCTCTTTTTTGGCTCTAGGCTTTGGAAGAGAGCCTCTCATGTTCTCAAATATTGATTGAGCCATTAGCCACAGTTACAATAAGTTCATTTGTTAATTCACTAATATTTATAAGTACCTTTACACAGTGTTGATACAGCATAGTAAATACCTTCTCTGACACTAAAGTCAAACTTTTCATGTTATTACAAGGGCAGTTGATGAAATTGCACAACACACTCCCTGACACAAACAGGTTGCTTCTACTCTTCACAAAAATATTAATTTGATATGTTTCTTTCAAATACTGGACAGGGAAAACAAAAAATACAACTAACAGAAATTTGTCTGGCAATAAGACAGATGACTGAGTGAACGTATTAAACAATGCATTGCTGAGCACGACCCTCTTCTTTATACTTAGAAATTGAAAAGTCTGCCAGAATGCTGAATTCATCTGCCGTCACATAAGACTGACCTAATAGAAAGTTAGCAAGCATGTGATTGCAATTCAGTTTTGCAGTCAACCTTCAAGTATTAATCCTGGATGTCAAACCTTCCTAGTTCCCATTCTGGGTTCAACCACCACGAATAAACCTCAACCTGCGACAGTTTCTGCTTAAGTGTGGAGCTGTTGAGAGGACTGTTATTAGTATGTCGGTGAACCTCACACTATCAAACCACAAAACCAAGCAGCACCTTTTTGCATGCCACAGTCCCACCTGTAGCCTAATAGCTACCACCTTAGCTTCATGTTAAGCAACAATAACCGTGAGTTGTCTACTGCTGCACCTGAGAATGCTGGCATATGTAGAACTGAGTAGTAATAGAACAGCATTGAAACAAGAAAATATGCCTCAGACATCTAGCATTGCTTCTACATTTTTTCACTTGTCTAAAACATTTCTGATTTACATTTCTGATTTCTTGACCTGGTATGTGCTCTCTCAAACATGAAGCTCTGCGAATGGAGCCTTGCTGGGAACTGCCAGGTCATGGTTTGTCACTAAGGGTGATCAGGATTTGCTATTAGATCCCTGACACTATGAAACTCTCTGCCAAATCTCTAGCTTCTTTTAAACCTCTTCTTAAAATGTTTCTGTTCTGTTTTATTTATACAGTTTTTTTCCAATTTACTTGATCTTATTCATTTTATTTCATTGTCTTTACTTCCTATGTGCTCATGTCCTTGGCCTTAGCCTTTTTCTCATTTTATCCGACTCCTTTTATCTGGTTTTATGTTTTCTTTTGTAAAGCTCTTCGTAATTTTATTAAGAAAAGTGCTACATAAATAAAGTTTATCATCATTGTTAAGAACAGCATCACTATTAACTGATGAGTAATGCAGTGTAACAGCTCTGAAGCACAGTGTACACCACATTATTGTTCAATCAGGTCAGACTTGGAAGCATTTATACATTATTCAAGTCAGGTCAACACTGCAATTGCTAAAAAATGATCTTATTCAAATTCTGATCAGAACTCAACCAGGGAATGATCAAGCAAAACTGTCAAGTCACAGTTCAGACCAACAGAAGAGAGAGTGAACAGCATCAGCACAGTTCAGCATCTGATGGGGCATCCATGATGAGACAGTTTCAGAACACTGGCAGGCTTCAAACACTCTGCCTACCCTGTCAGTACAATTAACATATTAGCTGCCAATTTCATATGATTTCCACAGCCAACATCGGTATTAATGCAAAACAGGTTAGCTGGTTCATCCTCGGCACATCTTAAGGTTGAACAGCATTGCAAAACAATGCTGAAGCACTGGCAACAACAACTAGCTGGTAAATTTTATTTCAATCAATCAAAAAAGCCATTTCCCCTGGGCTTTAAATATGGTTAATATAAAAGTACATTAGCTTTAATTAATAACAATGTTAATATGGTGCTACACTATGATGTTATTGTAATATGATGTTACTGTTACATTAATATAGCAGTTAGATGACTCAAAGTAAAATTTATCATTTTGATCATCAGCTGTTGATCATTGATTGTGCGTCTCCTAATATGGATGAAAGTTCCAAAAAAAAATAGCAGTTACATGTGAAGACTTCAGTTTGTGATTTGATGATTTCCATTTTTTTTTCTAGATCAAATTACAACGAAAGAAGACTCAAGTAAACAGTGTTCAGGATGTAAACACTTAAATTTGTCAAGGTTTTTAGTAATTCTTAATTAGTGGTGCGCATGCAGGAAATGACAAATGTTAAAAGAAACTATCCAAATGGATCTCACTTGCTTTCCTTGGAGCTCTGCTAGTCACTGCCACTAGCTCACCCTCCTTGACCAACCACCCACTCCTTGCTAGGTCCTGAGCCACAGCCAATCAACAACATGCTGTAGCATGTTCTTTCATGGGTGCCCAATTCTCATTTTGGATTCGGTTATAATTTGAAACCAAATTTTGATTCCCAGCCCTATTTCCTGTGGGCCGCAACTTTCTGGTTACCTTTTCTGGTTACTGTTCATATTCGCTGAATTTCAAATTTAGTTAGTATCTCCTCACAGTTTTCTAGCTGTATGTATGTAAGAGCAGTGAAAAAAAATCTGTTTTTTGTACATAGCCCCGGCTCTTTAAATGGAAAACAAACAAAGTAGCTTGGACCAAGCCACACAACACTATTCCAGCCAATCAGCAACAGGTGGCACTCATGCTCGTACACAGGACATGTGTACATGTGTGGGAGATGGGGAGAGAGAAAGAAGGACAGAAAATCTGTCATGCTAATGTGCAGTCGCATTGTCAGGAGGGGAATGCAATATCAACAATCTTCCTCTACTATGACTCTCCCCACCTTTAAGTACCCACCACTAGTATCAGTCCAAAGACCTGTCACATAGTGAATTAGTTAGTAAATGTCCAGTTCAAACATTCATGATTTTTGTAAAAACAGTGCCTTTTCTCTGGTCTTCACTGTATGTTGCATTAACTTTGTTTGAGCCTGGTTTGCCTCAAGATGGATAGGCATAAGATAAGAGAATCCTTTTTAAATCGCACAGTAGCAAAATTTGCAGCGTTACAGGTATGTGAGTATTTGGTTTGGTAGGTGAGGAACTGAGACAATTGAGGTGAGGAAGTGGTTAACTGTCATTTCGTTTAGCGTCTGCAAGCTGGTAGCTTATGCTCCTCTCTTTGGTAATATAACTACAGGTCATCTTGTTTGGTTAGTCCTCGTTGTTAGACTTGTGATGAGCTTTAGTGGTCATTCTGACATCAACATTTTGCTGTGTAGTTCTGGTCAGGGCTTTGAACCTCATTTCCTGCTGACTACACTCCTCTTATTACATTAGAAAATTAATTCAACTCCTCACAAGGGCATAGAACTGCCTCTCCCATTAATGTGGCAGGACTGTAATCACTGCCAAGTCATTTGAGCTACCCTTGAAATAACTGGGTGAGGCAAGCAGCATTTGTGTAAATCAGTGACACCTGAGCTGATGAATGAATAGGCAATTATTCAGGCACACGACTGAGTGCTGCTGTGAGTCGCCTTGAACACATGCAGCCACAATGAGTGAATGTGAGACAGCAGCAGGACCCTCAATCAAGGATGGTTATCAAACCATCTTTAATAAATCATCCCATCAACTGCCTGTGGCATATGTTCGGGCAACTGGACTAAACTTAACTATGCAAGCTCATTGTGGCTGAACGATATGCAAAGTGAGTCATGTTGTGATTATTTTGACAGATTGTGCGATTGTGATATAAGACACATTTTAGTGGGAATGGTAACTTTTTCATTTCATTTCATTTCACTGAAAAAAAATAAAAAATGATAGTGAGATTTGCTGCAGACTGTAGCAAAGAAGCATGCTCTTTTATGTCTGGAGAATATGACTTTTAGGCCAGGGCATCTCTGTAGCACCACAAAGCTTCATTTATAAAGAGTATGTTGTGACACATTTTACCTTTACCTTTTACCTTTCTACCTAAATTGCAGCCCCTGGGATCTGGATATTGTACTTGGCCATACTGCAATTCTGATAATATTCCAATTTATTGTTCAGCCCTGAGCTACACTGCTTAAAGGTGCATCAAGCAAGTAAATAACCTCTCAGAAGTAAGGTACAATCTGTGGTTTGCAGATTGAGGCTAAATGATGGTAGGAAAGTCAGTCATAATGATTAAATGGTAGTTTCTTGGGTGACATTATGAATAATTAATTAGACAATGCTCTGCAATATCAACAACATTTGTATCACCACATTCCTAATGGGAACTTAATACCACTCACTTCAGTGAAAGACACTGTTCAGTAGACTTCTTTCCATCTCTTTGTTAACCCAGGGGAATTTGCTGAACCCTGTTGTTCAGTGTGAATGTTATAAAGTCAGTTTCTTGCTCAAGGCCACTTCAAAAGTCACTTCAGGAGAGATACTGTTTCACATTGCATTCCCACAATTCATTTTCCGTGCTCCAATTCTCTATTTGATTGTACAAATTAGGGCAGGCAGTGACTACATTTACCCATTCCAGTGTAGGTACTCACAAGGACAAATGTACTGTAGCATATACAGCAGTAACCATTTATCACAATTAATCAGACGGCAGAATGGAAACACCAGCGTTTGGAATCTATTTCTAAACACGGTGAGCACTGATGACTACATTAACTGTGTGCAGCATGAAGAAGTTGATATACAGTACACACATATAGAAAGCATCCTTTTACTGGAAGTGAGGATATAACATTTTATCACTACAATACTTTGGCTCAAGGAAAAACAATATATATTTATACCAAGTATTCAAAGTAAATCTACAACCTAACACTGACCTTCAGCTGTGCCAAGTCTTAAAGCAGTGGGAAACTTGATCTAAAATCATTACTGTCAAATGCAAATGTCAGTAAGCACAACGTAGAATGCGAAAATGTACTGTGGGGACTTTCTGACATCTACCACAGAAATGAGAGACTGTTTATAATCGTTTGTGGCACAAAAAGTAAAAGTTGGTAGTATAGCAGGTCACCTCTAAAACACAAGGTGAATTCAACTCTCCCAACAGTCTTATATTTCAAGTAAAGAAAAAATACTAATTCAATGAGTACTGTAAACTTTTGAAATTCCTTTCCATTACCATAACAGGAGCAAGCATTCTGTGTTATTCCTTTTACAGATGCTGAAAAAGAAGCTCATAAAATTGGATGTATAACTCTCATCATCACACCTCGGCTGTGATGCACTGGTCTGAGTAATGCAGGCTGAATTGCCACTGTGCCTAACTAAAAGATATGATACAATATGATGATTCCCATGGAGAAACTTGTCTTGGACTCGCAGCAATGTTGGTCCACCATAATCAATACCGTATTGTTTTCCTATTTAAAAGGGTTATATCACAAACTGAGCTTGTTTTCTCTTTCTTCTCATATCAGAGCTATGAAATAAGTGTTATTTACCAAGCAATGGAAAGATTCTCTTTCTTCAAGGGGATATGAGGTGAGGCGTGAGGTGGAAAGCAAAGTGTAGCCACAGGCTCATTATTTCTCCTGCCACCGCCCGCCCACCCACATACAACATGGTTGCAATTAATTGGTGAAGAAAGAGTTTGAAATGGACAAGTAAATGCCTAATCCATTACCCAAGCTATATATAAGTGCCTTAGTATCGCATAGTCACAATGTGACCTAAACATATACTATAATTATCAAACACTCATCCTGTGGAGGGTTGAAAGATGGCGACTTAAAGGTGATAGTTTTATCTTTCATGGAGAGGATGTAGTCATAGAATGTGAACTTGAAATCATGTCAGTTAAAATGATTCCCAAATATTCAAAATATCCATAAATAATTCTCTAACCACTTCTGAAGTATAATACTCTAACCCATATTCTCTGCATGTCCCAGAAAATCATTATTTTGCCAAAGAAAAAGATCTTCTGTGTTTCACTGGGGATGACACAGAGACAGGGTATTTGACAACGTATTTAAAACACAACAGTTATAATATACAAAGCATTCAAATAAACTGAGAGGGTTTAGAGAAGCTTAACTATGGATGTCAGCATCTATGCATGTATTAATGCTCAAGGAGTTGCCACCACTGAAAGGATGAGTGGGAGGGTAAGTGCAGAATTTGGGTGGAGTACCACTTTAAGTTCAGTATTCAGCAACAATCAAATTAAAAGATTTACAAATGTGTAATTTTGTCTATCAAGGACTGCAAGCCTCACTTTTTTCAGACAGTGCAGACACAATTTTGGAAGAAAGGTCTCGACATGCCAGTTTAGATGTCCCATTAACTTATACCCGCTCACCACACACACGCACATATACATATATATACATATATATACATATATATATATACATATATATACATATACATATATATATACATATATACATATACATACATATACATATATACATATATATATATATATACACACACCCGCACCACCAAATATGTTCAATAGAAACATTTGTAGAAGTCAGGTTACTGTTCAGCAATAAGGCCTGCAGCTGTTACTATGAGAATGTGGTTCGTGTTGTCCTGACCACATCCTCCCATCAGTTCAGAGAAGCAGTTTAACAAGAACCGAGGGCCCTGACTGACAGTGTGAAACAGACTGCCTTGTTAACACTGACCAAACCCTTCACAACCAACGTCTCAGTGCAATATTCGATCAGTCATAGCTGTCAAAAACAAAAACAAGAAAATATTGGCATGCAGACAAGGGCATGGCTTACTGCATACTTGATTTGCTTGATAGACTTCAGATGGGAAATTCTGAGCTCTGCCTTCACACTAGGGATGTCAATGGTTAACAGTTAATCGGTTAACCACCAAGAACATTCTGCACCGGCTACACATGTCAGTCTATACGTTAATTTGGCTGAGGCCATCATACAGTTGGTGTGCTATATGACTGAGACCCATATAGTGCCAATCACTGTGGTAGAGGGTAGGGATCAGAGCTGTCAATGAATATTCTAAATTCCAAATTAAATGAATATTCGATTGTGGGGAAAAAAAGCAGCACCGCCACAGCTGCAGTGAATGCACTGCATGATGGACAGCAGTCAGAAAAGCGGAGTTTCTTTAGTATGGTAATTAATTTTTGTTAATCTGTAAAATCTGTTGAAGTCAGACATATTAAAATCTCTCCATTCATAATGTCCAGAGAAAAAAATTCCTGACTTAGGTGTGAAAATATTCTGTCTCTACAAGCTGTTTTCCCCCGCTGCTTCTCTAATGTCCACCCTCTCTCGCACTCCTCCCCTGATTTGGTGAATTCAGAGTTTATTTCAACCAATCCAGAGTTGATGATGATTGTTTGAACAGTGAAAGACAAATCATGAAGGTTTTGGTGAGTTTTATGTTATTTCGGCTGAGTTTGAATCAAGTGTGTTTCACAATGATAAAATTGCAGTTTCTCTGAATGGAGTCTGGTGGCTTTGGCCAGAGCGATAAAACAGCTGTTTCTGGTTAAACAACACAATCTTACTCTTAAACAAGAAGGCATCTTTGTAGTGATCCTTTCCATAGTGTTGTCAGACACTTAATATAACAATCTGAGCCTGGCAGTGGCAAAAACAAAGACTTTTAGTGGATCTACATTGACGGTGCGTCAACACCTGGATGGATTAAATTGCAGTGTGTTTTGTGGCTGCTAGCTGCAAAACTCTTGTTCAATACTGAAGAAAAATCCAAAAATTGTTGTCTCCATTAGAGACAAAAAACATGGGAAAATAGGGTTCATAATTAGATAGTATGTGACCAGAATTCCTCCTGTGTCACCGGGACTGTCTTCCAGGACACGTGGACACCAGCACCAACTGGAAATTGCACACACAGCGTCACTTTCGCTGATTGAAAACAAAATGTAGGTCAAGCTGAATGAGCGCATAATTCAACAATATGCTATAGGACATGATTTTATTTGTTTATTTTGTAATGTGTAGGTATATAGATCTTTTAAAAGATGTTCATGTTAAAAAAAAATATACAAGTAGTATGTCCCTCATTGTACTGGTTTTCCCTGTTATGGACATAACGCACAAAACTACATATCACACATAATGGTTCGAACCTATTTAGGGTTTTTTTAGAGAGAATATTCAAACATAATTTTTCACCAATTTTGACAGCCCTAAATCACTTTCAAGCCAGTCAATTCAGAATATGAACTCTTACTTTTTGGTTTGTTGGTGTAGGAGGAGCATTATTTTTTCTACCCTGATTAGTAACTGTACTTGCTGCATCAACCCAAGTCTTGGTAAAAGTTAATGTTCTCTTAGAGTAACTGTAACATGACTTTCACTTTGGCTCCAATTTATCAGAAGTCATCGTCTCTGCTGTGACTCACTGCATGTTTATCCATCTGTGTGCTGTGTTGCTAAGCAAATGACACAAAATCATTTGAAACTGACCTGTTATGCATTTCCCTTATTTCAAATGCCTCGTCATGAAGGCTTTCATTGTGGAGTCTGATATGGCACTTTGCTGAATTTAGGTCATTGAGCTTTTCAGAATGATTTCTTGCATACCCTGGCACTGGACCTCCATGCAGAAACCTCTGGACCAGGCCAGTAAATTGGACAGGGGTATTAATCTTGACAACTTGACTTGTTATATTAAGAAACATTTCTGTCTCTTCTTTAACTAAAAGTTTTGAATTGAAACCAAAATGTCTTCAAAAAAGGAGTCAAAAACCTATTGACATTTCTCTTATTCAAATAGGCTTCAGCATGTTTCGACAGAGCCTATTGATCACAGGAGTGGACATACCACTAGAATAAATTGCACTTAAATGGCCTGGAAAGTGAGGCAGGTCCTTGTGTAGTGAGAGATTACTTGGAACATTACAAGGCAGAAATGTCAATATTACCCCATCAATCTCCAGGCAGAGGTGCACGTCAAAATTCAGCACCCACAATGTGCCAAGAATGTGTTGTCTGTGAAACCCACCGGCAAAAAGGTGAGCAGCTGAACCCCGTCCACTACCAGAGAAAGTACCCAAAGCTGAGAAATATTGATTGTGCATATGGTAATAAATGATTAAGCCACCAAATTCATTCAAACACATCAGACACTGCCATTTAAAAAGTGCATCTCAACAAAATCCTTACACAAGCTCATGCATTTTAAATCCAGCTGGCTCTAGAGGGAATGAAATCTCTGAGGCTGACTACTAATTTACTGACCTCTAAAAGTCAAAAGGTAAACAACATCAAAATAAGAGGCATACATTTCTGACATCTATTTTGGGACCTAATTTGGGTCTATGCTATGGTCATGTTCTGTTGGGGGAGAATACCGTTAATGTGAAGAATAATTTAGTAATATTGCAAATATTAAATACTTTTTTCAGTATAGATGAGTAACTCCCCTTCACCATTTTCAAACTTGTTCCTTTACAGTCTTATGGTTGACATTATGACAGCTACAGAAGCAGAGGCAAGACTTACATTACAGAGTTGCTGACATTAGCAACAGATAATGCCTCAGAGGCTTTCAACATACAGTAGATTGATGCAATGTGAGGAAGTGTCATCATCTTTGGTACCCCTTAAGCAATACTCCCAACATCCATACCCGTGAGATAAGTAAACTAAAATGCAAAGCTTTAGAATGAAAATCAGAATCACAATGAGTCTAAGACCAAATACTTTAAAAACATTCATCTGTAAAAGGTTTGTTTGATATTTGTATGTACTACAGAAACATGTACATCTAGGCATTTCAGCTGACTTATGAGAGCCTCCAAGATTGTCATCTGGAGCAGGTTAAGACTTGAGTGTGCTGCTCAGGGATTTTCCTCTGACTACCTCTGTTTCTTTTCCAGCAATATGAGATATTTCATTGTGTTACTCATTACTATATTAGACTGACAGTGTGCAATACTTTAACAATTTTAAGGCAGACCCTATCAATTATCTGTGCATATGTTAGGTCAACATACAAAACATGCAGTAGCTGTGCATGCTATTTTATTACCAGTAGTCACTATTACTGTCATTCTACATTATCTGCTGCTGCACTGAACAGTCTCTACTGTATATACTGTTGTCCTCTTTATGGACACTCCTTCCTATTCTTGCTCTAGTGCAATATTTTATGCTATACCATGTGCTGTCCTTGCTGGGTTTATAAAAACATTATCCAATTTCAGTCCACTTCTGTCCATCTTTCTTTCAGAATTTTAAATTAAACATTGCATTTATTTTGTCCTCTATATTAATATAACTAAAGCAGTATCTTGCTCCTTATTGTATGTAAGAATTGTGAGTATGCAATTTCTCTGACAATGACAATATGATAGTTCACAGCTTTATTTCTATACTTCTCTGGTGACGTAAACAATTTATTTTCCCCTTCTGGTAAGAATAAAGATTATCTTATCCCATCCTGTCTCTACAGACACACTGTACAACATATAGCTAGATTAATGACATTCAAGATCAAATTAGGAGAAGAGCTGCCAAATTCTATGCAAATATTCAGACAAAGTACAGGATGTGCTTTTGATTAGCACATTACTGGCCTGCATTGTGAAAACCACCATTTCAATATGTTATGTGTAACCATGTTATAAGCACATGAAAAGCAGGCAAAAGATATATACAAAAGGGACCAATTACATGGGAGCAGGGGTTTTGCATTGTAACTTCCAACACCCTATGTTTAGTGTAGATGTGCAGGCTAGCTGCCCAGAATGAATGACATAACACAGAGACTTTCATTTCAATGTTTACCTTGATAATGCTGCTCCTGCGTGGTATTTCAGATTTGCCATCCAATCCGACAGAGGTGTTGGCGGTTTCCACCCCGGCTTGGCTGCCAGGTGCGACGACGGATCCAGAACCGACCATATTTTCTGATATCCCACAGTCTCCATTCAAGACCGACACTTCGCAATGCGTCTTGCCAGCTGCTTCGTCGCTGGGCACGGCCGTATCCCCAAGATTCAATGGAGGCAGGCTGCCGTCCTTCCCAAACTCCGCCATAGGCACTTCGAGCACGCACGCACGCACGCACACACACACACACACACACACACACACAGGCTGGCAAGCTGATGGGTAGCAAAGCCGTATGTTTCAGCTTTACTCCTATTTCCTGCCTGGCCTATTGCCTCGTTGTAACATTTGCACGCGATTCTGCCGTATCATCTCTCCAGGCACATATGTGTCAGGTTCCTACAGACAGAGGGGCTTGCTCCGTGCATTGTGCTCTGCAAAGAGAAACCACGACCATTAGCATAATTAGGCAACATGAGATTAGTAACAGCCTTTGCGTTGATAGTACCAGCTATTTCGCGTTGCACGGCCATATGAAGAGAGCATGTAGCTGAAGCGTTCAGTGCTCACGTTTCGTTCGCACTGAAAGCGGATGTTAACTTACAATCAGTGAAGGCTGTCAGCGTACATGCAGCGTGATAAAAAACGCTTTCGTGCTTCCTTTCATGTGCGGGCTTTGTGACGTTTTCCAACAAGTTCGCCGTTTTTAGCACATTTCCACCGTCTTCACACAGACCAGCCCGCTGTGTTGCATTTTAGTGTAACGTCTCTAACAACCCGCCGTCTTTGGCTAAGCAGTGGTCCGTAACGTGAAGTGAAATAACATTAAAACCGTATTAAAGTAAACAGTTCAATCAACTCGCCCAGAAAATTCATGAGTAGCTTTATGTAACGCACGACAGCTTTTCGTGTACTTGCCTTTTGAAGCGCCTTGTCTCTCCATGGGAAGGACGGTCTTCCTTCAAGTTGTTGCCGTAACTGAGCAGCCTGACTACCGTTTGCTGTCTGCGCCGAGCTCAGCTAGTTAGCTAGCTAGCTAACCTCACTCGGTAGCTAGCTGGGTGAAGTTTGTCACAGCAAACTCCGGGTCGAGACAGCATAACCCGCGTTGTTAGACTGGTTAGCAAACAAAGGAAGGTCTTATCTCCACCATCAGTCAGCCTCGACAGTCAGTATTTATTCTGTTTAAAGTCTTTAAAAAAGCGAAAACCGTGATTGCCGTTAAGCGTCTCGCGCACACACGCCCGTCACTCAGTGAAGTCGTTTCCAAAGAAACAAACTTGTGTACGTCTCGTGAACGCGCGTCATGCACAGTCTGTGCTGTCAATCAAACCTAATTACTTTTTCACCAACGGGCAAGAAACGCCCCCAACACCCCCCCCTTTTTTCTTTTTTTTTTTTAACTTTCCTGCAGAGCAAATGAGCCAGCATGCCTTTGAAAGCTCACAAAATTAGATCATCTTTGCATTACTGTGGCTTCATGCACATGTAAAGGAATTTTATTTGTTTCATTTGTCCAAATCACTGTGGTCACTCAGTAGTCATCTGTATATTTGGCATATAAGGTTTCTTTCTGTCTTTCAGTCTGTGTGTTTATCAGGACAAATATAGGTTATAGCATATGAACCAATACCACAGCATTTCCGGTGTAAGCTGCTTTGATGCCCGTGCCTAGGTGAGCCCTTACAATATGTAAAACTCATTAAGAAAATACATACAGCACAAATCATGAAAGGCGACAAGAAAATACACAAAAAAACACAGAAGACAACAAGAAAATACATGCAGAAAAGCACAGAAGTCAACAAGAAAATACATGCAAAGAAGCAAAAACAGAATACTCAACAAGAAAATACAGTACAAAACACAAAAGTAAACATGTAGACATACATAGACAGACATAGCTTATGAAACAGCACAAACATCAACAAGAAAACACATACAGAAAAGGGTAAGATGCAAATTATTTTAATTCTATTTTTGTGTAGTTTGAAATATCTCTGAAAATGTTCCACAAATAGCCCAGATAAAAGATTAATATTAGAAGAATAAATATTTAAAAGCTCACACACTTTCTCAGGTAGTAAGTCCAGGAAACTTGAGGTGCTCTAGCAGATGAGAAAAGAAGATTTCCCCAGCAATGAGTAAAGTTATACTAAAAGCCTTTATTGTGTTAAGACGGCAACCTCACTGGGCATAACATAGGTTGATGATAGTTTTAATCTAACATATCTGGCTATATAAAGGCATTTTGTACCTTTTTTTCTTGTTCTGTTGTAGTGCACCTGTACAACATATTATATTCTATGTTATTGATGTTGCTGTTGATGTTAGCTTCATTCAGAAGCTGCATGTCCTCTCTCAAGGACAGAGCTTTGAAATATTAGTCATACATGGTAGAACATGTCCTTTACATGTAGCTCATATAGCCTCATACTATAGCCTCCTGCATAAGAGACACAGATAGTGAGTGATGAGGCATGACATTGTTCTACATGACTTGTTGCATTTTATTCATAGGCCACTGATTCAGTTGAAGGCACATTAACTAACAGTGTGGGCTACCAACGCTGGAGTATGGTGAGTTGTACAACAGAGCCATCTGCTGGCCTACTAGGGTTATTGATTTTTTTATTGATTGTGCAGCACTGATTTTCATATTACTGTTTGCATGTCTTCTCCTGACAATACACAGCCAGCAAAAGTATATATAATTTTTTTTTGCCACATTTTAATACCAGGGCAGTTGTTTTCCAGCCTTTTGGGTCTGTGAGCCCTTAAAACAAGCAATCTCTACTTGTGATCAAGACTGTTTGTCTCCTTGTTGTGAAAACTCTAACCAAAGAGTGTTTTTTATTATTATTATTTAAATTTAAAGAGCCAAAGAGGTTAAATTATGCAATAATCTGCTAGAAAAAAGGCTGTGATTTTCTGTTACATACAGAAACATATTATATTGGGTTCCCATCCTGTTAGTTATCTTGCAACTACTCAGACTTATCGCTTGCCCTGATCCTGATGAGGGCTTAGCCTACTGACATAGCATAGCTGTTCATTGATTGAAAAGTGATATTTAAACAAGTACAAATTATATTGCAGTCTTGGCAGGAAAAAGGTTCAAGCTGATGAAGATACCAATGCTGTGATGATATTGACCCTATTTGCATTTATGCATCTTTGTTTATCACAGTATATCACTATGTACAAAGGTGTATTATGTTCCCAAATACTGAGTCATACTTAATCAGTTTTATTGTTGTCAAATTATTTCATCTGTGCCCGAAGAATAAGCAGTCTTGTACGATGATGCTTAAGGAAAGATCAAGAGTTTAGAAGTATGATTCTTTGATCGCAGATCTTGTGTTATCATCTTGTGTTTTGGTCTCACTTAAAATGACATTGAAGACATGGTATTGTGCTGCGTTTATGTGTGTGTGTGAGAGAGAGAGTGAGTTGTGGGAACATAAATCTGTTTACACAGTCACATTGTGGGGACTCGCCTTCCTTATGGGGACAAAATGCAGGTCCCCATAACGTAAATCATTACATTTTATGACTCTCTCTCTCTCTCTCTCTCTCTCTCTCTCTCTCTCTCTCTCTCTCTCTGTGTGTGTGTGTGTGTGTGTGTGTGTACTCAGAGAGACTTGTCATCTTTCCTGTATTTAAATGTGCAAACATTTATAGACTGGAGTCTTACCAACTTATTGACAGTGGATATTGAAATGTCCACTGTTAATATCAGCTGACTAACTGTATGTTGAGGCAACTGTTCGCTGCTGCACCGGTTCATAAGCAAAATAACCACATCATGTACAGTGTTGAAGAAGAAGTGGAGCACCCGATGGCAGCACAACAAATTTAAAGCTGACATGGGGAAACATTAGTATTTGCATTTGGAGTCATGTTTATTTTCCCACACAGATGGATTTAACAGTGACATGTAACAATATCGATTCAAACTTCAATGTAGAACATGCCGCTGACACTGAAATTGAGTATTAACATTGGATATGTGGATAACGTTGTGATTTTGGACCCTTCACATATGTAAAGTGCAACGTTTCTTCTTTCCTTTATGACAAAATTACTTATAAATCACATCTGTTTGTTACTGTAAACATAATAAAACATCATTAATCAGAACAAAGGTACACACCAATTGCTTTTTAATGTAGTCCTTATTGTATGATTATAGGTAGAATTAACATTTTGGATTCATACTGTCTTTGAGTTGGGTGGATTAACAGTAAAACTGGGTTTCTTGCTTGCTCTGACACATTTCTGCAACTCATAATGCTCCAGGGATTTTGCTAAGAGATTAATATTTTAAAACACTCCTCGAAACATCCCTTTAACTTTAGTTAATCAACGCCAGACCAGATTTTTCCAGACACACGTTCTGTCCTTGTGTCATGGGCACATCATTACAAGCTTACCGGACATGTATCATGGTTACCGCAGCTTGTTCACAGAACCAGTAACGATGTAACAACACTTTAGGTCAATCTGCAGCTTATCTTTAGGCCATTGGGAGGATTTTATTGGTGCATTTGCATGAAGCAGGACACCAGCAATACACCATCTTATTATCACATCCAAACATGTGTTTCAAGACTGGACAGTTGATAAAGTGGTTTATATCAGGACAGGGGTTGGCTGAAATGGAAAATAGAAAAAACAATGTGGGAGTTAGCTTCTTGTCCTTTTTTCCACCCCAGTAGACAATATTTAGTGTAACATACTTCTTATTTGCCACAGTGTGTATTTGTCATACTATGTGGGACTTACTGCAGAGGTTGTCTTCACAGTTATCGGGACAGGAAGCACACTGGGGTCCAGCCTTGTGAGGACGCCATCCCCTGAGTTTCCTCTGTTAAACAAATCAAACAGCTATCAATTGTTCTTACTCTGATTACTGATTCTGATTACTTCCACCACTGTTAAGCTCTTGCAGAAATCACATGTAAAACAATGTCATGGGTATGGAGGGTGAAATGTGCGCATACGCTTGGAAATAATGGCAACCATAGAAATAGATGTTGTTATGGCACGACATCACGCTACAGCCACTTCTTCACAGTGTCATGTGAAGATATATATATATGTGTGTGTGTGTGTGTGTGTGTGTGTGTGTGTGTGTGTGTGTATACACATAATATATATATATATATATATATATATTCTTTATACTCTATATATTCTATATACTCTATATATATATATATTCTATATACTCTATATATATATATATATACACACACACACACAATCTGTGAGCATTTATATATGTGTGTGTGTGTGTTTTGAAAACTGCCATTTTGCCATCTCTGCATATTTTTTAAAAGAACATGAATCCATTGGTGAAAGTGGGACTGGTCACACTCAATTTGTGCAGACAATTCACACCATAAAATGAATGTTAAGGAACACAAAAAGGATCTTTGTGTGTACAGCTACAGAAAGCATTGGGACAGCTTAGAGGGTCTCTAAAACTGCAATGAATTATGTTCACTTACTCCTGAGAGAATTGCGTCACACCCTTTTCACTTACAAGTAGTAATCAGATCTTTTGTTTAAAAAAAAATATGTAATATACGACAAACATGAACAGACAAACCTTGCGAACTTTGCAAACACATCATTTTTCTAGGAACAGGTAAATGTTACCTGTGTGTAGTGACCAATAGATTGTCCGTTGGTGGAGCCATTGGGATACAGGTAGTGTGACACCTCGCTGTGCCAGGTAGTGATGAAACACGTGGCAGCACAGATTAATGGGTGTCTGCAAATACACAGTTTTATTTTCATGTCCCAGTAGATTAAGTTATTAAGATAAAACAGGGTTCATTAAAGGGCCTGTTGACGATAATCTCTGCAATGATAACATATCCCACTCCCTGTAATTTGTTATTAAAAGAAGGTATTAAGACTGGAGATAAGATAATGTTCACTGTGACTCTGACCATCAATCACAAGGTCAGTTCACAGGCAACTTATACACTGACATAATCTGTGAGCTTTTATTTGCGTTCCCGGCATGTGCGAGGCAAAATGATAACAAAAAAAAAAAAAAAGAGCCATTCTCTCGCAAGATATTTGAAAACTGAATCATTTGTGATTCCAAACTTCATTTTTCAAAATGTGTTCCACTTTAACCCTTAAAATTAGAAAAGGCTGGAATTGAAGTGGTCTTCTCATTTGAGAGAACACTTGCTGGGCCCTTTTCCCCCATAAACAAAACTGAGCTCTAATATAAACATGAGATTTTTCTTTTAACCTTTGTGCTGGAAGCTTCCACCTCCAGACAGCCAACTCTTCTGGGAGAGAAATAAACCGTCCGTATCCTCCTGTTGACTGGCAGACTTTTAACTGTGTACAATGGATTTGTAATGATCGGGCTTGACTCGCTATGAACTGAAAACATTATAAGATTTCTATGAAAGAACCCGCATTAATCAATGGTAATAAATAAAAATGACATTTTGGAGTGATGATATTTATCTATGACAGACCATGCAGAAGTCAAAATCTTCACACTTCAACATCTATGCTGCTTCAAATATGAGAGGAAGTTTGCTGCATCAGAACAGTAAGGCTGAGTGAGTTTGTAAGCATCAAACTATACAACCCTGAACTGGAAAAGCTGCTTATGACTGTTACGACTCGCAGGTGCTGCACAGACCTCACCCGCGTTATTATTTTTTATCTTCCCACAGGCGAGGGGAAGCAAATGCTGAGAGTTATTAGCGAGCCCTTTTTATTGTGCGAGTAGAAAGCGGGACTGACCATTATCAGCATGTCAGAAGCAGGAGGCTGAACCGCTCTCCTGAAGGCGTCGTGAAGGTCAACAATCTCAGCCTGAACCGCTGTGATTAAAGACATAATGGAGAGTGATATTTACTCTGATGGCTTAATATCGACAATATTACTCACAAAACATATTCTGGCTTAGTTACTGTGAAATGGCTCGACGGAACAACAGAACATCCAGAAAGGACTGTGCCAAATCCCATTACTTTACTGGGAGACTCCGCTCAGAGTCGATGCTGGAAAATAAAACTCCTCTGTGAAGCTAAACATGTTTGATGCATTTAATATTGTGCTTACCTTGCTGCAGACACACCACGACATACAGAAAAGTATAAATAAGAGGAAATTTAAGTGAAGTTCTCATAAGGGGAGTGAAAAATAGTCAAACCCTTTACTTTTTTACTTGTTTGTTCGACAGCATAAATACACTCTGTGAAGAGCAAAGCCAGGCATTGAAACTTTAATTTAACTTTGATAAAATTTTACTGAACTCGAAGCTTAAAGAATTAGCAGTAGAAAAAATAGTACCTCAAGTAATAATGTTAATTGTAAAATCAAGGTTATTTCACAGAGCTAGATTTGCTATTCCCACTGCTGGCTGGTTTAATGTACGACCAGGCGATATACATGATATTTTTCTTTGGAATAGCAGAATATTTCATGACATTGTGAATATAAAATTCTGCTGTTGTCTAATTAACACTACAAAACCTTCACCGAGTTCATGTGCTCTCTGAAAATGAACAAATGTATGAATCTCAGCTGTAAATGTCTCCCTAGCACAGTCCAGTGTGATCAAATCAATCATAAATACCTGAAAGGTCATTTCCCACACTATAAAATATAAAATGGAATTAGAAGTACTTTTACTGCTATCTTTTTATTCAAATTGCAAATAAACATACTTTCCAACCCATGGAAACAAAATCCTAATATTCAAAACATCTACTCGCCACGACACAGGCAGAGTGCACCAGATGCAGCGTCAAGATACAAATCAGGAGAGCAAACATTTTCCTGAACAAAATGAAGGTGAGCGTGTGCCCTGAAGATAACGAGAAAGTAGAATTACTGTTTGTGACATTTGAAAAATCAGTTTTATTATTATTATCATTATTATACACACACACATATGCAGGAGTGCTGGATATTTCCTTTGAATACATCTATACATATCATCAATACATACGTACATACATATATATATGTATATAAAAACAACAATCTGAACTCTGAGGCATACCTGCTCCAGGGCTTTCAGGAGGTGGAGGTGAGTTGGTGCTTTCGTCTCCCTCCTTTTATAGACCCAGCTCATTCCCCTCCGGCTGCCAATGATGCAGCAGTGTCCAGGACTGTTCACACAAAAACAAGTCTATCACACCACATGGAGGAACGCAACTGACGGAGGGTAAACAAGGAATTACCAAACCTGAAGGTGCAGTGACTTCTTGATGTGTTGGCAGAAGTTTACACAGCATAGAAGTGAAAGGTGCCTGAGTATTGGTCGATAAAATGGATCCGTATGGTCCTGAATGTGAGTGGATGAAGTGATGCAGGCCGAGTAGACTGAAGATGCACCCAGTGCTTGCTTTGTCCACATGCCAGAAAGGCGATCCTGCAAGGCACAAAGGAGAAAGGTGTGCAGACTTTTCTCCTTTGTGCCTTGCCATGATGTCTTGTCTTATTTTGTGTTTGTGGGATTTGTACCATGGTGAATGTAGTAGACCTGTGTGTGTGTGGCTGCTGCCTGTTTCCATAGAGAAATGCAAACACAGAAGGATGCAGAAAGCCCGTTGGTGAAATATGAGATTTCAAAAAAGTTAGTACGCTGTGTAAAATATAAAACATAAAACACAATGTGATAATTTGCTGATCCTTTTTGATATACACTCAACTGAAAACAGCACAAAGACAATATATTTAATGTTCTCCCTCATCAGCTTCATTGATTTTTGTAAATATCTGCTTATTCTGAATCTGATGCAGCAACATGTTTCAAACAAGTTGGGACAGGAGCAACTAAAGACTGGGAAAGATGTGGAACGCTCCAAAAACACCTGTTTGGATCATTCCACAGGTAAACAGGTTGATTGGTAACAGGTGATAGTATCATGTTGGGTATGAAAGGAGCATCCTGGAAAGGCTCAGTCGCTCACAAGCGAGGTTCACCACTTTGTGAACACATGACTGGATAAAGGATTTTACAACAGGCTCAGGAACACTTTGCAAAACCTTTGTTGTCAAACGCAGTTAATTTGTTAATGACTGTGTTTTTACTTACATTTAACATAAAGTATAGCTGAGGCTGATGGGTCATAAACCAAGTCACCTAAAAGTTTAACCTAATGATGGCGCTACAGTTAAGAGGATCATGAATCTTCCTCTCGGCCAGTTTCCCTGACAGTCATTCTCATCAAAGACTTCAATCTCCAGACTGAGAAGTTTGAGGAAGCACAGATGGCTTTCCTCTCTAATACTCATATATATGTTTATTTGCACTTTTTTTTGGTTTCTTTTGAGTTTGAATGCACGTATTGTCAGTCGCTTTAGAGAAAAATGTCTGCCAAACGAATGATATGCATTCATCCATAGCAACGCCTGGATATTTCACTCAAAACCACAAATGTTAAAGCTAAAGGAAAAGTAAAGGGGTCCCCAAAATAAGCACGATTCATTGTCTGGGAGCCTGAACATTTTTTTGCCACTCCATCAGGTAGATGTAGAAATAATTTAATGGATGGTTGGAAATATTGACCTGGTTGTGGTGCTAGACATGGGGGCCATGACTGTCTGTGCACTACAATCCATCAAATAGTTGTTAAGATATTTCAGTCTGGAACATCAGTGGTGGACTGACTAAACAGCAGACACTGCCCTCCCTCTCCGGAACCATGCCTGTAGCGAGGCTGAAAATTAAGATATCGATTTTGGTGCAAGTCAAGAGAGCTAAATCACAAGATATCTGATTAAGCTACAGTGTGTGTGAACTCGGCTCCATATGAACTATAAACTAGCAGTAAATACAAAATGCAAAGTCAGTTTGTTCTCCACTGTCACCAGTGTTTAACGTTCAATGCAATGATGGATATCATGGGCGGCGCTGTATGTACCAATGGCTTTGTATACGTTCAAATGCGGTTCTCTTGGAGCAGAAACTCTCACCATTAGATAAGAATGAAGGCACATAATTTAAAGTAATGGTAGCCATCAAAGAACAGAATGTGAGTGCAGCTATAGACGGACACCCCGGGCAGAAAACTGACAGCCTAATGCAGCAGAGTTTGGTGGAAATTATATGAGCGAGGTTGAAGTCTTTTGTTGGAAATCTTTTCTTGTTCACCCCTGTTGTGTAATTCAGGTATCTAATCATTGGAAAAAGGAAAAAGACGGCTGAATTTATGCACACTTTCTAAGGGTTCATACAGCCAACAGGTTCCATTAAAAAGCAAATGAAGAATCAAACACATCAAACAATAAAATTGTTAGTAGATTTTGTGGATTCATGATTTCATCATAATTAAACAAACACTATGTAGGCTCCACAAACTTTGAGACGTTTGACATAAGCAGACAAGAGATGCACACAAATATGGCCTGAATCACACTGTGGCTTTCATCCCTGTGGGACATTATTGAATTCTTGTTAACGCAGCTCTCGTGCTAATGCTAATGTGCTGATGCTAGCCTTTAGTGTTTTAGTATTGAACTCAAAATGCTAATCTGTTTGAGCGTCTCCTAAACCGCTTTCTCATTAATTCATTCAATACATAATTGAATCTATACAGTCATTGTTATTTTGCATCATTGCTATCAGTGTCACAGACTGCAACTATCATTTTCACCTCTGTCAACGCTTTGCAAACATTAAGCAAATTAGTGCACATGCTATGACACCGCGGGGGTCACTGTAATGCATACATGTTTAATCAAAAAAGCAAACCAAAGCACAATCACAGTCTATCTGAGAGAGATTTCACATTTTATATTTTTCAAAAATACAACTTGTTGTTTATTTATTTAATTTTTGGGTTTATTACACAGAAACACACATTACAAACATTAGTAAATATTACTGTAAATGCACCAGAGTTAGCCATTTTTCATGTGCGCTGGAAAGATGTTACCCTAGCAGTCACTTTAAAAAATATCAATATTAAAACAGTTATTGAAATAAGATGCAGAGCAATAATAAAATGGGGATATTAATGTTAGTATCTATTATATCACCACACAGGACATATTTGTGTGTTGCTAATTGTCCTAATTGAAATGTGCAACACAAAGGAAAACAATACATAGAGCAAGGAACCCATACATGAAAAAAGACACAGCCACTGACAATAAAAGCAAGGCCACAATGAAGAACATGTTCATGTTCTTTAACATTTGACACATTATTAAAAGCTCTCATTCCACACTGACCACTGGGGGGCACTGTAACATCTCCAGTCACAGAGGAGCTCCAATGGTCCAATGACCAAACACAACTGTTCTCTTTGTATGAATCCCTGAATATAATAGAGCCTGTGATTGAACAATGTTATTATTTTACAGCAGAATGAGGAGACTCATTTAGGCTCCCTAAGTGATGCGTTTTGTTCCACTCACACTCCCGTCCAATCAGCCGTCTGTCTGAATCCTCCGCCGCTCGCGTAAGACTGATGCTTCCACAAACACCAGCTTGCACAAACACCATGCTTGGCTGCCCATCTTTACAATTCGTCTCACATTGTTTGTCCCATTTCAGTTGTCCCACAGTTCTCCAGTGGGGAAACATCAGCGAAAGACATTCAGCAGTGCGCCCTTTGTGGCCGTTTTAGCCGTAAGGTCAAGTTTCCACGAGTTACAGAAGGTTAAACACACACAATTTAGAACTGAACAATAAACCCACTGAAGTATAAGATGTGAAGATGACATCATGTAAATGCCATCTTCCCACATATGCTTTTTTTTCACTTTTTGGCATGTTTTTTTTTTAGCTTGTATCCAAAGCTAAAGCACGTTGGCAATTACTCTGTGGGTGATCATTACAGTCATTCAAGCCTCAGCGCCAGTCGGGATGGCTTCAGCACTTTATTTGATTTCACTCAGTTTAAAGGGCTGGAAAACCAGTCAAGCATCCATCCAACGTTAACGTTAACAATTTCACTTTCTTTCGTTCTTTAATTCCAACCTCAGGTCTCTCCACGGGTGTTTCAAAGATACGATTTGCCAGAACGACCCTTTCCCCTTCCAGCACTGAATCTTTTTTCACAGAAGGTGGTCTAACGCAGAAAAAAGGCCCTTCCAAAATCGGACGCAGGTTGCCGAGATCTAGATACGTGTTGGCAGGTTTGCGCTTGTGCTTTCAGGAAGGGTGATTAAAGTCTAATGGGGCTCCTGGTGTGACAGCAAACAGAGGCAAGAAATCTCCATCTTTAAAAGAGACATATCATTAATTTGTGGCCTGGAGTTAGACTCTCATAGCGACGTCTGAGCAACACAATGAGGCTTCTCCTTGAAAAGGGAGCTTGAAGCCTGGCAAATGATCGAGCGAATCCCCTTTTATGCTAAAAATGACTTTGAGAAGAGCCCAATGTCATGATCACATTGTGTAGTGCCAGTAAGTCTATACCTGGAGCTGTAATTATGACAGCTTATCCAAAAGCAAGTCATCCTTTGTCTCTCTTGTTTCGTCTCAGCTTGTCAATAAGTATATTTTTGCCAAGAATCATTTTTATTTGCATTTCATTATGTTATTAAATTCCCACCTCACTACATGCAAGGAGGATAGATTTCAGTTGTGTTTTTGTTTGTTCGATAGATTGCAGGATATCTACAAATTATTCTTAAAGGGATTTTTTCACCATGGGATACAGGGTGTTTAAAAAAAACACTTTCATACTTCTCTCCTACTCTTAGGAACAAGGAAGGAAAAATGCATGTAAATGCATTCCATAATTGTCATGTGTTATGATGCTAACCCTAACCCAAATGCTAACGTGAGCATGCTAACACGCTAACAGTGGCAGTGCCAACGCGCTTATGTTTGGCCCGGAATAAAGCATAGCATGTTTATCAGTATGTGAGAATGCTAACATGCTAATTAGCACTAAGCACAACCCAGCTGGGGCTAATAGGAATGCCATTAGCGCTGGAAGCATTTGGTCATAAACCAAAATACTGGACAAATTAAAATTTAGATCTAATCAGTGAATCTGGGGAATTTGGGGTATCAGCAAAACTATCACTCATCTGCTGTGGATCACAAACAGCTGCACAACATTTCATGCAATCCATCCAACAGTTGTCGAGGCTGGCCCGAAGTTGTGGTCTGATAGGCAAACGCTGCTTGCATGTCTAAAAATTATCTTAATAATTTCTGTGTAACAGCTGTGAACTGCTGTGCAAACATCACTTTTCTCCATAGCTTCCTCAACATCCTTTAGAAACAGACGTCAAGGCCTGTTAGAATAGTCACCATTGTCAAAGATCCTCATTCAGCACCTATTCTGAAGCAGTGACCAGGCCAACTCATGCTGGAAAGGAACCAAATCGATTTCGGCAAAACAAAAATATCACTCTGTATTGTCGCTTTCAATAAATATGGCTGAAAAGAGGCTGCAGCAACGAGAGTCAGACTGAACATGCTGCAGTGAAGAGAAGCTAAAACCTGAAAATCATGCAGTTAATTACTGAGAAAAAGTGAATAAAAGCAAATCACTAATCTTCACATAATTTACAGCCTATTAGACAAAAAAACACACATATCCAACATGTTATAAATTCAGTTATAACATTTAAAATGTTATTTGATAGGAAAAGCTCAAAATTGCTGTTCCAGAAGCTTTCAGCAAAGCATTTGCTCAGTTGTCATGGGGATGGTTTAGTTACAACAGGTGGTTATATGTGTTGTCAGGGAGATAATAAAACATGTTGGTTACTCACTTTGAAAGTGAGGATGGAGATAAAGATTTTTCACAAATGAATAATAATTAAAATGAGTTGCCCTTTTCTTTCATCAGCTTTGGTTCAAGTGTTTCGCTCCTTTGAAGACGGAAGTGATCCACTGGTCGACCCACTTCACCCACCAGGATCCAGTCAGGCCCTCGTGCCTCTTTCCGGACACAGGGGTCAGTGTTTCACATGTAGCCTTCTGTCTTTGCAAATCAGCCAACCACGCCTGCTGCATTGTGGTCATCATCAAGCTTTGCCTCGTGTCCATTTCAGCGGAACCTGCGAGAACTGATTTTTTAAGCCACCTGGGGGCAGCAGAGGCAAAGTTACTATATCCCATTTTTTTTTACTTGATATTAGCTCATATTAGTTGATTAGTCTTGTCTCTCATCTGATGAATGAAAGTATTCACTCTCCTATTAGCTTCATTTTGGTCTCCACCAACTCCTGAGAAAAATATCTGGTCTTTTAGCAGCTAAATGCTCCACTTACTCACTTTGTTTGCCTGACATTTGGGGCTGGGCAGGTAGCACATGTTAGATGTAACATTTATGTATTATTTATTGGTGAAAACTGCTGCTTGCAGTAGCCAAAAAAAAACAACAACACTTTTAAAGCAGAGAGAGGGAACCAAAACAGTTCAACTGTGGGACGTAAAACCGAAACAATGAGCCGAAACGCGTTACGCACTCTGTGGAGCTGAGGGGAACTGCAGATTTGGGTGACAATCCTCACTACAAGAGACCCCTGTCACATACATGTAGTCATGTGATCCATTGCTTATATTGAACAATTGATTGTAGACGCGTTAAGTTTTCTGAAATTGTCAGAAATATTCAACAAGCAAAGCAGCCAAATTCTGCGCAACACAGTCGGCACGAAACAGCAAACCAGGGTCAAACCGAACAGTGGTAGCACTGCAGAGAGTTAATGGTACAGACAGACAGTGATGGAAACTTCTTCCCTGATGTCAGCAGTGATGCAGATGCCTCCAGCGAGGATCCTCTGTGCCACCATTGATCGCTGCTGCTGCGGCTGCTGTTGTTGTTGTTGTTGCTCAGGTGGAGGTAGTTGTTGTCGTGGCGGAAATCGCAGTTTATGTATCAGAAGTCCGGTATTTCTCCAGAGTGGTGGTCCCTCATACAAACTGGCTTAAATAATAAATACGGAGCTATAGGGGGTCCTGACCCGGACCTATTAAATATGCATAACCACTACAGAGGAGTGAAGTAGTGGGAAACACACACACACACACACGCACACAGCTGCACTCAACAAAACAACCATCATGCATGTACCTCTTACACTTTTTTAGTCAAATTTATCACCAGTCCCCAGAAACACTTCCAACAGCATGCATGTGTGAGTGTGTGTGTGAGTGTGTGTGTGTGTGTGTGCATGTATTGACTATGTGGCGCAGCATTCTACTGCTTTTCTTTCTACTTCTCTCCATCTCTCTCTCTCAAACAAGCTATTGATCACTATTTCAGTCCGCCAATCTTTCTTTAGTCCTTCACTCCCTAAACAACACCCACCACCCTTCCTCCTCCCTCTCCTCCCTCTCTCTAACTCTGGTATTTCCCAACGAAGCCCCCTCCCCACCTCCCTCCCTTCCTCTCCCTCCCCTCTCTTCTCCCCCTCCTCTCCTCAGATGGATTCTTCAGTCAGCCGAGTGGAACTGGTGCGGCTGCTGGAGAGATAGGCAGAGAGGCAGGGAGGCTGTGCTGAACAGACGCTGGGTCAGAGCGCTCAGTTGCTTCAGACAATCACGGGGGAGCGAGAGAAAGACACAGGAAAAGAGACAGAGAGAGAGAGAGAGAACACCACACAGAAAGAGAGAAAAGGGAGGGAGAGACATGGGAGGGAGGTAAATATGTGACAGGATGTGGTTTCCCTGAGCTTGCAGAACATCGGTACACAGGCATACTTTGAGCATGACCTAAACACACCGAGCTTACAAGTGTGTTTGAGCTCCGTTAGGTGGTGAGGGGGGAAGACGAAGCAAACCGCTGGAGCTGCTGCTGCTGCTGCCGCTGTGCCCGTAGAGCCGACAGACGCTCTGGTTTCTCTGTCGCCTGCCGGAGGATTGTGCTTCCTTCAAGCCAGCCAGCTCCACGGCAACCTCAGCCAGCTTTGCCGGGCAGGATCCGAACCCGTCCTCCATCCTCTCTTCGTGCCGCTCTCCGTCCGAGTAGAATGCGTTTCCCTGCTGGAAGCTCTGGTCCAGCTGCTGCCTTCGCCTCCAAGCAGTGAACTTTTCAACGAGATTGCGAAACAGGTAAGTTTTGCTCCTTCCTAACAGATGTGTTAGCGCACTCCCTGGACAGCAGCCACTGTAAACTTGGACTGCATGGTAGCAATTGTTTACCACAGAGAGTTGATTCATTAGACGACGCCGCAAGCCACAAGTTTGGCTTCTGAGCAGCGTGTTCGACAAGAAGCTCCAAATCCACTGCTACCACACACACATGTTCACGCATTTCACATGCTGGCAAGCGCGCACGCACTCCGGCAATTCATCATGCACATCAATGGGTCTGGTTGTTTTGAAGTCACATGCGTGATGGATGGTACAGAATGCCAGAAATGTCTACCTGGATCCAATCACAGAACGAACCCTGACAGTGTTTCAAGATGTGCCCGGCGCACAGTATCACACCACTCCCACTAATGAGGACAGAGGCAGGGGAGTGTGTGATTTGTGAGCCTCTGTACTGTATGTATGAAGGGTAAAGCTGTGGGTTTCCCCCTGTGTTTTTGTTTTTTTTTTTTTTTTTTTTGTGCAGCGTGCGTGTTGATATATCCCTGTCTGCCTGTTCAAGTGGATGTTTACATGCTTAGACTATGTGCTCCGGTACATGAGTTCATCCAAGCATGCGTGCGTGTATGAGACAAGGAGGTTTAAAGGGAAAAACAAGTTGAGCGATGGCAGGAGGTGAAGGAAGGGCGGGGGGATGTCAGGGAGGAGGAAGACGAGGGCATGAGAGAGAGGAAAAGCCGGGGGAAGAGGAGAAAAGAGCATGTGTGTGTGTGTGTGAGAGAGAGAGAAAGAGAGAGAGAGAGAAAGTGAGTGAGAGAGCTCAGTCTGACTGAACTGCTGTTAATTAGTTCCAGCTGGTGAGTTGTGGTGCGTCGAGCTGCGTTAACGCTACAGTGTTGGTGGGTCAGGAGTTCTCCCTGTCTCAGTCTGCATGTCTATCTCTCTCTCTCTCTCTCTCTCTCTCTCTCTCTCTCACACACACACACACACACACACACACACACACACAAACAAACACACAAAACAAAAAACCATTAGGAAAGGCACACGGCACCATAAGCGCAAACACTGAGACATGATATACACAAATCCACGCACACAGATACACACAAAAACAAGCATAAGCACAAACAGAAAAAGACACACAACACACACGTGCGCACATGTACCCTGATAAACACATGACACAAAAACACACGACACACAAAATACACATACACAAATAAAAACACACAAACACATGTTTAGCACACTGTGGATGCACACCGAGCGCACCAACACACACATGCACAGAGGGAAAAGTGCCATGTGCTTCATGTCAAGTGTGCACATCAAAGGGTAAATGTAATGAATGCATGAAACATACAATGCAGACACACAGTACCACTCATATGCATACATGCTGTACATACACATGTAAAACACACACACACACACACACACACACACACTCCACATGGCTGCATCACACAGCTCGGCTGTTGGAAACATGGAAGTGATCGTGGTTTTGGCTTCGCTACATTGTCACTTCGAATCATTGTGCTGGGCAAAAGGTGAAGAAACCATTACCTTAAAGGGTTATTCCACCCAAATGGCAATAAACTCATTCTCTTACCCATCTCTTCTGTAATCAATGTAATGTTTGAATATCCATCTCTGTGATTTCTGCCTCCAATCTCAATGCAAAGGAGGCGAGTTCCATTGAAAAATGATGCATCATTTTCTAACAAGGCATACATTATGAACGGTTTTAAGTTGTGGTTACAAGTTCACTCGTGCTGTACAGATCTCTTATAAATCATTAATAAGAACAATGTATGGATTAACAGGTCGTGAATAATCTCTCTGGCCGGTGTTGCTGTGCTCTCGCTCCAGTGGACCGTTCAACCACATCGGGACCAAAATCCTTTCATTAAGAAGCTGTTAAAAATATGTTCCGAGTTTGAAGATAGATAATACAATACTCTGATGGGAATGGTTTTACAGAACACAGCAGTGCATCCACACAGTTTGAGCGCATGTTGTTTTCCTATAATTTGTATATTTGGTTTCACACCCACAGTATACATGGAAATTGATAGTCTGCATAGTCTTGTAAGTCCATTGGGGCAATAATGGGGGGAAAAAAATAGGTCCAGTACAGGACTTTCACTCAGAAAACTGGAGTTCAAGTACCGTGTGAATCAAAAAGACTTAATTGACTTAATATTTTCCAGGTTTTTTTAAACTTTTATTTTCATTTGTAAGTGTTTACGCAACAAAACTACTTTAGGTTTAGGAAAAGACCATAGTTTGGGTTTAAATAATAAGTGCTGATTTTAGGTTTCACACGGGACACAAACAGCAGCTTTCTGACAGGAAGCCCAGAAGGCAAACTTCATCCCCAACAGGCTGAGGTGTCCAGCTGCTAGGCATCTACTGATACAAGATACTACACTGATATCAGGATACAGACCCCCGAGCTGGGTAAACTTTATACTGTTGGACTTAATTTAGTCCATCTAAATGTCAATATATGTTAGCACTATTTAATTGTAGATATTATAGATTATATGTCCTGTATAACATTGTGATGGTCAAGGTAGAGGTCAGGTGTCATTTGAGATCTGCAGGCAAGTCTAGTCAAGCTTGCAGCAGTGCAAAGAGCAAATCTCAGTGTATGTTTGTAAATCGATGATCTCAATCAAATAAAAAGATATCTCTACTTGAAATTGCATTTAGCCATGAGGCAACGAGAATGAGACGACGAGAATCCGCATCAGACACACAGTACCGTGTGACCCAGGACGGAGGGCACTGCCCCCCCTTGGGAAATACCCTGTAATCATTCCTCCTGTTCGCACTGGCCATGAAGCAATCCCTTCCTGCTGTAATGTAAGTGACAAGATTCACAGTCCTTGTTCTGTGCAAAAATGCACTCTAAAGTTCAGCTGAAGATAAAATGAGGCTTAGCCAAATCAAGTGGGTATCTTCCAAAGTTAAGCTTTTTAGTACAAAATTCCATCTTTTTGTTTCCCTGCCAGTGCTTCTGTGCTGAGCTGCAGCCGAGGAGCTGGAAGACAAATAAGGGCTTTTGTATTATAAAGACTGTAACTCTGAAAGATAACCGCTTGATCCGGCTAATACGAGCGGCTGCAGCTCCAGAAATCTTCCTCTGTGGTCCTGCAAGGAAGGAATTACTTCATGGCCGGTAAGGACAGGAGGAATGATTACAGCGACCGATAGCTCCTTCAAGTATCACATTAAGACAGACTTGAAATACCTGGACCCGCCCTTTGATCAGCACCTTTGACATACAACTGCTGATTTGATGGATTGTTGTAAAAATGTTTCACTCCATTTTCATTTATTAACATTTAGAACTGCAAATGACTTTCCAACCTTTGGTGACGGCTTACTAGAAAGTGACAAACTAAAGAGTCTTTATTAATGACTTTATTAACATTTGCTCCACATAATTGATGGATTTGTATAAAGTTCAATCCACTGACCTTTATTGCAGATTTATGACCCTTTATTTATGATTTAATAGCATTTAATGAGGATATCTCAAACCCGACTCACATAAAAGTAACAGCATTGCACAATTTGACGTAAGAACTAAGTGAGACAATGTTTGTAATTTGGGCAAACGGACCCGTTAGCATCACTCTGAATCTATTTTCCTCTGTACTGAAGACAGAAACACATAAATCTGTCAGTTACAGCAGGAGTTTTTCAGATGTTACTCATTTACTCTCTGAATCCTTCCCTTCAGCCATCAGTTTGTGTATTTTCTGAGTCTGTGTTGATTTTCTTTCGCTTCAGTCTTTTAGCAAACATGTATTTTAATCAACTTATGTTTGCTATCTGATCCGGGCGCAGTGAATCCCCCTGTGTGCTGTGAAATTTGATTAAGGTAATTGGCAAGTGTTGGCTTGTGTAAACCATAATGTGTACTCCTCTCCACTCAGTACATACAGACAAACACCCACAGACAGACACAACAAACAACCAGAACATTCGACACTCAGACAAATTTAGGATACTTCTAATTGAAAGGTAGTTATGTTTTAATCATCTACATTTTGAGTCCAAAGGTTACTTCTACTCTTACAAAATCAAAGAGTACTAGATAAGTAGAGTATTAGGTAATTGCTACATGTAAGTATTTGTATTTTGAAGATATTCAGTGCTTAATTCCAGTCATTTTTTGTGGTTTGGCACATCTTGATAGTAACTCTGGTGTCATTTGTTGAACAGAAATCAGATTTGGCATCCTTATTGGCAGGAATATTAACTTTGGGCAGTAAACAGGGCTGACTGGATGAAGCGTGAGTTTTGCAGTTCTCATGACAGGGTGTCATCTTGATTGCAGCCTCCGCTGCAAGTCTCACATCTTTTCCCTCTGAAATGTTCAGTTACAAGATCTCGGGCAAAGATTATCCTCCCGCACTCCCCTGTTAGGTGACAGTGATCGCGCTTTTGAAGATACTAAGTTATTCAAGCCTCTGGCATTGCCCTAGACCTGAGACGGCGTATTAGGATGAGTCCTCCAGGCGAGATGGAAAACAAAAGAACCAATATTCAGCCAGTTGTGTAGTAGCTTAGCCTCGAACAAAAGAAGAAGGAAAAAAAAAAGAAGCCCCCTTGATATTTCTATAAAGCAAATTGACTCCTGTTGTAATGGGTGGTCAAGAAAATTGCAGCAGTATTGATTGGGTAATGTTCAACACGGACATGTCGATAGGGTGTCTGAAAACCTAAGAACTTGGCTTCGGCTGGCTTTAATAAAAAATGACCTGCCTGGAGCAAGTTCACAGAAAGCAATGAGTCACTCACGGGAAATCTCCTCAAACCCCTCCGTGTTTTAGAGAAAAATAGCAAAGAGGGCAACCAAAGAATTTTCTATTTTTAACCAACTATTTTTCTCTCCTGCTTCTTGAAATGACAAACAATCCCGCTTGCACCATATTTCTTTGGTGCGGCTTGAAAACAAGCAGCGCAGTGTTTGTGCGGATTGGGTCGAGATCATTTTTTGCTTCCCGCTTGTGAGGACTGTACGCATCCCAGCGTGGATAGATTATGCATAACAAATCAAACTCATGACTGTCAAAGACATGCAAAGAGAGGAGCGGAGGGGAACAGGAGAACATGAGTGTTTGCTCCTGCACATGGAGGAAGAGGAGGAGGAAGGGAAAGAGGGGGCTGGTCCTAGTGATGAAGAGGAGGGAGAGCTTGCAGCGACCAGAAAAAGAAGAGAAAGAGAGAAACTGACAATGAAAGAGAAAGAGGTTGAGAAAGATTGGTGCCTATTATTCTCCTGAGCGGGGAATAGTCATAGAGGGGTTGGTTCCCATGGCAATAGCTCTCTCAATGTGTGTGTGTGTGTGTGTGTGTGTGTGTGGTGTGTGTGTGTGTGTGTGGACGGACTGTAACTGGGCCTTGAGACTGTACAGACAAGGTTGGCCGAGGCCGCGGCGAACCGAAGCCTTGAAACGGCGGAGACTCTCAGACAGACACCATTGTTTACTCGCCCGTTCTCTCCACCTCACTCATCACCCCTCATCTTCCTCTTTTTTTTTTTTTCCGTCCCGCATGCTTGCCATTATGTATCGTCCTTGGGCATTCAAAGCAAATATAACAAATTCGGTGAGTTGAAAAAGCAATTCCACCTTCGGCACCCATGGTCTCCTCGCGGGGAGTGAGTCAGGGTTTAGATGCGGAGACGCCTGCTTTTCAGCTTTTCTGCAGCATCTTCAGTATGAAAATGTTTCGGGGGGCTTCTCATGTTATGACACATTCTCACAATATTTTCAAGCTTTGTGTCCTTTGTGACCTTTTTACAGTAAATGATGATTTTAGAATTTTTACCACTGTCCAGTCGCCAGAGGGAAAGACTTTCCTCTAAACTTAAGACCCTGAAAACGATTGACAGCTCTGATTCATGGCATACTGGATGTTACACTTGCACGAAACTGTGGCGCAGCAAACAAAATGATGCATTTTTCTCTTGGAGGTAAACAATGGTGGTACTGTTACGCATATGTTTTCTCAACTCACAATGATCTGCAGGCAGCAGACGCTACGTGTTTGTTTACTGAACCCCATCAAATGTGAATTTTGACCTTCAGGCTGTTGTTATCTATTGTCCTCACATGGAGATTGAAAGGAATCCTCCACCGAAATGTGTGACAACATCAAGTTTTAGCCCCCCTGCATGTTAGCACTGGAAAAGTTTGTATGTTTTTCTGTTGTGGGACAGACACAACAATCCAGTGTCATGGTGGAAATAAGCGTGAACGTGTCTATAGAAGCCCCTCATGCAGCATAATCCACCACCAGTATGTTTGCTATGGCCCAAAAAAGTGAACGACGTGCAAAAAAAGATCATATTGCAATTATTTCGACAGATATTGTGAGTTATAAGTTTAGTGGGAATGGTAAAATTTGCTTCATTTTAGGTGAAAATAGTATAAAAGTGATGATGATGTGATGTTTGCTGGTTCAGCATGTTCCCTTATGTCTGGAGATTTCTCTGTGACCCCACAGTGCTTCATTTTTAATGTTGTCACACATTTGACCCCTTGTAGCTCCTCTCAACAGTCTAATTGTTCAGAACAAACTTTTGCCAAAATTTGGATAAATGCATAGTTTGCTGCCTGCCAGCTAGCTTAGCTTTTCATGTCTGACATTCACAAGTGTCAGCAGGTGTGGAGCCGGTAAACAGCTAACTGCGTATTTAACCACATGGGCCCAACCTACCTTTCAAGCCTCCAGGCGGACAGTGCTATATTTAAACCATAACCTTTTGCTGGATTACATCTTTAAATCAGTTTGAATAAAAGCATCCTGTAAGTGAAATATACTGTACATGCAGCTACACGCTGTGGGCACTCTCTTAACAGGCCTGTATAATCACTAAAGGTTACAGCATTAACATCCTGCCTCTCACTCCATTGTTTTTTCTCCCTCTTGGGTCCCTCTTTTTTCCATCCTCTCTGTCCCACTTAGGTGAGGATTCAAGGTGGGAAAGACGGAAGGTATGAAGGAAGGAAAGGGAAGAGTGGGGGATTTCCAAATGGAGTGGGTTAATGTTTTCAGCTGACGCCGTCGCCCGAAGCAGCGGAGAGCGAGGCTGAAGCTCAGGGGGTCAGTGAAGGATATTTTGACCGGACGTAAAGCTGTTGGACACAGCGGCTGCGTGTCCTGCGACCTTTCCTCAGAATAGGCTGTTTGTAAGTGCTTGTTCCAGCAAAACAACTCATACGAGCGCTTTCTTCTTCCAGCTCAGAGGTCACGCCGAACCTGTTTGGTTCAGTTCAGTCAAACTCGTGTCTCCCAGTTTAGTGTGGTCGGTCTGGCTGGTGTGAAAACACCATCTGAACTCTGGTGTGGTCTGTTTGTGATGTGAAAGCAAAGCAGATCAACCACAGGCTTTTATGACAGTAGAAATTTTAGCATGGATTCAAATGCTGCTATTGTTAAATTCATCCAGTGATTTATTCATGGTCATTTGGTAAAAATGGTAACACAAGTGCACGTAAAAATGCTTTAAAACAGCAACTGTTTGTGTCCTACTTGTCTAATTTAGCAGTTCCCGAATAGAGTGAGTGACACATAGTAACCATACCAGCCCATCCTCAACAGAAAAAGTCGTCTGTGCAAGTAAGTTATGACCGTAGGTTGTACCAAACATGGACGTAGTCTCCACAACGTCACCCGCAGCTTCCTGTCCTGAGGAGCCGCTGTGAAGCCAAAATCCAAAAATGGGCAAAGAGGTGGAGCTGAGGCGGGTCGAACGAAGCCCGGTTGCTGAAACATAGCGGCTAGCTGTCACTGAACTCAATGCTCATTATTATGCAGAACTGTAAGCGTTAATACAGTTCAAACGAGCTCCCGGCTGCGTGTTGCCTCTGCCCTTGTGTACATCAGCGAACTGAAGCTGTAGAGCCTTTAGACGCTCTGATGACGGCTCTGCGCAGAAACATTTTTCTCTTGTTCTGTGAGCCAAATAAACAAGTGACATGTGAGTATTTTGTCTTCCTTGACTTGAAAACCTGAGATACGAGCTACCTTCTCATATTTTCTGCCATATGCTCCCTGGATTTTGGCTTTAACACTCCCCTGAGAATTGTTGAAAAGCAAAAACCTTTTCCAAGACAAAATAGAGCTCTTCTTGGTTGCTGAAATGCATTCGGTCAGTAGATCCATGACCCCCCCCCTACCCAACCTCTACCCTTTCTTGCAGCAGTGTGTCATGTTCGTCAGTCTTTGTTACTCGCCTCTGAAATTCCATTTCAAACACAGACCAACACAGTCATTTTTCTCCAGAGGACAAGACCGCAGGAGTTTTCTTGTCAGGGAAACATGCTGGAAACATGGCTCATTTGAAGCATTTCAACCAAAAACCACTGCTGTTGTTTTTCCAGTGAGGTCAGTCTTGTCCTCTCATTTGGCGACGGTCTCTCTAACCTCTCCGCCTTGGAGAGCCCTTGACTCTCCTCCTCACAATAAAACCACGGACGACACTGGACCAGCGGTGCCCGGCACCAAACGCAGCCCAGCGCTCCACTTTACTTGTCAGATTAAGAAGATCAAAAGTCAGAAAAGGCAAAGAGGTTGATAAAGCACGAGAGAGAGAGAGAGAGCGAGAGAGCGGGCTTAAAAGGGAGACTACATGGAGAAGAACACAAGAACACAGTGTCCTAATTAATGTCTTCCTCCATTAATCCACTCTGAAGCTTCCCATGCTGCTGGGTTTGATCTCAGCAGCGTTGCTATCAAAGCCTTGTAACACGGTCTTGTAATATGCTGAAGATCTCAGTCAGACGGCGTTAAGGAAAATCATTCAGTGCAGTTGCTTCTTGTCCCTGTGATGTCTGCGAGTGCAGGAGGGATTCTGTAAATCACCTTCCACGCCGACGTGAAAAGCGAGACTAAAAAGTTTAAATTCCTCAGTAAAACAACTGCAGAATTCGACGCTCCACTCATATTTTTGCATGAGCAGCGGATCAAATGACTGCATCACGTTAAAGCTAGCAAACCCACAAACAAATATCACCCAAGTCTGCAGCTCGACAAGGCTTTTTAGCCTTTTTTAGCTCATCATTTAGTTTGAACTGCTTAGCACAAAACAAAGTTAGCATATAGCTGGTGTACATAGCAGAGCATTTATCATATAGAGCCAGATTTGTCTCTCAGGAGTTGAAGGAAGCCAAAACAGCAGTAAAAGGAGAGTGAATATTGAGCTTAAATTTGCTAGGTGGGCAGAAAAGCAGCTCTAAATGATGCCGATGTTGCTCCAAGTCTTCTGGGTGTGGAAATAGGCGGTAAGTTCACAAGATGTAAGGTGCAATATGCCGGGGCCTTGTGATTTTCAGTCTGCAGTTGAGATCTTCTGCCGAAAAAAAATCAATGACTTCAGCTTTAATGATGCGCTAAATCCCCGGAGAAGAAACAGGCGATGACCCCAGCGACCAACGTGAGCACAGAAATAAAGCAAACCTTGCACTGACAACCCGTTGTTGATTGACAGCTAGAAAACATGGAAGTGAAAGACAAACATTCAGCACAGTACAAAGTGCTGTGGGATGTTTTGGTCGTTAGGGCCAAAGCTAAGTGCATCCCAGCTACAACAAAGCATCTGAACTTCAATTTGGGCTTGCGAGGAGGGAATCTCATCGAATAAAACCTCTCATCGAATAAAACCTCAAAATACCATTAGCCAGAGACAAAAGACAGGACGGAATGGCCAGAGGATCGTTGCTAATTCAGCAAAAGGGAAATCAATGGCCCTTTTCCTGTTTTCTCTGTAGCTACCCGGCGTCTGTCTACCCCGTGCAGCATCCCCGAGTCCCCGCCTGTCAATCTCCTTAAAAACCAGGGTGTCGAGGAGCTGAGGCGGGGCCGCGCCTGCCCGGAGCTCCCGCCTCAGAGAAGAGGCCGGCGGCAAGAAACAGCGACTCAAAAAAATCATAAACATCTCACATTTCCTCCGTCAGCTCGGCTCTAAAAATACTCCTGTTCGCCCTCGCCTCGCATCGCCTCCTCCCCGGTCTCAAGGAGCTATGCAAATACAAGCCCCTCCATTTTTTCGCTTCCACTTTGTTTTCCTTCCACACCCCTCCCTCCAAGCCCCCCCATCCTATTGTTCTCAATACCTCTTCTCCAACTCTTGTAGACTACATGACAGAGCCTCGCCTTCCCTCTTGTTGTTCCTACTCTCTCCAGGGTAGGGGGAGAAATGATAAAAGCTATTTACAAGTAACTGTAGGCAACAGCGAAATTCAAGACTTTTTTTTTTCACCCTGTTTTCTTTGATGGCTGCGCCATTTGTGATGCTGCAGCACAGTGCAGCACAGTCCTGAGTGACAATTTAAGGGGGGACTGAAGCGTGTTTAGGGACTTTGACTGCGCCAGCCTCTGCATGTCGTGTTTGGCTTTTTTTTTTTTGTTCTCGAAAACGGAAGTAAGACATCAGTCCTTCCCGGCATGCGCTGAGAGGCGAGGACTCCTCCTCGGTCGCGCACAAACGGTTTCGAAGGCTTCTGAAGTTTTCGAACACCCGAGCCGAGGGGCTTGCGGCGCACAGGACTCTGTGTGTTCTGGTGTTAATCACAAGTCCGTCAGCCCGCGGCCCTTTGTAGGGGGCTGTTCTGAGGCTTGTGGAGATATGATTGTGATGCGCGTTGAGACTCATAAAACCCAACAAAGACTTTCATGTTAGTGCCACTGGAAACACTGGCTTTCATGACAGCCGTAATGAATCTCCTGCTTCATCTCTCACTCCGTCTCTCTCTCTCCGCTCCCTCGTTGTGTGTTGATCACCCCTTTTCTATTCAACAGACTCTAATTGCACTCTCTTTTTCTCTCCAGACTCTACTTGCCATGCATTACCCGCCTCCCCCCACCCGTACACCCCGTTTCTGACGAACAATCTCCAACCCGGCCACCCCCGTTTCCTCCTTCTCCCTTGATTGATTCTCACCTTTTCCATTCTTGCCGTTCACCTCATTAACAGAGCCCCCGTCTGCTCGTTTCCTAATTCACCTCCCACTCCTTCCTGCATCCCAACCCCCCGCCCCGCCTCACTTCCTGTCCTGTCGTCTCTGAAGCGGCGGCCGGCTCGGATCCGCCGTCTCCGGCCGAGGCCCTGTGACGTTCTGTAATTAGAAAGGAGCATAATAGAGAGGGTTCCTCATCAGCCGAGGTGGAAGGGGGCGGGGAGGGCGCCACCGCCATCCATCCATCCATCCATCCATCCTTGAGTTTAATCAGTGGCACACAATAGGATGTCACCTGCTCCCAGACGCAGCCGCTGCCGAGAGGCAGCGATGCTGTCACAAACCATTTGGGCTGAGGCGGCTCTTTAAGGCCTCCTCTTCCTCCACAGTTGTCTCTGGTAATTTGGTCTCCCTGGGAACGAGGCAGAGGGAACCCGTGAAAAATCAAGCTCATTTAATCATGTTTATATATTTATTTACAGACGCTTATCACGCATGTTCTTCTTTATTGGTTTTCCCTCTGAAATCCCAGAGGAATCACGGATATCCGAGTGCATGATGTTTGCTTTCATATATGTGTGTATACATGTCTGTGTGTGTACAGTATGTCAGGGAGAGGTTAATCTGACCCTTAATCAGCCGGAACCAGTGAGGGAAAGCAGGGTAAATAAGTATACGTTTCTGCAAATAATCCACCAGGTTCAGTTTTGAGGCACTTGTACTTTTCACATTTTATTTTCTTTTAAGCATTTATCACACTAGTTGACACCTATAGTTCCTAGTTATTAAGATTTTACATAAAAGACGTATGATCAGTTAATAAGATATGCAGTGTAACAGATTAAATGATGAATTAATCATTTGAATTCAATATACATAATAAACATTCTGGTTCTTTCCCTTTTGATGCTTGCATGCAATTTTCTTTTTACACTTAAGTATAAGTCATTTATACTTGGCGTACTCACTCACTTAAATTTTTTGTTAAAAATCATGCATCGCAGCTAATCATTTGGCAATCCAGCCCACTATGATTTGGAAATGTGCTTTCTCTCGGGCATCCATCAGCTTCCACTCATTGCATCCATCACACACACGAACCCACGTGCACTCGGTCGCTCGCTCATTTCGTCCACGCGCAGGTGGCAATGAGGCGCCGTCTCAGTGTGTTTTGTCTGGTTGGCAGGGTCCGTGCAGAGGGGGTCAGACACGCTGTGGAGCCATGGGCTGCGGGCTGCGCAAGATGAAGCCGACGTCGGAGGAGAGCAGTCCAGGGAAGATTTACTCCACCTTGAAGAGACCACAGGTGGAGACTAAGGTGGGCGTGGCCTACACCTACCGCTACCTGGACTTCCTCATCGGCAAAGATGGTACGACATAAATTTCTAATAATCTTCCTAGAAGAGGCGCTACATAATCTGTGACCTTTTTATTTATTGACAGCCAGTCGCAAGTTTACCTTTCTAAGTTTATGTATGTATACGACCTGCAATCCTTTCAATCTCAGCATAGCAACAGTTGCTATTGATCAGCAATCCCCACAGCCCCCTTTTACAGATGGTACAGGCATTTTGTAAAAATTTTAATTATTGCTCCTTCTATATGCACAGTTGAATTTATATGATCTGCTCAAGGCATTTAGCATTTTGCTGCATCATACCATTTAGATCTGCAATTTGCACCTCTGTGCTGTGTGCAGTATTTTACTGAACAAGATTAATCTACCTACTCACCCTCTGAGATGCAACTATACCTGCACATGCCCAGGAGAAAAACACTGGGATCAGATGGGGATCACTCATGTGTATGGAATAACAGCACACTGGCTGTAATTTTCATCAGGATTTTCTTCTAATGATGGAGTGTTAATTAGCGCCTGCTCCCTGTATAGCAGCCACTGTTGCAATTTCTTTTCTGACAATTAGTCAGTCATGCTTTCACGTTGTGCTAATGATATAGAATTTTCCAGCCCAATCTACGCCAAACATCCTGCCGGTGGCCATCAATTATGTATGGCGCCGAGTCCAACTCGCGAGCAGGGGACGCAAACAAAGTAAAGGGCGGCCTGCTGGGTGGGGAGACTGTTTCGCTCAAGGTCACAAGTTTGATCCTCACAGAACTAGGTTTGAGTTAGCGAGGTAGTGGCCCGACTGGCTCCGCGCTGCCCGGCCTGGTGAGCTGTAAACATGTAAACAAGTTAAGTGTGAAGATGTTGCTGACAGCCAGGCAGAGTCTGAGGCTCCCTGTGCTGTGGATGGAAATATGGAAATGAATCAGTTACCCTTTTCAGAGATAGCATCCCTCAACTGATGCACACAGACATACATTACACACACACACTAGCACACACTAGCACACACACACAAGTCATGTTTCCATCACTTTTGGGGACACTACATAGACTTGCACTCATTTCCTGAAGACTTAACTTAACCATAACCACTAACCTAACCTCACTCTGAACTTAACCCGAGTCTTCACCCTAAAATTTGATGATTTGAATTATGGGGTCTCGCATCTGGTCCCCATAAGGAAGATGAGTCCCCACAATGCGACTGTGTAAACAGATTTATGTCCTCACAATGTGAGTACACACACACACACAGACACAGGGAGACAAGGCCGGCTGAGCCCCCCCTCCTCCTTCCTCTCCTCAGTCTGAGGTGTTTATGAGATGGGAGGTGGGTGTTGCTTCCTGAGATGCCGAGATCTAAATGAACTGCTTGGGGGATTCTCTGTGTGTGCGTGTGCTAATGTGTACGGAGGAGTATGAATGTGTGTTGATTTGCCAAAAGACGCTGGAGTTTAAGGCAAACTTTAACATTTAGATCAGCTTTAGGTCGGGTGGGGTTTGTTTAAATCAGGGTTTATTGGATTAGATTGGGAGGTAGAGTTAAGCAAGGCCAGTTTAGATTCAATTAATTGATAAACATTGGCACACACTCCCTTTGGTGACTAGAGATTTTTTTAAAGCAGCTATAATCAACATTTTTCTAATGACAATGTATGAAATGGCATGTGAAAACAGGATAATGTGAAAGGGCTCACTCCTAACAATGAGCCTACAGACAGTTATGACCTCATAGTGAGATTCAGATCATTGTTCAGCCCGCAACCTTCCCGTTTGGTCCACTCTTACTGCAGCAAGCAGCTGTTTTCCGTGATAATGCTTTAAAAGCCTGCGGTTCACTACCTGCTCAGCGCCAAACAGCAGCCAAACACAGTCAGCATCTATAGAGCCAGATATTTCCCTCAGGAGTTGGTGGAGACCAAAAACAGAGCTGGAAAAGATTGAATATTGGACTGATATCCACCAGGTGGCCAGAAACAAGACGGATGTGGCGTTTTTGGGGGCAATTTTTTTGCCTTATTTAATAGTGACAGCTGAAGACAAACAGGAAGGGCAGGGGAGAGAGAGGGGATGACATAGGGAACATAGGGAACTCGAGCAAAAAGCATGGTAGGCATCAGGTGAGCCACCCCAACGAGCTTCCCCATATCAACTTGAAAGGTGATAATAATGCTAATAATATGTGCTCACAAGCTGTTCCCACTGACCTCAAAAATTATGTCATAATAATTTGCCGTAGGTGAAAAAACAACACATGCAACAAATTTAGGCATTTCCGCCTGGAACAATGTTTATGCATTGACTCCCGAAGCATCTGGTGCAAACTGGCATGGGTGCGCGCCGATCCTTGTCCACCTCCATAACATGTTCTGCTTGTCTGATGAGACACAGTATGTTTACATGCATACAAATAGGTTGTTTACCTTGGATATCCAGATTAAGTGTGCAATACTAATGAATTCACAAAGCACCTTAGCACAACCAATAGTCCTGGGGCTGTTTGTTGTAACAGGAAAGCCATTTTGCTAATCTCCTCCACCACCACCCCAAAAATCAGACTCCTCTTCCTCCACTGTTAGACACACCACTCATTTTTCAGACACACCGCTTTGCTTCCAGTTCACCCCCTTGACATTTTGCAGCTTGCATGCGGAATTAAAACAAAGAAAGCGACTGAAGCAAATCGATACCCCGAGTCGTTTAAATGAGTAATCCAGCTCCATTATTAGACTATCAGCAAGATAACTTGGTTAAGGCGTTTAAATGACAGCTGCAATAATCAAAAGTTTTGTGTTGATCATAATCAAATTATTGGACTGCCTGTAAACAAGCTGAGTTCTGTCCTTCTGCGAGGGGCAGGAAGCTGTCAAATATATTGATTTACAGAGCAGAGGGTAATGTCATCCGCCAACTTGGGCAGATTTCTTGAGAAGCCGAAAGCTGCTTTGACGACAGACGTCAGCAGCTGGGTTAAGGTCGAGGTAAATTTAAGATTAGGCGCAGCGTTAGGATTAGATTAAGTTTAAATATATAATGGAGGCCATTAAGGTGAGAAAAATGGGACGTTAATGTGCTCTGAGGAGGTCGTGTGTGTGTTTGTGTGAGCTTCAGGCCAGGGAGGAGTCAGGGGGCTATATATAGCCATCACTCTGTTATTTCTGCTCATGACAGTTATAGCTGAAATGATGGTGGGAGGGGAGTTTGGTGGCGGCGGCGGCGGCGGCGGCGGGAGGGTGCCGGAGAGGAGTAAGAGGAGGAGGGGGGATGGTACGGGAAGCCGGGAGATGTAGTGTGCGGCGTGTTCGCCCTGACAGTTGATTAGTCTCCATTAGTTTGTCAGGTTGACTAGACTGGATGGATGAAGGAGCTGAGGATCGTGGGCATCTGGGGGCCAGGCGGGCTTTTCCACACTCCCACATACAGGACCTGTCATAAGGGTGGGGCCAGGAGGGGAGGTGAGGGGTGGATGGGTGCCTCCCCTCAGTCAAACTATGTGTGTGTGTGTGTGTGTGTGTTGGCTTGTGGCCACGTTATTATCTTCAAGTATTGTCTGTAATGGCGGGGGTTGGTACTTACTGTAATCACTTTCCTCTTGCTCTGTCTCTCTGTCACTGTCAGTACGCCTCTGTCTATGTTTCTCTGTTGTTCATCTCATAAAGTGTGTGTGTGTGTGTGTGCGTGTGTGCCTGCCTCCCTGTTTCCCAGAGGAGCACATTAAGTTTTGAGAAATCAGAGTCCGTCAGTGCAGTCCCAGCAGCTGAATCATTTCACCGCGTCAGCAGATTTTCGCGCGTGTTACTCACGGCTGTAATTACCTTGTCCCAGGTATGTAAGTGCAGGTAATGATTCACGTGTCTGACCTTTTTTTCTGCAGGAAACCTGTAAAATATTAAAGACACAGTCAAAGATTATGAATATGAAAATAGTCTCTGGTACAGCTGTAGGTCGTACACATAAATACGGATAGTTAGAGCGAGATCTGCGACGAGTCAGTGATCATTTTTTACATTTTTTTTGACAAATGGCTCACAGCTAAAACTAGTTTAATATGAATACTAACTGTGTTTGAGTCATTGGACACATGCTTCTCAAATGGTGACTTGTGTTACTTGAAAAAATGAACAACTTGTTCCTTAACTGAGAAGGAACAGAGAAAGGGTTTACATGAAAGGTCCAATACGTTGCACCGTAGCACCACAAGCACTATGAGTACAAATCTGTACAGGATGCCTTTAAAGCAAGACTGAACTTTCAAGAAAAGAAGTGACATGATCTTCCTCGTACAAACAGAAGTTCAGTTCATTAGCCTGTCTTGGTCTGGTGTGACGGGTAACTTACGGTGGCCTTCCACAAAACTTCCAAAGCAAACCCCGCGGAGGGAAACAAACAAACAAACAAACAAACAAATAAATATCAAGCTTTGGGTGAGTCAGCATTACAGGATCCAACCGATACAGTTTACAGTTTACAGTAACTTTCAGAGTGATTGGTGGTGTGTTGTGTGTCTCATCCTCCAGCTCTTACTGCTATTATTATTATTATTACGATTATTATTATTATTATTATTATTATTATTATAATTGTTGCCAAGCATTAGGCTTTGTTTTAGCACGTCACACTAAGTAAACATGCCTGAGCAGGAAGCATTTGTTGTTTCCTGATTGCGGTCTCATGTCACTCTCTGTCAGTGTGATGTTTTTAAAGCAGCCAAGGCAACACGATGTTGGGAAATGAAGGGAAATTCAACGTGACACGTCTCATGCTAACTTTTAGTTAACTTTAGTGCTACGCCCTAAAATGATCGCGCTGCTTGTGCTCTTTAAGAAGAGGAATTTTCATGTCTCTACTTATGTTATAAATTCGAAACAGTGATGTCATGTGTCATTATGTTACAGGATCAAGTAATATGATTACATTCATTAATTAATAAAACAAATGGATCTGTGTTTGTTTGATCCTGTAAGCCAGTTAAGCAGCATCAAAAACAACACTGTCATAACAAAACAGGGGCAACTGTGAAAGGATTTTTTTTTTTGTTATCTTCTGATTCAGGAACCATTATCACCGCCACTGTCTAATTCTGCATGATAAGAGAAATCCTTTTTGAAAAAGAGATGCATGCAATGCATCAGAAGTTTTCAACTGAGAGCAAAATTGAGGTCTTTTTGCTTCCCCTTCAACTTTCTCTTCTTGGGAAATGATGTTCACTTCACTGTGACTGCTGCACTTTGAATAATGTTTGCAATAATTTCTTGCCACAGTGTTAGATCATAGCTCTCCGCAACTGCCGCCATAATGGCCCTGCAGGCTACTAACCGGCCAACAAATGTACAAAAATAACACCTTTCGCTGCTGAAAACAGTGATGAAAGGAAGAGTAAATCGGTGGAAAGCTGTCGGTAATGAACCTCCTCTGCACTAAATATCAGCGTCAGCCCACCAGTGAGTTGTTGCCTCATGTTGCTGCATCATTTTGGAGAATGCATTCAGCTTCATGGTCACTCTGCTGCCATTCAATCTCCTCTGAAAGAGCCGCAGAAAAACAAAACGCAGAGTCTGTTTGATATTGAGATCATGACCCTGCAGGGAGCTGCTGCTGTGTTAGATGGTGCGGAAAGAAGCCATTTCGTCGTCAACACAAGCACAACAGAATTGGGGATGTGTGGCGTGAATCTTATTTCCCCAAATGTGATTTTGAAATGTTAAAAATGTCAGGAGGAACGGAAAAATTGAAAGCACGCGCGACACGTCGCATCTCCTCGGCGGGCAGGTTGGGAATACGGGAAATATAAAGATGTCGCCCTTGACATCAAAGCCGGCGTGAGGCTTGCGCGCACACAGAGGCCCAGACACACACCGTTTGATATCATCTCAGGAGCTAGACACGTCATTTATATGCAAAACCCCCAGAGCCCGAGTCCCCTTGTTAATATGAGCTGTAGCAGTGGCGGCAGGTGAGTGACACGCAGGAGCAGCCATCCCCCTTGTCACTCGACTCAGATATAAGACCGAGCTGCAGGAGAGGTCAGCAGGAACGCGGTGCGCCAGAGTGGCTTTCCGAGGGGAGATTAGTCCTTGGATGGCGGGGGAGCCGGGATTTATCCCCCGGCTCCTCGGCTTGAGAGCTGGAATTGAATCGCAGTTATTGAAGGGGAGAATGACATTGAAGGCTGAATTCACGGTCATCTGGTTTTTACATTATATTTCCATTATACTCCCGCTGCCCAGGGTGTGGCTGCACAGCTCAAATCAAAACATGATTGTAAATTAGATGCAGGCCGAAGTGAGCTGAATGGGAAATGTGTCTGATGGTCTGAGAAATCGAAATGGGCAAGTGGTGATTATGTATTGGAAAATACTGAATTAATAATCCCACCCTCCTTCGGAGCAGGCCTGTCACTGCACAGCGAGCGCCCCTGATGAAGGTATTCAGCGTGATTACCGGTAAATTGTGGACTCTTTCCGAAATGCGCATGAAATATGCATCAGCCGCCGTCCGGGCCGACAGTACAAATTCAGACTCGTGTCACTGCTCCTTGTTGCTGCCTCCATCCATAGTTAGCGGCGTGCTAAGTGGATGCCACTTGTATCGTTTCGAGCCAGTCAGGCAGCAAAATGCAGAGCCATCGTTTGCTGAGACAAAGATGTCAGAGCAGCATTTTAGGCGCGTGGCAGAGCCAGAGCTCAGCAGGTTCCATTCGTTAAGCTTCAAACGGCTGCAACTGCTGACAAAGTTTTCAGCAACAGGAAACTGCTCGGTTCCTTCCTCTTTCTCCCTCCCCGTCTCTCGCTCAGCAGCATGTTCAAGATTAGCTTTTCTTGTAATGCTTCGTATTCTGTGCAGACTATTTCCTGTGTCTGAGGGCTTTGTTATTGCCGTCAACTGAAGTCGGCTTCCAGTTTGCAGTGTGTGCGTATGTTGTTGCAGCAAATGCAATTCCCCTCGCTTAGAGAAATATTCTCCTCATGACTCAATTGTTGCTCAGGCCGGAACGACGAGCGTGTTGCAGTTGTTGTTGGGTGAGACGGGATGTTAGGAATGTAAGATGGGTGGTCAGAGGGTCGGGGAATGAGAGGAAAACAAAAAGAAAGCAGGCGTGTGGCACAAAGTTAGAGTCAGACGAGTTTTAACGTTGATGGTAAATCTTCAGGGGTCTTTGGATTCTGATCTAACGTCTCTTGAGATTCCTGACATTCCGGTCATGACTGCACTTTCCAGACAACCTCGTCATCAACCGCCAAAGTGCTTCAGTAACACATCCTGAGGCTCTCTGGTTGTTGTTTTTTTAGATTCAAATTCTGCATGTGGGTAGGGAATCTGTGTGCGTCATTAGATGAGTGAGCGTCTTCAAGAGGGAGGAAATGAGGGGAGAAAGATAGAATCCAAGATAGAGAGTGTGTGTGGTGTGTGCGGCTTGTACGACATGTCTTTTGACTCTCAGAACATCTGTGTGGGGGCCCGAGTGCGTTTGTCTGGCATTTAGGTGTGTTTGCATGCTGCTGCGTTTTATCCAGCCCGCCTTCTTATTGCCTCTTCTTACGTGGCCTCCGTTGTTTTCCTGCCCGCCTGACAGACAATACGCCCAAGCACCCCCTCAAAGCTTTATTGGCTCTTATTGCCATCTCACTCAGATCCAATATGCCAGTATTGATTGTGTTGAAATGCAATCAGAGTCTCCACAGCAGAGGAGCAAACAATCTAAATTTAACAAAACACCTCCGCCGGCCTTCAGCCCGGCCCTGATAGCACCTCCCAAAGAGGAACAAATGTATTTATGTGTGTGCAGAGAAATAGAGGATCTTTCTATTGTTAGATGCTCTTCTAAGAAGCCTGTGAGGCCGCACAAGCAGAATGTGCAGGAAGTGACCTCAGCCTTGACCTCACTTCCTGTCCAAAGGGACGGTTACAGCGTGCTGTCAAAGCAAAAGATGTTTTTGGCTTGGCCGGAGCTCAGATGTCAGTTGGCGGACAAACCCTCACACGCAAAACGACGATGCAATTCATGTGTGCACACTCAGACACCGCCACTGTTCGGTGACATAAAATATAAACAAGTTTGATTTTAACGTCGGGAAAATGCCTACTTGACATTCCTCCAGGGGTTGGGAAACGATTTTACGAGCTCAAGAGCTCAGATAATTTTCTCAGCTCATACAGGGACCATGTGATCGCTCAGCTGAGGTGAAAAAAAGAGTTATGAGTTTTCTCCCAGCCGCCAATATGTGAATAACTATGATTTGTCAGCTTGATAATGAAATTCTCAGCTGCCTTTCCACTGTTCCAAGTTATAAATTGCTCCTCCTGTAAAACTCTCTGTCCTTTTCAAATGAATTTACACACAGGTAGGAGAGGCTACAATTTGTAATAAAGTGTTAGATATTTGTTTAAAAATGCTATGAATTCATTTTGGGAAATGTGTCGCGACATGAAATTCAGCAGTCGCCAAAAAAAACACCCAAAAATCTTCCCATCCTCAAAAACACAACAGCGAGAACGACTCCGAACATTAATAGTCAGCAGTTTGCTTTTCACTTTCTTTTAATAGCTGCCATCAATCATTCTGTTGGAATAGGGGTCGTTTTTCAGCGGCAGTTATCTCAATCTGAAATGAAAGTCTTCAGTTTTCTAAAATAATAGACTGACAACAAAGCAAAGGTTCGCTCGGACGAGGTTTCGTGCACGCGCAGGAGCTTTTCCATTAAGTCTGGAGGCACTGGCTTTGTATGCTGTAACATGTTTAATAGAGAGGTGTGATGAGACTGTCGTGAAGAGGCTCTGCTTTTAGCATCTCTAAAACGGGCAGTAAATGACAAACACCACCTACAGATGGTTCTTGGGTTGATCAGCGATGGCAGAATTCTCATCCTCATCCGCTGAAGCATCCTGGTTTTTGCTCCTACGCTCTGGCTTGGTCAGTTTCTGCGAGTGTTGGATCTCCTGCATAGATGAGAGACAACGAAACAGCGATTTAGAGATATCCAAACAGTCCTTTTGCAGACAGTTGTGGTCGTCTTTCTCCTTCTGCCAGATCTGTTCCCACTCCCATTAACCAGCTCCAGCTGAGACTTCCAGGCCTTCTGAAGTTATGTGAGCCCCTCCCACCACTCTGGACGTGTTAGGAGTTGGAAGCCGGGCATTTTTCAAAAGCATGTTTGAAGTTTCTTCTCGTTAGTGTGAATTGGCAGCAGCGTTGTGCCTCTTTCTGCTGCACCAACGCCCTGCAAGACCCTTCTTACTCAGATATCAGCTCTCCAGCAAGGCCGGCGGAACTCGCACCATCAATAAGTGCAAGAAGCAGCTGATTTGTTTAAGTCTATTTGACAAATGGGGTGAGAAAATCATGGAAAATGTTTGTTGAGCAAAGCCTGAATTGACTCGTACTCGTCTTCAGACAGCGCCATGAGTCATGCCTCAACCAGCTGTGCATACGGCGGCCTCGTAGCCCTTTAATGTGATTTTATTCTTGCAAGCGTGGACTAACAATTTGCCCGAAGCCGTCAGACGTTTCAAACCTGCTTGTGTTTTCAAAGTTGCATCAAGAGGTGGCATTCAAAAAGCGGATGCTGATTGGGGTCAATTTGTGTACATGTTACAGTTTGATTGCACTTACACCCACGCGGGATGCAGAGTGCGATTTGTCAGTGTGACAAATTTGCAGTCATGGAGGAGAGACAAGGTAAAAGCAATGAGAGTTCACCGTCCCCAGCTGCATCACGGACGTATAATTCTCTATTCTACTGTGATGTCGGGCAAAAGCAGCCTGATAAGTAGAGTTTCTGCTGCATGATGATATGTGTAGACACACTGTGCAGAAGCTGTCACCTGCTGTGGAAGTGAAGTGCCCTGGTCACCTACAAGCAGTTTGTTTAAAGCGTATTTACAGGTTTTCACTTTAAAATACTTGCACTTTTAAAAGGAAAAAGTCTAAAAAAAATGTGATCTGGGTACCCAAAACTTGCTTCTTGTCACAAACAGATGCTGAGCGTCACAGATTGTAGCAATTTGCAATGAGCACAAGTGAGAAAATCTTGTCAGAGGAGATTTAAATGAGCTTCTAATTATGCCCCAGTAAATTCCCACAATTTAAAATAATAATAATGATAATAATAATGACTTTGAAATATGCTTTACAGGCCGTTGTTAACAGATTTGCAGGTGCTGTTTTTGCTTTGTTGCACTCCTGAAAACGGTATGTAATGACTTGAACTGTTTGAACTATGAAGAGCCATTTGTGTGCAATAACCATGTGCATCTTTTTCAGTCTATTGTTATAATCGCAGACAAAAGGCAGAGGCAGGTGTCAAAGAGGCGCAGTAGGTGGTTAATTATGAAATAGATATCGCACAGTCACTCCATCATAATTACACATCCGTCTCATATTTCACTCCGGGTGTCTGGCCCTTTGGGTCCACCATTGTTTCCAAGGATTCAAATAACTGTGGTGGGATGCAGGTTCGTATGAGGAGAGGCCACCTGTTGCTCAGCAGGGTCCCCATCTGGAGGGAGATTGAAGTGCGGGTGCGGGGGCCGCCTATAATTTGACTTAATTACTTCTGAAGAGACTTGGTGATGGATTAGCACTGGTTTTTATTAGCATACGCTCAGTGTCTGGTTCCCAATGGCCCTCCAGTGCAGCCCAGTGAAACTCTCAATTGTCTAAAACCATCCATCCATATTCCTCCGCCTCCAAATCTGAATTAGATGATATATTGTCTCTGAACTGAAATTAAGTTTTTTTTTAATTTTATAGCAGCATGGCTCTAAGGATGGTAGTTAGTTGGCAAACTGCTTGAAACACAGAAATAACTCAACAACTGTTAAATGGACAGCCATGAAATTTTGCAGGATGAATCCTAATGACTTTAGTGATCTCCTGACTTTTCCTCTGGCATTACCAGAAATTGCTATAACTCCGGTCGTTCCCTAAACTTACCTCTATAACGTCAAAATGTTAAATTGTCCAAAACTTTGGTTGATGACCAGACACCTGCAAAACTAATGACATTCCCACCAGCCTCTCTTCTATTATGTGTTTAATGCTAATTAGCAACTATTAGCACACTGACATTGCAATACAATAACAATACAACATGACCATTTTAAACATTTTACCAATGCTTTAGCATTGTGAGCATGTTAGCATGCTGACATTAGCATTTAGCTTTTCCTCAGCCTCACAGAGCTGCTACCATCACTGTGGGCTGTTACTGTTATACTAAGTACTGGATATTGGCTATTGATATATACCTGCCAAGGTACTGCATGTACCAGGTTTTCAGCTTGTGAAAACCTGGTACATCACATCTCTCCTTGTTATAGATAAGATTGGTGTTTTTCTGTTTATTGTCCTTTTTAAACAAAGATACATGAAACCTGCCATCCACATCCCACGTGATGGATGCTTGACATTAAAACAGTCTACGCTTGCCAGGAAATGTCATAGTTAACCAAATTTCTCTGAAGCAGATTCTTTATGTTTAGTCTAAATCTTTAAATGTCTTGCATCTCAAGGTCATCATTGGACAGGTGTCTCCTACTAACCCCAAAAGAATTTAACCAGCTTTGGTCTCAAACTGAAGAGTTTTAGTTTCTTTTTGAAGGTTGTGAGAATTGTGAAAAGGAACGGAGATTATATAACATTTCACAGAACAAATAACACAATCTTCCTCATACCGATTGAGGTTGAATTTTTAAGCAGTGACTCCCAGCTTTGTCAAGTCCAGTAGAGATTTGGTGTGTTGTTTTGGGGCCTCCCTTTGGTCGTGCATCTCATGGCGCTGACTTTAAAAGGACTTTATATTCTCATGCTGCGTTAACACCTGACCTGCTGCATCTGTACAATGCAAATTGTTTGGTTTCAAATGGAAGGACCCCGAACCACTTCAGGGTTGTTTCATTTTCAGTTCCCATGCACAACCTCACAGGTGTGCACTCATTTTTGCTCTGAGCTTCTGGATAGAGAATGTGTCATTTCATAAAACTGGATTTTGTAATTGCTACAGCTCATTAGAAACATAAACCTCCATTTACATTAGGACCAGGTGCTTTAGCAGTATTGAAGTTTTATCTTATTTGTTGGCGTTTCAGCACAATCGGACTGTTTTAGGTCATCAAATACTAACTTGCTGTCACAGCGTCTACAGACAGACAAGGTACCCGCTAGCATCTCTATGAGATGCACTTGGCTCTCAGCTAACTTTAAACCCCCAGTATTTCATGGTCAAACCGTGTTCTGAAAGCTTAGAGATGTGGAGTAAAAGAGGAAGATAATCCTGAGCTCTTGGGATGCTGTTCAGAGACTCCAGGCAGAACAGGCCCAGATACCAACTTTAAACTGCTCTGCTCTGCAACAAACAGGTCACCAGAGCCCTTGTACAGTTTCACAGTCGAGAGCAATTTGCAAGCCTGAAACCATTTCACACTTTGTTGTTATTTTTAGGCGGACTCCTCATCTTGTAAGTGTGGAACAGACTGACTAACAGTTGGTGGAGTCTTTAAAGGAGAAGCATATTTACTGTTACACTGAGGGTTATTGGGTGCCTTCGATTTGAATTTCAGTGGCAGTTTTTGTGCATTTTGATTGACCAACGCATGCTGACGAATAAACACTCTGTCCCCGAGCAGTCCATCAGCTGTCTTTTGATAGCAGAGACCTTCACAATAATGTTTCAGTTTTCGTCACCCACATGCAGTAAAGCATCACCAGTAGGCAGGTACGGAGGTACAGCTACGATCCCAGGTAGTAAATGTCTTGCTCAGATGTCAGAGGAAAGAGGGGAGCGTGACAAGTGAGCTCCAACATGCACAAGTCCTCAGATGTTTCCTTGAATCTAGATCACAACACATCCAGGAGTAAATTGTGATGTCCCAGAGCTACCTTTGACACTCCTGATCACGCCCACATTCGCCTTCACTCTGCCCTGACACTGAACTTCTCCCAGCCTGGTAGTTTGGACGAGCTTTCTGCTCGCAGAGCATCTGAAGTGACAGGTGGGGTTCTTCTCCCGTCAGGGCTCCGGTAGTAATTGAAGAGGCAAGCGCAGCTCTTGGTGCAGACATTTCAGCGGGTGAGCTGGAGGAATGTCAAGGGCTTTGGGCTGGGTGTAAGTGTGTGTGTCTAAGTCTGCATTGTGTAGTCTTTTTCCAGTGCCTGTCTTTACCCCTGTGCTTTCTTTAACTGCACATGCAAACCTTGATATGCACATGACTGTCACCGCACAGCAACAGACAGTGATGATTGTAACTGAGTTTGATGCTACATTAGACTTCTACTCCAACATTTATTTTTCAGTTGTACCACCTAATTTGCAGATTAGGTATTTAAAACTATAATTAGCGTATAAAATGCAATGCATTATAATACTGTACATTAAAATACCCAGTAGAATATAAAATAATTAGCAGATGCAAATGATGCATAGCCTTAATGCAGCAACAATAATAATCTATTTACAGTCCATATTCTATAATATAATAACAAATTACAGACAAAGGGGACATTCTTCATGCATTTTGAGTACTTTGAGGTTTGACATGGAACTGGAAATGGACAGCATTTTATTTAATGCTTTTATCTGAAGTGCTTTACAATTTGTTCCTCATTCACCAAATCACACACGTACTCACACAAGGAGAATCTGCGATTAGCAGAAAACCCACTTTACCCGCTCGACACAGACATGCTAGCTACATCCTCTTGCATATGCTTTAGTACTTTTAAGGTGCTTTCAGATAGCCGCAGGTTGCTGCTCCATTGTTCCAAGGTTGAGCAAACACAATGGCACCTGCTTCACTAAGGTAGGCTGCAGCATCAGGGAGACTGCTGCCCTCGTCAGTGTGCACAACTAGTTGTGGCTGCTTGTGCATTCATGATGGCTGATTTTTTTTAACTTGCCGCTGCATTTTGCCATGAAGCTGCACCCTCTTATCTGTTATCTGAGGGGGGGCCGGAGCCGCAGCTGACACTGGGCGACAGGCAGGGTACGCCCTAGGCAAGTCGCTAGTCAATCACAGGGCTGACAAACAGTACCTGCAGAAAACTCATGCAGGCACAGGCAGAACATGCTCCACACAGACTGGCAGGCCGGTTCGAGTTTCCTCTATTTTAAGCTACAACCTCCTCTATTTGGCCTGTGGTGTAAGGTCATTAGTAGGGCTGGACGTAGCCAGCAGCCACTGTCACAGAGGTCCTGCTGCTGCTGCCACCATTCAGAATGCACAATACAGACGTTGCTGTGCAGCAGGCACAGTGGTAAGTGCTTGCTGTCTAAAACCACCTTTCCTTTAACTTGTAATTCTAAGTTGCGGCTTTGCTACTAAAATACCTGAATACTTCCATCACCGCCAACATGCACACCTGCCAGCAGCAACCATTTTCAGTAATCATCTGTAGCTTTCTACAGTAAAAAAAAAAATAAAGTCTGCAAAATATATTTAAATATATAAAAGACTCGTGAGCTAACCTGTGATTTTTTTCCTCTCTGACACGGAACTTGCCTGAAAGGTAACAACAATAATAACACCGGTTGTTTGCCCTGGTTGCCGTCTTCAGAGTATAGAGTAAATTATGCACCACAATCAACGGCACAAAGCATCTAATGGCAGACCCACAGTGCCACTGAAACATCCCAAGCCTGTCAGAGAACTTAATCATCGCAGAACCCCATGTTTTAAAATTCAAATTTGCACTATTTTGCAATGCTAATGGCAGAAAACCCCCCAATCAAGCTGGCACGTCTCAGCAGAAAATGCTTCAAATGTGATTTTCGACAGGAGGCTAATGTCAGGGTTTACTGTATGGGAAAAAAACTCGCAACTTGTAGTTAGCAGAGAACAGGAAGTCAGAGTGGTGTGCGGCGCGCTGTTGAAAACGCAGCAGTGGAGCCGTCGTGGGCTTTGATCAACAACCTGCACATTTACCACAGCTTGTCTCTCACGCGGCGTCTCCAGGCAACTGAGGGCTGTCAGCAGAGGAGGTGGCGTTGAGCGGACAAAACGCACTCTGGAGGCCTCCTGTCAGCCTGAAGACTGGTGATGGAGGCAATTCCTGAGAGAAAAAAGGGAGAGGGAGAGAGAGCATGAAACAGAGGCAAAAGATACAGAGCTTTTTCTGTCTATATATAAACCTTTTTACTGGCTGAACAAATTATAGGTAGTTTTCCCCCATCAAGACATTCGGCGCCTGTTCATTTAGCTGTGTGCCTTCAAAACACAGCGTTCCAGTCATTTAGCAAGGGGAACAGTGGACGAATTGGGTTTGCTTTTCTCCCCGGCTCCAGTAAAAGCTTCCGCCGGAGCTCTGGACACGGATTGAGCGATGCATATGTATTTAGAAATTTGCCCAGGCAGCCTTAAATGCTCCGTCTAGACAAAGAGAAAGCAATTGCATTAGCATTTAGCCGTCCATCCAGCCTATTTGTTTTTATCATTATTTGCCCACAAAAGCTCTGCCGCTCGCTCTCACTCAGCAACGCCCTTCACACTCGCTCAGCTACAGACATTAAGGCCTGGGAGCTGCCCAGTACGGCCGCAGACCGGTGCCAGTCAGCAGCTCCATCTGAGCAGTCGGCCGTTAAGCACCTTGCTCAAGGGCGTCTTAACAGGAGCTGTTGACGGAGCAAAACAGCGTGTCTCATTCGCTTCCCGTGTCCAGACAGAGTTTGCTTTTTGAATTTTTGCCTCGGGGCAGATGCCCTACCATTTTTCCAGTTGCCATTTTGCTCCTGTTTTTTTCCCTCGCTCTAAAGTCATCCTTTGGTGCCCATTACCCTAATGGCATGATGTCCTAAGCTGGCAGTGTGACTGTGTGAGCTGTCAATATCACAAACTGCAGAAATGGGGATTTGTATGAAGAAAAATTTAGTGTTATATTTTACACCACTGTAAATCTCAGAAACGTGTGATACTTTGTGGCCTTCACTGGATAGACATTCTGATATATATCCAGTTCTAATTAAAATACTTTTGATGTGTTGTTCTCAAGTGTGTTCATTAAAAGTAAAGGTCACAAGAAAGCTGCTAAACTCAATATCTCCTCGCAACGTACTTTTCATTCTAGCTATGGTTTAGTTCAAGCGGGAGTTCGTTTCTCAAACAACGTCGGACTGACGAAAGCCACCACTCGGAAAACCTGATTAATTTTTGTTTGTTTTCAGTCTAACACTCGTGGTTGAACCTGTTTAATGAAGCACTCGGCTCCTGTGGGAATCGGCCCCTGGCAGCAGTTCAGTCTTACGTTATCAGCGCAGAAAGTGTCATCGTGTCCACTCGCAGCATCTGGGAAGTGAACAGGAGCAGACTGTTCTGCTCTACATGCAGGTGTGATCCCATCGGTCTGAGTGTTACTGTGAGAATGTGAGGCGGGAGAGCGCAGGAGGTGTGAAGGCGAGAAGGAGAAAGTGTGTGTCTCGTGTGTGTGTGTGCAAGAAAATGTGCTCAGTAATATAACCGCATTTGAATAAAATGTACAGTATTTGTGTTGTGGATATGGTGCATCTGATGCTGAGTGAGGTAGAACAATGCAAAGAAGGTAAAAGAAATTTAGTGAATACATAAATGTGAATGAGTGAGTAACCGGGTGTTCATACAGAAAACAGCGCTGCATTTTAAAAACAAGCTGCGTTTGTGGGGCAGCTGTTATTCCAGGTACCTGCGAGGCAATGAAATAGGATCCAGGAAGGCCTAGAGTACTAGATCCATGAGTTCAACAGAACACTGCACAGAGGAACGATTTTACAGTTCTGCTACAATCTACAGAGGCTGCATGATGGCTCATGTTTCGCTAATGTTGTACGCATGTAAACACAACCTGGAACATGTTTTCACACTTCCAGTCTATTGTGTGTTCGACTCAGAGCGCTGCCAGAACGCCGGTGACCTACAATCATTACGCCGCCTGGATGCATCCTCTGCAGATGCAGACGGAGGACTGGAGCTGCTCTGCTAACGCGCTCATTTAGCTACGCAGCCTGTGACATTTTGTAAGCCAGCTAAACCTGAACACGCAGTTTTGGCCCTCCAGCCGCACTAAACCCTAAAGCCAAGTTGGCCAATCAAAAGCCTGGAAGAACTGTTAGCGGTGGGCTAGCTGCAACTCAAGGTTCGACCACCAAATCTCAAATCGTACTATGGTGAAGGGGTGTCATTCAAAACCAGCAACAAACAAACAAAAAGTCCCGTTAGCAAGTTTAGCACGAGCGCTATTTGGGTCATGTCCTCCATTGCAAAAAATCACTTCATCTAAGCAAAGGAGATAACGGAGCACGCTCTGTCATCACAAGCGAAGCTCTCTGTTTACTCTGTGGACTCATCAATACTTTCTGAACAACTTCGTGCTCTGTGACATAAACCCCTAAAAGGCTAAAGCACATGGAAAAAACAACGTTTTCAAAAATACCTGTGTACTGGTGGACTAAGGTAGGAGGTAAGCCTGCTCAGGCACAGTCAGGGTCTGTGTGGCCACCCCCCCGTGTGATCATTCATTGTAAACATCATGTGTTAATATTAACTGCACTCATGTTAATTTTGCCAACATTGTGACCATAAAATATTGATTTCCTTGGCGCATCAGGAGCAGCAGCGCAGGTATCGCTGTCTTTGAGCATCTGTGAGCTGCAATCAAAGCACTGTTTTATGCTTCCTCTGTTGTCTGACAAAAGAAACAGGAAAATATGGCACACGAGAGCGATTATGTTGTAAATCAAAACACTGTAGGTGATCAGAGAGAGAGAGCAGGAGGGGATAGAGCAGAGGTTTATCCAGCTGTGTCTGTCCAGCTCCTTTCCAGATGTTGGCTGTAATGCACAGTTTTGCTGTTTGGAGATTTAGCCGTTTCGCTACTGTAGTTGTTTATGCATTTCAATGTGGACAGAGACCTTCATAAAAACACTAGCGTGGATCCGTCGTTGTCGCACCTGAGCGGCTTTGTCAGGTTTAGCCAGCTTAGCGTGGATGAAGTCGGAGGGACCAAACAACTGAGTGAGCGAGCGAATAAATGCATGTGTGTGTAAATCAGGGAGAGAGCCAGCAGGCGAGCAAATAAGTGAGCGAGTGAGTTGGTGAGTGAGTACAACTGCAGTCGTTAGGTGGATGTAGCAGGTGCAAGTGTGTGTGCGCGCCGACGAGTGATTAAGCACAAGTCAAAGGGAATGACGTGAATACAGTAAGTATGTGTGTGTGAGAGAGAGAGAGGGGGAAGGAGGGAGGCACCAGCAGACCCAGTGACTCATTAGGTGGGTAATTAAGGCACAAAGCTTGGGCCCCAGGGCTCCACAGAGCTGCACTCTGAGCCCCGACTGCTAATGACGCCGTCCAGGACCTCTGAGAGATGGAGAGAGAGAGAGAGAGACCAAGATATGGGCAGAGAGACATGCTGTAGATTAGTCCACACAGTAGGTGCCCCGACTCTCCTCACACAGAGAGGTGAAAAGACGGAGGGGTCGATACTGCTCGCATCCTGCAGGGATGTAATGGACAGTAAGCCCACATGCACTGTTTTTAACCCAAAAAATGCCCCAAAGTCGCATGCACCTGTATTTTGTAGGACAGCTGGATGAGCTACTTGTTGCATTTTTGCACCACACTAAATTATATAACAATAATTATCATTAACCACATTTGTCGTCACCATGAGATTATTATCTTCTTGCTCTTCTTTGTCCTACTGCTTCATGCTATTGATTTTTGGATGGAATACAGGATTTTGATGGAAATATTGAACATTTAAAGCTGGTGTTTTCAAGTAGCCGACTGAAAAATCCCATTTCCTCCCATCAGGCCTCCCTCCGAAGCCATTCGTCCGAAACGCATGACTGTGACTGACTCCTGCTGGAGGGCGAGTGCACGAGAGAGCACCGGGAGAGGAGTTCTGATAATAAATACATAAATAAACAACTCTGTTAAATGCCACAATCATATAAACAACGCAAAGCATCCGTCATGAACATAGCTCTCAGTCTGAATCAGCCACCCTGCCAAGCGCTTACTGCTCACTGCTGTGGGTGTGTGCTTTGTGTTAATGTTATAGCTGCTGATCACTGTCATCACTCATTCACATGTAAGAAAACATTATCATTATGAACGACCAACATAGCTACTGTTAGTGCTCACTGCTGTCAAGCTAGCATGTTAGCATTGGTAAATTTTGGCTGCACTTTGAGCAACTAGCATGCTGTAGCTTTTATCTGCCTGGCCTTGTGGAAGATGTGCAATGAGTGAAAGTGCAGATGGGCAGGTATGTAGTTAGACAGGCAGGTAGGTCATGTGATCATTTATTTCGGGGCTGACAGAATGTTTAAGCTCATCGAAATGAACTTAATGAATTGACTTATTACAGTTATTTTCCTCACATCATATCGATATGTATTTACGTCACAATATCTGAGTTTGTCAGTATCACCCAGTGACATTTCCCATAAAATGCACTATTTCACAATATATCACTATCATGATATGAAATGACATACAGACATACAAAATAAAAGATTTTATTAGACTGGATTTTAGCCACGGTAGCAGCTGTCAGTAAATTTCACACTTATACTCATCTATGACCAAATGACTGTAAAACATCAGCCTCAGTTGTACTTTGTGTTTAGCACATATTAGCAAATGTTAGCATGCCATCATGCTAAGCTAAGACGGTATGCCTGCTAAACAGCCTCATGTTAGCATTAGCATTATCATATTCAAATACTCGCAAAGCATCCCTCTTAGTCTTGTGTACAGGTTGCATTTTGCAGGAAAAATGAAAAATACATGATTACTTTATGGCACAAGAGACAGTTACATAATAACAACAAGAACTAAATCAACACAAATACTGTACATAGTAAATGTTTTCTTTATTCCAGCCCATGTTTGACCAACTGGAGATGTTGTTTCTTTCAGTTTTTTCATTTCACTATCACAACACCGATGCCTTGGCCTGGCCTGCTCTGCTGTCTTAACACCGAGGGGAAGAGATGAGAGAAAAATACAAAAAATAGACACTCACATGTAGAGGCAGAGAAAGAGGTTAAGAGCAGAAGAGACCCTTCAAAGATTTCGCTCTTCTGTACATAGTGTAGGGAATAGATAGAGGGGGTTTTGTGGGGGGGGGCAGCAGAAGGTAAAAGCGAGACAGAGGGAGGGTTGAAGAGAGTGGGGCAGATTCCCTGCAGAGAGCGGAGGCAGAAAAATAGGCTAAATGTGGAGAGAAGCCAAGCAGAGAAACTTGTGGCAAAGGGGTGAGAGAAATCGGAGCTGAGGGAGAGGAGAGAGAAAAAATAAAGGAAGTGGCGGTGGGGAGGACAGAGGAGTTACTGGCATTTCCATTTTGAGCCTGTATGAAGGCTAATGACTCAAGGCGGGCTGCTGAGACCGAGCGAGGGTACTGCAGGTGGTCCTCACAGGAGTGGAGAGCTCCTGAGGAGACTAAGGCCATTTTAATTGGACACTGAATAACGATATGACTACTTCACAGAGAGAATAGTGGGGTGGTGCTTTCAGTTCCAAAAGGCCAATTACAGTATATTCATGTTGCATTACTTTTATCAAGACTTCATGAAGATGCGTGGGTTTATATGAGGTTCATTCCTGATGGGTTTCATTCTGCTGCTCAGGAGATAAACATTGCAGAATGATTGCTTTGGGGTGGAAAACAATTAGAAGATCAAGACATCCATAACCAAGTGGTGGTTTTTGACTACTATTGGGCCTTTGGTGCTTTGTTTTTGTGAGCATGTCCCCGTGGTGTTTGTGTCCTGCACTCTACTGTCATGAGCAGTAGTACAGGTACGTGCACAAGTACACTGGTGACAAAATACATGTTGCTGCTGACAGCAGAGGATTTGTGGTTCCACATGCAGGTCATACAAGAAGGAAGCAGTTTAGTGAATAGAAGTATTAATGATGCACTACTCATTTATTTTATAGTAAAATTATTAATGTGATGAAGGAATATCACCTTACTCATTTCCTCCCAGCTCCATCGTTTTCTTTTTTTTTTTTTTTTTTTTTGGGTCCTTCAGCTCATTGTTTTCACTTTACTGTTTTTGTTCACTCTTACTTGCTTCATTAACCACGTTTCCAGCTGCAGGAGGCTGGTTTTCAGCTCTGATAGTCCCAGCTGAGGGACAAAGTGAGCGACTATGGTGGAGCGAATATTGGACTTAACTATCATCAGGACTCCAAATTAATGCTAATGTTGCTCCATGTAAATGGGAAAAGGTCATATCAACTTTTGAAGGTGTTAACATGACAATTTTGTGTTAAAAGCTCGCTCTGAAGTGGCAAAAAAATAACAGTTTTAAGGAGCATAAAGTAGAATTATTGAACCTGCAATAACAAGCAATGGAAGCAAATGGGAACAATGGAAACAACACTGACATATGATCACCTCTTAAGTTACCAACAGTTTCAATTTACACAGTTGCAGAAATGGAGCAACATTATCTGTCACTTTCAATCATCTTTCCAATATTTAAGCCCAGTGTTCACTCACTTTTAGCTCTGTTTTGGTCTCCACCAACTCGAAATATATGCCCATTTAGACGCTAAATTGCACTATGATCGCCAACTTGTCTCTAATCGTGTCTGTCTGCTGTTCTTGTTGTTATGAGAGAGGTAAGAGTGAACCAGAACAGTAAATCTGGGGGCCGAAAACCAAGACAATGAGCTAAAAGACGCTAAAATGCTACGTAGAGCTGAAGGGAGCTGCACAGTCGGCATGAGATTATCAGTATGAGCAACCCTGGTCACATACATGAGATCCACTGCTAATATAATAAAAACATAGAAAATATATTGATTGTAGCCGCTTCATGTAAAGCAGAAGTCATGGTCCGACCAGAAATAAATTCCTTATTTCCCAAATGGCACGGCAGCATTTTCCTCAACTTCTTTTCATCTAAAAGAAAATTAAAAAACTGTCCTCTAAGACGCCAGTATGAACGTGTCAGCCGCTAATTGAGCCATTACTATCAGCAGAAACAAACAATTCTCTAATCATGATGAGGTGAGGCAATATCAGCGAACGAGAGATGTGGTGGATAGGAACAGCAGGATCAGAAATCAGTTGCAGCGGGTGGATAATATATGCCGTGCTATTTTCTCCCCCATGCAAATGCGGTCCAACCATTTCTCCCAGAGGCGGAGCGCGGCGCGCGTGTGTGCAGAGCCTCGGCGCTCCAATCTTTCAGCTTATTAATTTCATATTTACTCATTTATTTTTAAATGTGTTGAGTGATGGAAATGCAGCAGGCCGCGGCTCAGAGGTGCTTACATGGCAGATGGGTTTAAAAGGGGAAGTGAGCCAGTGTCAGAGGCAGGATTTCAATTCAAAGTTGAGGGAACTTTTTTTTTTTCTTTTATTATTCATGGAAAGTGAGAATCATCTATGGAAAGTTTACCCAGCACACAGTACATGGCATCTTACTGTGCCGCTGCTTCAATACGAAAGCTGCACTTGATCCGTTTGGGCCTCGAACGCCCTCCTCTAATGTTTCCAGTGTATGTCTGTTTTCAAGTGAAGGATTCAAACTGCAGCTTTACAGCAGCAAAGCCTTCATCATCCCTGTATTTACTTCTTCATCTTACACCAGTTAGCTATCCAAGTGTAAATGCAAGCAAACGGAAGTAGGGACTTCAGTCATGACCGCACAGTAGAGTCTCAGGGCCTATAAATAAAAATGTCATTCATTTGAATGAGACCTAGATAAACTAAGCTAACTTTTCACAGCCATGGTGGCCAATCAGACATGCACAGTACAAGAGCTCATCCCTGATGTGCAGGATTTCTACCGTTAACTTCACCACAAAAGGTAGAAATAACTGTTTCTGTCGTAGCTTTTCCGGGTGTAAAATCATGCATTTCACACATCTGTGCAGGATTTCAGTGCCTGATAACCCTTCATACTTCTAACTGGACTTCCTGGATTGTATTTTCTTCTCTCACTGGTACCTGAAGCAACACACCCTCCCAGCTAATGCAGCCTCTTGCACTGTCTTAACACAGGGCTGTTTCTGGTCTGTAATATTGGAGAGGCAGGTTGCTGAAACCACCTTAGAAAGAAGCTTTTCCAGGTTCCTGAGGTGGCTGAAAAGACACACCAGCCAGATGCTGAAAACATGTAAGTGGGGTGTAGAAGAAGCCCCTTACTGTGATAATGGCAGGTGATGAAGGCACTAAAATTGGTCAAACACTGACGTTTTACATCCATCTCAACTTGCAGAGTGTGAGGGAGGGCGGCTGCAGCATTTTCAGATCTTGCGGTCACGGTTACATTGTGTCGTGCTGTTGTAATAATTGCTCATCTAATCCCTCATCAGGGCGACCACTGAACATTAAAATCTGTGTGGGTGAGAGCTCGGAGTGACACAAGCAAAGCTTTCGTTTTGATTCCACCGGTCACCCATGTGTTTGTGTCGGTTGCTGGATACTTTAAATAGTCTGAGTCGTGCAGAAATGTTCGGCTCCTTCTCCTCCACCTGTTTCTCCAGCCTCTCCTTCTCCTTTTCCCCGCCCAGCCGTCGTACGTTTCTGCAGACTACGGATACGTTAAATCTGTACATTTCGCATGTGTCATATCAGCGTTTCTACAACAGGTATCGAAGTGATTAGCGGTGCATGCATGTGAGATAACTGCTTCATCGGGAGGATGAACGGCGAGCAGCAGACGACTGTTCAAATCCTGTTTCTCGCGGCAAAACCTGCTGTTTTTTAAGAAGACATCTTGCAGTCACGTTTGTGGAGATAAACCCCAATCAAGTGGTTTTGTGTTTATACTTAACCAGACTTTAACCACGGCGACACATAACGTTTTCCTTATCGCATCTCTTCCTGTGCTTCTCTTTGTTTCCTCTCTTCCTTCTCCTTCTTGGTCTCCTCACCTGCCTCCTTGTTCTCCTCCCTCTTCATCCCCCTGCTCTCTACGTGTATTAAATCATCGTTAGACTTGACACGTGAAATGAAATGAGGGCAGCTGCTAATTCCAAGTGATGAGTCAGTTAAATATGTGAGACCACGTGTGGCAGGTCAGCATCACAGAAACGAACTGAACGGGTGTTTATTATTTATTCTGCTCCTCAGATGAACCCTGCCATGCATGCATATTCAGAGCGCATGTTTACATCTCCACTCTGAGCCGAATGCAGAGGCTTGTTCGCACACACACACACACACACAACCTGTCCCTCAAACTCTTTCCTCACGGCACATCAAGACTATTTTAGCTCCCTTATTTCCTTGTGTTATTTGTAATGTGTCTAATAAACGACCTCATTCTTCTTTGCTCTTCTTCTCTCTCTTTTTATTTTGGGTGGGCCGCGTTCTTATCTGCATTCTCACATTTGCAGTTCTATAATCAAGTGGTTCAATCTTGCTCCATGTAGTAGCTGTTCTGGAGCTTTTGATCGTATCTCGTGATCTTTCTTCGCAGATGGGGTTTGCTCAGCTGTCTTGGAATTGTAAATGGAAATGATTTTTTTCTGCACATCTCAAGGGCGTCTCGTCCATGCCGGTTTAAAATCTGAAGTTCAGGGTGTCACTCTTGACCTTGGAATCATCCTCATGCTCTGATGAAGATCACGTGATGTGATCAACAGCTTCAGAACGGCTATTAACCCCTTAACACAAATTGTCGTGAATTCGCATCATACCGCTTTAATCCACATTGCAGCCGAATCGCGCATGCATTCCTCTAATGCCGCTTTGTGCATATTCAACACACACCTAGGAACCTTTTGCAAACACTGGTTTCTCGTCGGACCGGTCAAAGTGAAAGAACCCCGTTCTAATTGTTGCTGTTTTGATGAAATAAATGAATTTTGAATACACAAAAAATATGTTTTTACTGCATTTAAGCATTGAAAAAGTGGACATATACTGTTTGTTTGAACCCTATTCTAGTTGGTGAACCTACCTAAATTTATATCTATTGTATGTGCTACAGAAAAATTAACAAACTCCTCTTAATTTAGGATCAATTTGAAAGCAAAAACACAAAGAATTAATTTTTTAATATATTTCTAAATAAATTCAGGTGTCAAGGGGTTAAAATGAGCTTGTTTTCTGTTTTCAAGGTCAAGAATGAACCTTAAATGCACTCAATCAAAACAAAGGATGGAGACTGATGACGTCGTGAAGTAGTGTGGGATTGTGGGAGCTGCAGTCCTCATTGTTAAACACCCACCATTGCTGATGAACATAAATCGTCGTGCTCCATCACAGAGGGGCAATACAAACAGTAGTAAATAGTAGAGCAGCTAGCTAGCTAGCTCGCCAGCTTCTCCTCCTCCTCCTCCTTCCTCCCACTCTGACGCATCATCTGGTGTTTTCCATGTACCTCCAAAAGTTCAAGCAACTGGACAGGGTGAAGGCGACGACGCGCGACCAAATGAAACAGCCTTACCTTTAATAAAACAACAGATTTGTCTAGGTGAAACATTTGGGATTAGGTAAGTGCACAACTCAACAAAATATAACACAGGTTCAGTCATTTTTAGACATTTTAACGTGGAAATGTTGCATATTATGCAAACATCTCAGACTGTATCAACTGAGTAACAAGAGGAGAAAAAAGACAAATGGTGCTAGCAGAGTTTGCCCACACCTGTGACGTTCAGGTGATCCTCACACAACATGAAAGTTATTCTGATCACTGATCAGTCATCCGACATCTTTCCATTAGCCTGAAGACGCGGCTATCAGTCCCCCTTCATACATTCATACATGCATACGTTCCCCCCTCTGTTATTCCTCCCTCTCTTTTTAATGGCAGTGTCTGTTTGACGGCTGCGCGCTAACACAATTCACCAGAAAACCAATTTGTTGGTTGTCAGCCAGAAGCCCCATTTTTTCTTTTCTTTTCTGTTTTTTTTTTTTGTTTTTTTCATTATTTGTCACGAGGCGATTTGTTCCTGTGAGTTTAGGGCTCCTCTCTGTTGATATGTGCGAGAATTTACTTCCAGGGTAAACAAAAGATGGGATGAAGTAATTGGCTGCCAGTTTGCCATGTAAGGTTTACCAGATTGCCTGTCTGATCAGCTACAGTCTCCTTCAAAGGCTTTAGTGTTCACAGTCGAAAACATCAACTCTGACACTTGCAGCAGTTATACGGCAGCTCATTTGCTCTCATCTGCGCAAACAAAGAGATTCTCCTCGGATAACACGATTTTAGGGCATAGTAGCCATAGTAAACATCCTCACAACAGCATGAGATTTAGCACTGGGCATCACTTTGCTCTGGGGACAGCATGATAAATAAAATTTGGTCTGATAAATAAATGTACAGCCTGTGTATTTAAAGGCCTCTGGATGAGATTATTAGCAGCTCATACAGCGATTAAAGCCAACTTAAGAAGTCGCCAGCGGCTGTGTTCCCACTTCCTAATTGAAACCATTCCTTATTTACTCATCTCAACTAAGGGGATCAGAGAGCAAGCGAAGACGGTTTCATTTTCTGCTTAATATCCACCGCCCCGTGAATCATGCGCACACGCAACAGCATCCCTCTGGGGAAAGGACAGGGTGTTCATGTCGCACCAAAATGAAGAGGGAAGGAAAGAAAACACAAAATCACAGATCACAGAAGGATTAATTCCATTTCTAAAGGCAGCCAGCGGTGGAGGACGGGGAAGAAGGGAGGGAGAAGGAGCGGGGACGAGGGGGGAGATGAATACGTTTCGCCCGTTTGCAATGGCGGCCTATTTCTTTGTGTTAATTCCTCCATGGCTTTTAACTTCTAAAGCTCCCTGCATTGTGGCACAGTAAGACAGGGTGTGATTGAGAAATTTGGAGGAGTATTTTTAGCCAAAGCACTCACTCGCCCCGAGGGGACAGCATATGATTTTTTTTTTTCTCCCCTTCTTCCTCTTCTGCTTCTTTCGTGGTTTCACAATGAACCTCTGGATTTGTGCCCGGAAGGAAGAGTTGGGATCCGAACTGAATCAGCTCTCTAGCTACTTCACAGGAGCCGCCTCCTGATTGGCGCTAGCAGGCTTGTTCCAGAAATCCTTTATTCCCTCTATTACACCGCTGATGATGCAGTGTGGCAACGGTTGAGCAGTGTCACACATATGAGCTTTAGTTAAATTTGGCTGCCAGAGGAAGTGAGGTTTGTCAAGGTGTAAAGGATGGGGAGTGACAGATTCAGTGCAAATCTGATTCCTGAAAGAATTACAGCTGTAATCGATTACTGATACTGAAAAGACAAAAATCAGATTAGAGACACAACCTGATGTTTCCTTTTTTTAAGAAACAGCTCAAAGGCATTTGAGGGGAAAGTCCGGAAACTGCGCAGTCCAGCAGCATCCACTGCGAATGCTGCATTTTTCACCTCTTTCATTCCCGCAAATTCGACTGCCTCATTCGCGCGTGACAGTGCTGCGTTTGTGTGACAGCTCCGCCTCTGATCTCAAGACTCGCCCGGAGACAACTCTCCTTTTCTTCTTGCATCTCTGTGTTCATGAATTGGAGTTTTTCGCTCAAGCTGAAACATTTTCAACTCAAACGGATGAGCCTCACAGTCAGCTTGCTTCCTCGTGTCCATTGTCCTTGTGTTTGCATTGATTTTATATGTATTCGTGCCATCTCTGAAATTTGCTTTGCGCTCAGTCTGATGACACTCCAAGCATTGAATGAAAAACACATCTACCGTGAATGAAAGCATATTCAGATACGCTGGACTCAACGTGACTTAGTGAGCATGCAATGTTTTTTCTGTCTAATGCTGGTTTCCAGTCATTTTGAGCCTCTAAGTGATGGTGGTGGTGCATGGGATTACGCTTCCCCCTCAATAATCAAGACAACAATTTCAAATTAATTTTGTATCCGTCGCAATCACACCAAGCACATGCTTCAGTGGCTTCTCAGATAAATAATGCATGAAATATGGAGACAATTAAAGAGTATAAAGGAGCAAATGTTCTAAATGTGAATGTTAAGACATGCGGGACAATCAACATAGTGTGCAGTTCAGTGAATCACTGTTGTGTTAAGAACATCAGATCCACACGCTACTATCACAGTAACTCAGGAGCTTGTTAGCCAAAAGGCTGTTAGCACTGGCCAAATGCAACAAACGGCACATGTTGTGCAGAACTGCTTCACAAACATTACTTCAACATCAAACAAGCACTCAGGATGTGTGAGAGCGAGCTGTTTGGTCTCCTGAGTGCAAATGTTGGATGACTGACTGACCATGAGAGGCTGGAAGTTGGAGCATTGACCAATTACATTCAGGTTTTGCATGTTTCGGAGGCACATTTAGAAACAGATATTGTATTATATGTACAGTTTGTGGGTGCTCAGATATTTTCAAATATTGTGTAATCTGTATCTAAATGCACCTTGAAAGCAGCTTTTCCAGCCTCGTCATGGTCTTGTTAGTGTTGCTGATTCGACCTGATACAAGCACACACACACACACACACACACCGCTGGCATCGCCTCGCCAGTCTGCTCCACCCACACTCGCCCTCGCTGTGACCTCCCGTTGAACTTCTGTACTTTGACTTTTCCCATGGATCTGAACCTTTCGTTCTCTATAGTCTCATTGACTCTAATTAGCCAAAGCGGCATTTCCCACGTCTTGTGACAGCTCGTACAGACAAGCAGACCTCCCCTCCCTCCCTCTCTCTCTCCCCGGTCTCTCGTTTTGCATCCAGCTCTTTGTCTTGGCGCTCTCCCACTCGCCCCAGCTGTTTGGCCTTCAGTAAATGTCGCCTCGCACAGCGTGCTGCTGGGATCGCAGCCGTTGTGCATCTGGGGCCAAGCACTGTCTCGATCACGGCCTCTCTAACTTTCCCTCTCTGCTGCTCCTTCCTCCAGCTTTCCCGTCCATCCTCCTCTCCTTCCCGCTATCAGGCTCTCCATTTTCTAATCTAATTGCTCCCATTCCTGAACCTGAGCCACTCCCCCCCCCCCCCCCCCCACCCCCCCCCCATTACCATGCATCCCGGTCGTACGATGTCGCCTGACAGAAGATGTGTGTGGCTTGTTGTAACACAGCTGGTTGCTCCCTGAACCAGACCGTCACCAGCGGCTGTCTGCTGCAGGTTTTCATCCCTTCTGGGAGGTTGGTGGCGGGTTGAGGGGGCGGAGGTGTGCTTGTAGGGGGTGGGGTGGCAGTGTTGAGATAATACTGCTGAGGAGGACCTTTGCAAAGCAACTTTCCTTATTCAAACAGCCGGCCACTCGCTGATTGCAGCTCATTAATGTCAGGGTCCTGTCCGCTCTCCTTGGACAGTTAAGTTAAGCTGAGAGGGAATCAAAGTAAGTGTCAGAATACAGAGAGCTGCTGTGATACAGAGCCTAAGCAATCAGCTCTGATTGGATTTTGATCCACTCTTATTAACTCTCAGATTGAGGGGATGGAGCGAAAAGCGTGATGCTAATTGCCAAAACAAACTGGGAATGACTCTAAAATCAGTGTTGGTATCTGAATTGCAAATCTTCACATGTTGTGGGTGGTTTTTTCTTCTTTTTTTTTGTTTCTTCGGAAAGCAATTTTCCTTCTTGTCTACCAGTTTGGTGCCTCTTCATCTCTGTGGTGCTGTTGGGTATTATCATTAAAGAATGTGTGAAGTCAGGCAGGTCTAGCTTTACTGGAGCCTGCTGCAATAATAAAGACCTCGAACATTAATTAAATGGAAGAAATCAAAAAGAGGCTAACTGCTGTGAAAATTGATTTACATTTCTGTCGTATGCATAGCGCGACAGAAATAGCCCAGATGCAAAGAACTGCAGTGGAAAGTATTTCTCATGTGGTTTCCTTTCATCAGTTTGTTTTTGAGTCACCTGAAACTGAATGCTGTGGATATTTCTGCTCTATCCGCTGAGCTGCATGAAGCCTGGAACCAAAAATCTGTGCTAAAACATTCTCATTAACATTTTTTATACACTGTTAATGTCACATTTCAGGCCAAACAGGGAAGAAAACGCAACTCAGACACTGCAAACGGAATTAAAGGGCCTTCAGTGGAGGTGGGAAAAAAGGCTTACGTTCAGCAAGAATAAGGCAGGAGAGTGGCTTGTATATATATATATATATTGTATATGTTGGTGCCATTTCAGGGAACCAGAGACAGGTGTGGGTCAGTGAGGCAGTGAGGGTCAGGTGTGCAGATGGGAGCAGGAGCAGGTGATTGGCAACTGGTGGACAGGTGGAGAACGATAAGGTGTGGAAGGGTCCGTGAAAAGGCAGGTGTCAGAGAGAGGTTGCTGCTAAAGGGGAAGAAAAGAAGTGACGTCATGACAGTGAATATCTCTGGAGACCCAGCAGTGATTTGTTTAGAATCAACAGACGTGTTTTAGCTCATAGCACGAAAAATGTGCCTGAAAAATTAACTGAAAGATGACTTTTCCAGTCATTCCAGATTGCTTTGTCTCATGCGTTCTTTCCCTGGTCTCTCAGGTGGGACGTCCACGCTGCGTCTCTCGTCGGTGCGGGAGCTGCCAGATCAGCTGCAGGAGCTTTACCAGCAGGGCTTCGTTCTGGCGGCCGTTCACCCCTTCATCCACCCCTGCGGTCCAGAGTCCAACAGCCCTCAGCACCAGCTCTACCGGGCCATACTGGTCCGACTCAATGACGGGTAAGAGCCACAGGAGAGTGATTATTGAAAGCATAATACATTAATAAAGGAAGGAAAAGGTCAAAGCATTAGTTCCCATCCAGCCAAAGCTAATGGAAACTCTAACATCCACTTACAGTTTCTGCAGACTGACTTTAGTAGTAAGAGGTTAGCAGCAATGGCCTTAATACATGTTTGTTTTCCAGTAAAATAACATATGCAAAGGCATTATTACTAAGGCATTTCCATTATGTTGTCTGCTCAAGGAAGATTAAGGTCGTGCACAGTGTAATTGTGGGTACTGGCACTTTAGGCTAATTGTTGTTGTCTGCTACAGAAACGCACTAAAGGTTTATGAAAGGAGAAGATCAGTTTGAACTCTCATATTTAGGACCCATGCACCCAAACAATGTTGTGTTCCCTTCTGCAAGATCACACTGACCCATGCGAGTCCACATGATGACAAAAAGTGTCTTTTTGCAGGAATAAGGCTCACTGTCATTTGAGGCGGGAGACTCATTAAAAAAATGTATTTTACTAAGCAAAGGCCAGGGGCTGGCCTGAGGAAACCATCGCTGAGGGCCCTTAGACCTTCGTTATCACAAAACACTGAAGCCATTATGGTCACTTAAGAAAATATGTTGATTAGTAATGAACCTTAATTGGTGTCATTATGCAGAATAACACTTGATGGGAATCAGGTTTTGCTTTATCTTCATGTGTTGAATGGTGGAAAAGTGGTATGCTGGCTAGCTGCTAAGTGACATTGGGGTTTGAATAATGATCGTGCATGTTTACAGCTGCTTTCTATGTTTCAGAAATGATCTTTTTTAATGTTACTAATGTGGACACGTGCAGAGAGAGATTTCCACAATGGCTACCAACTAACAGAAGGAAAACCGTGGAGGCTTGTGTTGCATTTCATATCAGTTGTACAACCTTTCAGCGGTGCTTCAGCGTCCACAGCAGAGCATCACAACATCTGCTTGTAGCTCCACAAGCTGTCATGTGGGCAGCTGTATTTGGACTTGAGTCAGCAATAATCTCAATCTTCTATCTCCAGCCCTTTCAATGCGCCGGCCAAAACCGGCTGCACGGCCCAAAGTCACCGCCGCCCCCTACATCTGCCCTCCAGCCCTGTGCCCAAGCCCCCCTGTCCTGGGAACTGTGGGGGTGGGCGTGTGTTTCGGTCAGGGAAGGACGCCAGGGAGCAGCTCCAAGGGTGGCTGAAGGGCATGTAGGGAGAGTGATGGACGTTGGGAGGGTGGAGGTTGCTGTTTGTCTGGTCTGAATCCCTCACTTTCTCCAGACGTTAGCAGGAAACCTTCTGTAGTTTTTGGGAAAATTCAACCTCAGTTTTGAATGGGTCTGACAGCTCAGGGGTCCTGAAACTTGATCTTCTTATTCACGACCACATAAGGTAAAGTCGGTCCAAGTGAAAACATGACAATCAAAAAGATTGAAGCTATGAGGAGAAGCTTTGTTTTTTCACCCGGGCAGCAGTGACATGCAGACAGGCGGGGGCCAGCAGCTGAAGCCCCAGTGGCTGCTCTGTCTGGCTCTGCAGACCAGGGAGCATCCAGACCTGTTTACCAAAGCGTGGTTCCCTGGCTGCAGGGCATGGACGTGTGTGTCTGCTGCACATGAGTGTATGTGCATGAGAGTGTCTCTGCTTCTGTCTGAAGAGGTTAGAGATGCTGCACTTGAACCTCTCACTTTCTTGTGCACATGGTATGTAGCTGTGTGTGTGTTTGTGTGTGTGTGTGTGTGTGTGTGTGTGTGTGTGTGTGTCTGTGTGACATTGCACAGGATAAATCTTACTCTCTGCTGCTGCTGAGCAGAATCCCCCACAGATTCCTTGCGTCTTAAAACACATTTGCGAACGCAGACGAACCACTTCTGCAATTTCGTCACTGCTGAGCATAAACACAACACCACTGCTACTAATCTACATTGACATCTCAGTCATTTAGCTAAAGCTCTCACCCACAGCGACAGCACAATAACTGCAGAAAACCAATACCCGATATTACAAGCAAGCAAGAGTAAGGAGTGTAATAATCAGAGCCGCTGTGGCCTGACAGTTCTGCTGCAGCCACAGACTGATCATGTAACAAAAACAACATAAAAGACATAAAATTAACACTAAAGAGAGACTCACTGTGGAAGGATTTTGTTGTTGTTGTTGTTTTCGGAAACATTAATGAATAAAGCATCGGGGATGTGATTCAGATGGGAGAAGGAGGAGGACTGGTGGGAATTTGGTGAAACAATGAATTTAAGATAAGATAAAATAAGATGAAACTTTGTTGATCCCAATGGGAGAGCGTGAAGTTGTGAGAGAAAATCTAAGGATTCAATACGGAAGACTATAATGCAAGAAAATGCAAAAACAAACCAAAAAAGAGCAATGCAGTCGAAAAGTTATAAATTAGAAGGGAAGCAATTAATTGGTTTGTGCAAATATATGCTGATGATAATTTAAATTCTGAGGTGCACTGAGAGCGTGCAAAAATTGTGTCCTGAGGAAAAGCTGTTTTCAAGTTAATGCCAGCTGTCTAACACGCCTGCTTCCGTTCCCTCGTCCACGCTGTGTTTGTTGGAGATATCAGGGTTTGTTTTGCTCCCTTCAGAAGAAACCGCAGCTTTTTCTTGTCATACAGTGCGAGAAACAACCTCCACAGCGTGAGATAATTCATCACAGCAAACATGACAACTTAATTTGGGTTTGTCAAACTTTCTGTTTTATCATTATTCACTGTAATTTCGCCAGAGTTGTGCGGTGCAAGGTGTCGCGTTGTCTTGCTTGCTGTCAATCACCCGACAGCTGCGGGAAGACGCCTCAGACCGAGATGAAATATTTGTGCAGTCGTACTCTTCACATCCAGCTGTGTTTTATCTGAGGCATTTTAGTTCATCAGGATTGCATTCATTTTAATTAAAAAAAGGAAATGTTAAAAGAGTGTCACTCCTTAGTCACGTCAAGTCATCACGCTTAAACCACACACAAAAAAAGGCTTCTACTTCCAAAAATAACCTTTTTTATTTGGCCATTACAAAAATGCCTCACTGTTCTATGATCTGTTACCTCTATGGTTAAAGTCTGGCAAAGTTTAGGCAACTTGATCACCTGGATCAGGTTAGGGGACGACTCCTGGCATGGTTAAACGCCAGCGCTGACTGTTGGAAGGAGTTTTGTGACATTCTAGTCGTGTCATGCAGTCATTACTCTGCGCAGCTACGCGAGCTCGTCATTTTTCTTCACTTTCTTTCTGCAGCATCAGCAAAATAATATGCAAGTTAATGTGTGTTTCCATCAGCTGCCGTCATGTATGCAAGAAGACGTGACAAGATTACATAATTAATCAGGCATGTTTTCTTCAGTTGCTATGGCAATAGATACATAGGGTGATATGCAGAAAGGTCCACAGACTAGAGTCGAACCAGAAAGTTGCAGAAAAGTGCACCCCCACTCTTTTTTTCCCTTTTCGGAGTGGAAGCACTTAACTGTAAGTGGCAGTGCATTAATGTTTTGTCTACAGGAGACAAAGCACCAACAACGTCAAGGTTTACTCCAAACGACTCCAGCATAACAACGGACTCAGCAATATTTTGGCTATTTTTTCTTTCCACTCAAGCTTTTTATGTACAGAGTAACAGAGTATTTTCTCTCTCTCTCACTCTCATTTGAAAATTTCCTTTTATTGATATCCTCTATATTCCTCACCATGAAAACACAAAAGTCTCCAGAGTGTAACAGCGCCAAAGGTTGATGTTGCCAAATTTATCAAAAATTGTGCTTTTTATGAGGTTGTCATAGCACATAGTGTTTAATACCACAGTCCCACCATTTGTATTGAATAGAAGCCAGTCAGATGTGCAAATCAGAGCGGTGGCAGATTCAGAAGTGTTCTTCGTTATCACAGAAAGAAGAAACACAATGCAACCGTTCCTGAATTGATCCAAAATTGACTCCTCTCATTACGGTGTCATAAACACAGACTCGTACCTTTGACTTTTTATCAAAGAACCAGATAGTCAGTTCATCTTTTGTACTGATGAGGCCATAGAACTGCCAGTCACAAACCACTGTCTGTGCAGAAAACTTTTAGAAGCCTGGATAGCTGAAATAACACCCATTTTGTAAATGCAGAGAGGTGACTGTAACGCACCTGTTGTGGGGTGAAAACAAGGCAGTCAGCCACCTTTTAGAAGGTCATATAGTTGGAATGCATGGCACCTTATCTAGTCTCCCTTCCTCCAGATTGTGTCCATTAGTAATCACCTCCCATGCTGTTGTGTAGAACACCTCAGGTTCACATTCAGCATGGCCAGACATTCACACAACAGTCCAAACACTCCTCAGCCCTGCAAAACAGAAATATTGATTCTGTATGAAAAGGCTACTGCTGAATGGACTGCATCTCTTAGATAAAAAAAAAAGACATGCTTGCCTTGCTCTGGAGAAAAAGACACCATGAGGGGGAAGAGAGGAAGAGAAGAGAATCACTGTTGGAGTGTGAGGAAGTAGAGAAAGGAAGACAGAAGGAGGCTGAATGGGATAAAAAAAAAAAGAGGGAGAGATTGAGTGAAAAGAGCAGAGGAGTCGACCATCCTTTGATGGCCCCGGCCGAAAGCAGGGCCCGGGCTTTATCTCCAGCGTCTGTCACCGTGGAGACAGCTGCTCGCATCAGCACCAGCCCAGGGGAATCCAAATCTCCACCGGGGGAAAATGAAGCAAGAGAAATAAGAGAAACCAAAGAGCAGAGCATCTCCTCTCCAGTTCCCTTTCGCTGTCAGAAATCAAAAGAAGAAGAAGAAGGAGACCGGGAGGGGGTTTGGGGGGGGGTTACAGTGAATGGGATTGAAAGCATGACAGCGAGCAGCCATTCATCTGTCGCTCCAAAACATACAGCTTTTTTGCCATCGCGCTGAAAACAAAGCGAAAGTCAAGGTAAAAGGGCTGACAGCAGCTGTATAAGCGTCGGTATTTAGCATGCGCAGTGTGTCTGTGGACACAGTCACAGTCAAGCCTCCACTGTATCGGCCTCAGTGTGAATGGCTCAGCCAACAAGGCACTGTACATGGCGGGGGTGACGCTGCAGGAATCCTCGCACAGCCAGGAACTACACAGAGGTTGTGTACATGCAGCGGCATGTCATCTGTAAATGTTAAGGCACCGTCACCTGACTGATCTATTAAAGGGGGTTATGACTTTAGAAACCTTAGACGGCAATCTGTCATCGGCATCGGCCAGTGCGACACGAAGCTGCGATGCAGACAGAATGGATTGCACCATTTGAAAATTTTAAATGTCAACTGTCAAATTTCCCAGTGTTCAATTTGATTGCGATGGAATAGGGTTACAGTTCAGCAGGCAATGTCTGATGGGATATATTCATCATTATTGGGTAATTGCAAGGAGCTCTCATGTGCTCAGGCAGAGAAAGCGAGGGATTGAAAGAGAGAGACGGGTTGAGAGGTGGGAGACGGGTGGAGAGGGAGATGGAGGAAGAGGAAAATGAAGAGGTACGGGCTAAAAACCATTAGAGGGGATTCACTCCGGTGGAATTACTCACAAATGCGTGAAAATGTGGCATTAGGAGAGGCGTGTTATGTTATTAAAGCGCCACAGTGACAGAGCGCTAAACATGGGTTCAGACGGTGTCGTCGTAGCCATGAACGGGCGGGTGAGAGGTCTGGCACGGCTCTATTCCACACGCAAAAGAAGCAGGAGTGAATTCACATTCTCACAAATATTCACTGACTATGATGTGATCATGGTTTTATTCAGCCGTGACCTCCTTTCTGTAACATGAAGGGAGCTTTTATCATGGACTGTACAGTGAGTGCAACTCAACTCCTGAGACAGCAGGCTTAAAACACCTCTCTGAATGTATACTTTGTTACTCCCTGGCAACGATCAATTTAAACCTTAACCTGATTTGACTTCTTTATTCAGTCCTGTGGACGAGAAGCGATGCGATTGTGATTTTAGCGGCGGCAACATTTTATATGGACGAGTAAAAGAGGGGATGGGTCGTCAGCAGAGCTGCGCTGAAGTCTCAGGTCAAGCCCTCGTATGAAAATTGAAAATGCATTGCGAGTTGTTCTGGTCTCACAAAGCTTTGAAAGGCAAAACATGTGAACATTTATCTTTTAAAGCCGTCTTAGCTGTCTTTTAGCCTCGCTGGATGTCGGATTTTACCACTAGTAGCGCCATGAGGCTGACATTTTTTGTTTTTTAGTTAAATATCCTGGCAATGATTGCATGGATTGCTGTGAAATTGGTGTAGATGTTCAAAGCCCCTATAGAATAGATAGATGGATAGATTCAGACGACATCTGTGATCCCCCGACTTTCCCTCTGGGGCCACCAGCAGGTCCAAGTTTTCACTTATTCAGCGAAATAGTGTAAAAGAAATAGAATAATATCTGCTGGATGGGACTGGCACAAACATTCGTACAGACATTCATGATTCTCTCATGATGTATCCCCTGACTTTTCATTCTGCACCATAATAACATCAAAGTGTCACTTTGTGCAGCACTCTGGTTGTAAACGCCTGGAAAAGTAATGACACTCTCACCAGCCTACCATGTGTTTGAAGCTTAATAGCGAATGTTAAGCATTAAACATGCTAAATATCAGCACATTAGGCTTCTCTTTGTGAGCATGTTAGCAGGCTGATGTTAACTTAAAACACTCTTTGCAAAGTAGGCTACAGGCTCGCGGATCCATTAGCTTGGCTTGTTTATTGTTCTGCAATTCTAACAGGTGAAACCTTATTTTTATGGCTTATGCCTGACTGAACTCCAAAACTCAAGTATGTAAGTTTTGCTGAGCAGACAAATAAAAGAGCACCACCTATAGAAACTCCATTCCATCCATCGCCACAGTGGTGCCAACTGTATAATTCAGAGAGAAGCTGACCACTTTATGTAAAATTCTTCAACGAATCAAGATCTATTGGAAGTTTAAACAAAGGAGGAAGGAGGTGAACTGGTTTGAGACATTATTTTCATGGTTTGACTTCCACTGAAAAACAATAATATGTCAACACAATCCCTTTTCATACCTCAGTGAGCAGGGCGTAATTGGAAACCACACATTCACAAACGATATAGCCACTTCACTGCTACAACAGATCCCAGAGCAGCACATTAACAGGTAATACGCAATTAGTTACCATGTGAACGTTGAGCTCCGGCGGGAGCGACTAATCCAACCGAAGATGTTCTATGGCGAAACAAAGCATGTGGCCCATCTGTGGGCAGACAGGGGGCGGCGGGGAAGGGGGGTTCAGCAGGTGTATTAACCCAGGAGGGAGCTCCAGGTAGGCAGGCAGGCATTTGACACTCGTCTAACCGCACGAGACCTCAGAGGTTGACAGCCGGTGCTGCACGCTGAATGAAAAGTCACCGTTTCACACAGAGAAGATGGACTGCAGGTGATGCAGCTGCTATTTTTAACCCGAGGCCTCCCTGCAGGACTGAGTGCAACGTTTGAATTGTTGTTCTCACCCCCCCTCTCTCACTCTCTGATGCAGAAGTCTGCTCCCATTCACAGTTTTATTCCTAAATGATTTATTCACCGTTGAAAAAGAGGTGACGCCTTCTCTGTGCTCAGCATTTGACCGAACAAGATGACATCAAATCCGAGTGCTTAAATGGCAGCTTTTGATCCTAAAAGATCTCTCAGAAGGACTGAATCATTTTTATTACACTTATAGATTCTCATTGATCCACATGAGTTTTAATTTCTCTCCCTATTCAGCTTTTCATTTCGTCCTTTTGAGAGTGCAGACCTCTCTGTTTCAGTATCGATAAAACATGTTGTATAAGGTTTATAGTGCAAGTAATGTAAGAAAGCCAGTAAATGGTTTGCACTCAGCTGCACTATCTACAGCACACTGGCTGTGTGCATGTGTCTGTTCTGGTCCCTGAAGATGTGCCTGGAGCGCAACCAAACGGCTTGGTTGTGGTTTATGTTACAACCAACAGGGGGATACATCCACTTTTTTTGACAGCACCACCAGGCTGCTGCCATCGTGCCTTTGAATGTTATGACGCTGCAGAAAACGAGAGCCGTCTCTCGGCGCGTCGTGATGAATGTTTCACAGAGCGTGTGAAGTTTGCTCTTAACGAGTCAGCTGGCCCAGTTTCTGCTCTGCTGTGTGCTGCGACAGCGAAACGCGCGAAGCGACGGGTGTCAGTGACAGCGGCGGAGAAGTGTGGTGACTACATTAATCGGTGGGGGGCTCGTGCCCACTGGTTACGCTGTGAGGTCTAGCAGAAAGAATTCGGCCAGAGTTTAAAGTGATTTTCAAACTGTGTGATTCATGTGGGGGGAAACACAAGAGAACTTTCCCTCCTGCAAGCCTGTGAAGAGTGAGGCCAGCAACATCTATTCAAACACTAAAATGACTTGTAAACTAAAATATAGGCATATTTTGACGTGCAGCAAAAGAAAAACAAGCGAGGCTCATCAAGTAAACACTTCAAGGAGATATAAAGATGCTCATCTTATTCTCAGGTTCCATGTGAATATAAAAGAATAGGCTTTTGCCTTTTGTGCATAAAAAAGTGCGGCAGCTCAGGCTCCCAGGGGCAGCTTTAAAGGGCCGTTCCTCAAACGTTGCATGTCAAAGTGAATTTACGAGTCACAGGTAGTGCTGCACAGCCTGTGAAAACAATTGTACAATGTCTTCCCTGGCTCTGGAAAGAGCTTTCTAATGTCCGAGGAAATTACTCGAGTTATCTCAGCTTGGGTTTGGAGACTGCAGATTTGTGACAAACTGCGGGGTTTAAAGTTTGAAAACTGGGTGTTTACCGGGCAGGGAGGGTGAAAGAGGCCACCGAGCTTCCTGGATCTTGAACCATCCAGCATCCTGCTGCAGGGACTAAGAGTGTGTCCTGTCTAAACAGCTGGAATAGCTGAGGAGGTTAGTTCAATTGACTGTGTTTTTGTCTTGCCGCGCTAAAGTTGAGAAGTTTAACTTTCATATATATATATTTTAAATATGAAGCTGGAGCCAACAGCAGATTAACGTGTCTTAGTTTAGCACAAAGTTTGGAAATATTTCTATGCTCTGAACTGTTTCTTGGCTAATTGCAAGACCCAGAATAAGCACATTTCCCCACAAAATATTCCTTTAAACTGTTGTTTTGCTTCTTAGTCATAGTTGATGCATTAAATTGCTCGGTCTGCATCCAATGGGGCAGCGGGGGGGCAAGACAGGAAAATCACTGTGATAAAGCACACACACACACACACAAGAGGCAGTAACATGTATGCGCAGTCAGAGAGAGTCTTTGCATGAACTGGGAAGCTGAAAGCACTGCCTTTAATACACACGGCAGCACGCATGCATGCATCTTTTATCCTCCCACACATCAGGTGTCCGTGTAAAGCCACAGATTTCAGAGGGTGGGCACACACACACACACACACACACACACACCTACTGTATGTGCACGCTGACTCTGTAGCACACTGAGGAAAAGGGCGTGCGGGGCTTCTTCCCCTTGTCAACAGGATGAGGAGCAGGGAGATGGAAGCTGGGGCATTAGTCTCCTCAGGGCTAGCTCTGGGATTTCCTCCAGAGGACAGAAGAGGAAAATACAACACCATATAAATAGATTCTCCCCGCTCAAAATACTGATATGGCCTCAGCAGAGAGGGCTGAAGGGGGCGGGTGGGCACGAAGAGATTTGCATTGAATTTCCTATGCTCCCCATGTGTTTTCTTTCATCCATGTTGGTCTTTGTCTCACTTAAGCGTTTTATTGTATTTTTCTCCTGCCTCCCACAGGGCGACAGTAACATTAACAAAGCTTGTTGATGCAGTGTAATTTGTTGATAGGGGGTTATTTCTGTATTATAGATTTGATGCCTGGGTCTGTGAATAGCACCCTGTTTGTGGATGTTTTACAAGGGTCATTTTAGAAATTTAGGCTGTTTGCGAATGTGTGTTTGCACGTGTGTGTGAATGCATGGGCACCCTCGCGCATCGTGAGCATTTGTCCAGCAGGCTGGCCGGCTGAAAGGCTGAAACTCATTGTCCTCTCTCCCCCCACTGTGGTGCCTGCAGGGCGGAAAGGAGCCAGTCAGTCTGCCCAGCGTACAAACTGCAGCTGGAAGAGTGTCTGTCTGCTGAGCAGGTGCCCACCCCAGAGCTCATCCAGGGCTACGTCAAGAAGGTAGGGCTGCTTTACAAATGCCAAGCTGGAGGTTCTGTCAGTTTGTGCCCAGCTGGAAGGAGGGATGTGGGGGGGGGCAGGAGATAGGAAGGGAGGCTGGCTTTTATATACCGAGTCTGAGATCCAAAGCAGAGCACGTGAAAAATGTTTCCAGTACCAGAGCACAAACTCAGCCTGCTACCAAAACATGACTTTGTTTGGCGTGTTACCCCGTCTGCAGGTTCACTGAACACAATGTTTGTATGTTTACGAGCGTGTTTTAGTGAATCAAACACATGGCTAAACCTGCTCGCAAGCTCGCTGCTGTCAGGATGAAGGCTTTTAACAGCAGCATGTCACAGAATGCTTGGAGCACAGTTGGCAATAAAGTACGCCATGTTGGAGGAGTGACAAAAGGATGGCTTTTAAAAAAAAAAAAGCAAGAAAAATAAAGAAAACAGGGATGGCGGTGAAGTGTGTGCATTTCAGGAGATGTCAGGTTGTGGAAGTGGCATTGTTTGTAAAGATAATGCAGGATACTTCTCACGTTTCGACTCGGAGGCGTGAGTCTCATTTATTCATTTTTCAACACCGTTAAAACATGGCGCTGCGCATGAACAGTAATGCCGCATGTGTAAACATCACCGGAACATATCATAACCAGAACTCTTAAAGTGACCGCACGTATTATGTGCAGTGAAACATTAAAACCTACGAATTAACACAGAACTGAACACAAGTGTACAAAGGTGAATTATGCATATATCTGTAAACGCTAAGAGCGCTACACATGTCCCCCCAGAATTCACTGTACAATCAAAACCTGAGACACAAGTCATTGATAATCAAAACCTGAGAAACAATTTAACGATTAGGCGGGCGAATCAAACGTCCACAGCGGCTCCGCTGAATGGGAGGTAATGGAATGGGAGGCAATGCAACTGCCTGTGGGGCAGCCCCGGAGGAAGGCGTTGGCGTAACAGGGGCGGGCGGCGGAGGCCTAACCCTGGGACGGCCTCGTTTTGGGGGTTGTGCCAACTCAACTGGCCTGGCTAGATCCAGGTGAGCTGGTTTAAGACGGTCCACAGACACACATTCCTGTTTGCCCCCAACGTCTATCACAAAGTGTTTGTCCCCTGTCTCTATGACACGGAAAGGGCCTTCATAAGGTGGGCGGAGAGGCCCACGGTGACCATCCACACGGATGAAAACGTATTCAGTGGACTGTAGGCCACTGGGGACATGAGTGTTCGGTGAACCATGGCAGGACGTAGGGAGTGGAGCAAACAGCCTGGCATTGTCTAATAGGTTAGACCGCTGGTGTGTGGCTGACCAAGGGGCTGTGGCGCTAGGCATGAAATCCCCAGGGACCCGCAATGGCTGGCCGTAAACCAGCTCTGCTGAGGAGGTCTGCAGGTCTTCCTTCGGCGCTGTCCTGATGCCAAGCATGATCCAGGGGAGCCTGTCTGCCCACGAACTGTCCTTCAAACTGGCCCGCAGGGAGGCTTTCATGGATCTGTGGAAACGCTCACAGAGGCCATTGCTCTGGGGATGATAGGCTGTAGTACGGTGTAGTTTAACTCCCAGGTTTTCAGCGACAGCGTTCCAAAGTTCGGAAGTAAACTGAGCACCACGGTCTGAGGAAATGTCTGACGGGGTGCCAAAACGGGACACCCAGGTGCCAATGAATACACGTGCAACGTCTGCTGACGTTGTGGAGGACAGTGGAACGGCCTCTGCCCACCGTGTGGTCCTGTCTACCATCGTCAACACGTGAGTGTAGCCCTGTGAGGGTGGTAGTGGACCGACTAGGTCAATGTTGACGTGGTCAAACCGCCGCTCCGGCACTTTGAAGCACTCCAGTGGAGCTTTTGTGTGACGGTGTACCTTAGCACGTTGGCATGCCACACAAGTGCTCGCCCAGTCCCTCACGTCTTTCTTAAGCCCATGCCACACAAACTTTTCTGCCACCAGCCGCTGCGAGGCTTTGGTGCCTGGGTGCGAGAGGCCGTGGACGGCGTCAAACACAGTCCGCCTCCACTTTGCAGGCACAACAGGCCTTGGTGAGCCCATGGAGACGTCGCAAAGCAGAGTGGTGCCAGCATCGTCGAACGCCACCTCTTGCAGTTGTAGACTAGTTGTGGATGAGAGGCAAGCCTGCACGTCCGGGTCTGTGGCCTGATCTGCTGCCATGCTGCTGTAGTCCAGGCCGAGGTGGACTGCCCCCGCAAGCGCACGGGAGAGGCAGTCCGCGACATGGTTGTTCTTTCCTGAGATGTGTACAATGTCCGTCGTGAACTCAGAAATGTATGTGAGCTGACGCTGCTGCCTGCCCGACCATGGCTGAGTGACTTTGGACATGGCAAAACTCAGTGGCTTGTGGTCCACAAAAACGGTGAACCGGCGCCCTTCCAGTAGAGAACGAAAGTGTCTGATGGCCATGTACACGCCAAGTAGCTCTCTGTCGAAAGTGCTGTACTTCTGTTCACTGGGGCGCAACTGCCTGCTGAAAAAGGCCAGAGGCTGCCAAGCGTTACCCACCCACTGCTCGTAGACCCCACCCACCGCAAAATCTGAGGCGTCCGTGGTGAGTGCAATTGGGGCGGAGGGGGCAGGATGTGCCAACATTGCGGCCTTAGTCAGGGCCACCTTAGCATCCGCGAAGGCCTTGTCTCTCTCTGCTGTCCAGTCCACTGCACGTTTAGGTTTTCTGCCTTTTAAAGCTTCATACAGGGGTCGCATGGTTTGGGCGGCTTTGGGCAGAAAACGGTGGTAAAAATTAACCATGCCAAGAAACTCCTGTAAGGCTTTGACAGTGACTGGGCGTGGAAAAGTGGTGATGGCTTCCACCTTCGATGGGAGAGGGACAATCCCGTCCTTTGTGACTCTGTGTCCCAGAAAGTCAATGGCGGACAGGCCGAACTCGCACTTGGCTGGGTTGACTATGAGCCCGTGCTCCGTGAGTCGCTCAAAAAGTGTGCGAAGGTGTGACATGTGCTCTGACAGGGATGAGCTTGCCACAAGGACATCATCAAGGTACACAAAAACAAAAGGCAGGTCCCGTAGCACAGAGTCCATGAGCCGCTGGAAAGTTTGAGCTGCATTCTTGAGCCCAAAAGGTGTGCGCAGGTACTCAAACAACCCAAAAGGTGTGATCACAGCTGTTTTTGGGATGTCGCTGGGGTGCACGGGCACCTGATGATAACCTCTGATTAAGTCCACCTTTGAAAAAATCACTTTACCAGCCAAGTGTGCAGAAAAATCCTGGATGTGCGGAACTGGGTAGCGGTCAGGCGTTGTCGCGTTGTTGAGCCGCCGGTAATCGCCGCAAGGGCGCCAGCCTCCCCCAGGTTTGACAGCGAGGTGAAGGGGTGAGGCCCAAGGACTGTTAGAGCGTCGAACAATCCCCAAGCGCTCCATGGCCTCGAACTCCGCCTTTGCTGCTGCAAGTTTCGTTGGCTCGAGGCGCCGAGCGCGGGCGTACACAGGCGGGCCAGCGGTGGCTATGTGGTGCTCGACGCCGTGCTTGGCAGTGGTGGAGGAGAAGGTGGGTTGCGTGAGTGCTGGGAACTCGGCGAGCAGCCGCTGGAAATCGTTCGTGTTAGAGAGCAGACTGGAAAAGTGCACTGTGTCAGAGTCAGTGGGCATGCATGCATAAGAGCAGAAAGTGACAGCGTCGATCAAGCGGTGATTTTTAACGTCCACCAACAGTCCATACGCACACAAAAAGTCGGACCCTAAGAGTGGTACGGCCACCTTGGCCGTCACAAAGTCCCAGCCAAAACGCTGCCCCCCAAAACACAGTTCAACGTGTCTCGTGCCATACGTACGGATGGGACTGCCATTGGCGGCTTCCATGGGGGGGCCGTGGGTATCAGCCACCACGTCCACCTGTGAAGCAGGCAGAAGGCTCCGTTGTGCCCCTGTGTCGCAGAGGAAACGCCGGCCAGAGATGGAGTCGCGGATGAAGAGCAGCCTGCCAGTATGGCCGACACTCACGGCCACTAGTGAGCGCCGGCCTTGAAGTTTCCCACTCCACTGTAGCTGCATGGAGAGCGGCAACGTTTAGCCTTGGGGCCAAACTTCGCATGGTAGAAACACACACCTGAAGAATGCTGACCTGAAGGCTGCTGACGACGAGGAGCTGCTGCTGCGATGAGTAGGTGATCATCCCCTGTCTCGGAGACGCCCCCTGCAGGGAGGAGGGCTGCTGCACAGGGCTGCTGAGAAGCCAGAAAACACTTATCAGCCTCCGCGGCCAGTGCTCTGCAATCAGTGGTCGCAGTGTTGGCCAAAGCAGCTCTCACGTGTGTAGGCAGTTGGCGCAGGAAAAGGTGCATGAACAGAAAATCCGGGTTGTTGTCCCCCAGCAAGTCGAGCATGCGGTCCATTAACTCGGAGGGCTTACTGTCGCCGAGCCCTTGAAGAGAGAAAAGCCGGTTGGCTCTCTCCGCGTCAGTTCGAAAGTTTTAAGCAGAAGTCTCTTCAGTGTTTCATACTTTGTTGTCGTAGGAGGACGTTTAAGAAGGCTCACCACTCTCGATGCCGTGGAACTTCCGAGGGCAGACACCACGTAGTAGTATTTAGTGTCGTCGGCGGTAATCTCACGCAAGGCAAACTGTGCTTCCGTCTGAGCAAACCATGCAGAAGCCGAGGATTCCCAGAATTCGGGGAGCTTGAGAGATACAGCGTTGGCCGTCATGGTTAGGCGATCTGGATACGTCCAGCAAACAAACTTCGTTCGGGGTCACCAGTGTGGAAGTGGCATTGTTTGTAAAGATAATGCAGGATACTTCTCACGTTTCGACTTGGAGGCGTGAGTCTCATTTATTCATTTTTCAACACCGTTAAAACATGGCGCTGCGCATGAACAGTAATGCCGCATGTGTAAACATCACCGGAACATATCATAACCAGAACTCTTAAAGTGACCGCACGTATTATGTGCAGTGAAACATTAAAACCTACGAATTAACACAGAACTGAACACAAGTGTACAAAGGTGAATTATGCATATATCTGTAAACGCTAAGAGCGCTACAAGGTATGAATTAGTGGTAACTTTACAACTTTTTCTTGGCACTTCTCTAATATGAGCCGTGTTGACAAGCTTCTACTTGCTTGTGGTAGATTATTATCAACCTCAACATTTTCTGAACGGTTTCCATTTGAGACAGTGTGACTAACAGAGTGTCGACATTTTGATAGATAGTAGTTTTGTCAAGCAGCAGTTTATCATGAATTACATGTCAAATTCAGGCAGGGCTGCAGGAAGTGAGAGGCTGCTGCTCTTGATTATTGGGATCAATGGTGATAGAAGTGTTCAGATTTGAGATCTCGCCCAATTAGAAAAAGTTGCAAAAACGGACCCGAACCAGTCAAAAACACCTCACTGAAAGATCGAACAGCAAATTAAAATAAACAGCAAAATGTGCTTAAAGTATTAAAATGAATGTGCATCTTGGGCAGAATGCTCCATCACAGAGAAACTGGATCATTGGAATATTATTAGTGATGTTTCAACATGTAAGCAGCATTTTAATGTTACAGCTGGTGGAGGTAGAGCTCATCTTATTTACTTCACGTGCTGTTGGATAGTTTAATCTGGAGCAGACTTTCATAAATTGATCGTGCTTTGTTTGTAAAATCTTAATGTGTAAACTAATTCTAGCTGTCAGATCAGTTAAATAGCATAAAATTGAGATTTAGTGTAGTTTTACAGTTTAGTTACTTTCCACCACTGCTCAAAGAAAGTCAGACCTGGTCCTAAAAAGATCCACGTATAACTGAACCCCATCCTCAGTGTGGTCCACCCACAATGTGGTGACCCACAAAGAGAGAAAGAGCACCAGCAGCGGTCAAAAAGTACATGCAATTATTACCCATCAACACGTGCTTCTCCTGCTGTATTTGTCTGTTCAGAGCCACTTCTGAGTTATAATCAGACAGATATACAACAGGAACCTTCCTCACCTGATTAGACCAAATGCAATTTGGACCCGGCCCAACTCAGGTCCCGGGTCAAGAATCGGTGGATCCTTACTTTACTATGGACCTTTGCAGTGCTCTAATCCAAGAAAAAGTATTATAGGAAAATACTCATTGTATGTCATTTGGCATTTATGTTAAAGGGCATTTTAATGTTTTACATTTAGCTACTTAGTATATGGTGGAGTATAATCTACAGTGTGTCATCCATCACAGTTTAAAAGTTTACATTTTCCATCTTTATTTAAGTAACGAGCAGCTTTCATTAAAATGTAGTGCAGACAAAAGTACAATATTTCCCTCTGTGTAAAGTTCACTACACTTGAGCAAATGGATTTTCCGAGCTATAAACATTAAATGTTAACATTCATTCTCTGTATTTAGCTGTTATTTTTATCCACAAATCTCTCTTCCTCCTCAAATCCATCACAGTTTTCTAAATCTGTCTCACAGACATCACAGGATGATCGGATTTACTTCTGGGTTCACAGACAGTTAGATATTTGTGTGATTTGGCATTTTAAAATACGGCTTATTGTTCAAACGCACTGCTTCCCGGCGCCTGGATGTATGTACGCTGTGTTTCTTTAATGGTTCAAGGCTAAAGTTAATTAGCAAACCAAATAGCTTAACATTTCTGCATTTTCCGCTGAGGAGATGAAAGCAGCTCACAGGAGCCAGAAAGCTGAAACCACATTCGCTGATCTGATAATGAATTGGCTCTGTCGCGTGTGTCACTGTTACGAATGCGCTGCTGGAGAAAGCCTGTTTGAAACGGCACTTCAGATGATATATACGAGCACGCCCTCCTCTCTTGTGAGCTCGTTATGCTGCGTCATCACGATTCAACCCCTCCGCCTAATCTGTACATTACCGACCGACACGTCGGCCTTTGAAGCCTCGCTCCTGAACTTTTCTGTACGTTTTGCCCTTCGATTAGTCATGCAACCGCAGTCCTGTAGGACCTCATTACTGTTGGTTATCATTTTAATCTACTGAGCTGCTACAGGACTGCTGGAGGAGGAGGAGGAGGAGCAGGAGGCCATGCTAGAAATCTATTAAAAGAGAAGTGGACATGGATGAGTGGTGGAGGAGTGAGTCCATTCCCTTCAGCCTCTCTCTAACTCTCTGTTGCTTTGTGTTTTTCCTCTATCTTCTTCTTTTTTCTCTCATTTTCTTTCCTTTCTCTTCCTCGCTGTCTCAATCTCTGTCGTTATCCTCTCCTCCCGTCATCTCTTCTCTCGCTCCCTCTGCCTTCCTCAATCTCTCTCTCCGGGGTTTTCATCTTGACCTTCAGACACCTCCTCCTGGTGCCACTTTAATAACTTACGGGGGAAATAGGAAATGTGGTCTCAAGTCAAAATTGAAATGGGTTTTTCACTGCAGGCTGTTGATATTCTGGTGGCAGAATACGGGAAGCTGCTCCCAGAATATTTTTCATCAAGTTTGCGCTCGGCATCATTTCGGTTAATGAAGAGAAATGATGTGATGCAAAGTTTCCTTTTTGACCTCGAAACCTCATTTTCCTGACCTGAGGTGGTTCCTTCTGAGCCAGAGCAACTTGTCTGCTCATTTAGTTTAAGAAGTTTAGGAGAATGCAAATTTTTGTCCTCCACTTACTCTGTAGTGATGCAGCACAAAGTGTGTTGCAGTATTTTCCAGCAGAATATACGGGACCTGACTGTTGAAGGGCTGCAACTCAATTATTCAATTAGCCCCAGGGTTCAGCTTGTAGCTCTAATGTCCCCTTTTGTTTCCCTTTAGCTTTATAGCTTTAAGGTAATTATGAAGGAAAAACTCAAGCCCAACACTTTTTTTGTTTTTCATGGCTGCATCATTTCATCAGATGGATATATTCTACATGTCTTATACATCAGTCACCACTGTAGCAGCATGGATGTAGGTTTACAGTGTTGGTCACGGTGTTTCTACAGACAATCAGGTTCCCCAAAGGATTAATCCTCATCACTTCAGTGATCTCCTGAGTCTCAAGATTCAAGATTGCCTTTATTGTCATTGAGCATGACATGTCAATGAAATTTGCATTGCAACCCCAATGTTAGAAATGAGACAATAGGAAAGATTATAAAATAAAATTAAGATACTAGAATAAAATAAACCAACATGCAGTAAAATATTAAATATTAAATAAAAATATACCAGAAATGAAAATATACTAAAACAATACAAATATACTAAACAATAAACTATACCAATGAAATGTACCAACAGCAGCTTAAATATACTATATACTGAGTGCAATAGCTGACCATTTAGTTAAGCGTGTGTGTACTTTAACATTTAAGTATTTTAACATTTAAGTACATACATGCTTAACTAAATGGTCAGCTATTGCACTCAGCATATACATTTTACAAACATTCTCTGGAGCCGCCCTAACGCTGACACATTAGTGAAATGTCTTGACAACTGACGGACAGATTGCCTTGAAACAGATATCCAGGTCCCCTTCTGTCATAAGGAGTTTTTGCAGAGTGACATGCAGATATCGGCGCAAAAGCAGACAGTTTATTGTATTGTATGCACTCAGTATGAAAAGTGCAATTTAAGCGAGCTGAGTTGGGTTGGCTGGGAGGAATGGTAAGCAGCGGTGGAGCGGTGAGGTGAGGAAGAGAGAGTTGGCTGACTTTGGGGAGGAGATCCAGGCAGTGCACGGCTCAGGGTTTTCTACGAAACACTGGCTGAGAGCATGGAGGGAAAAGAAAAATAATCACAAACCAGTTTCATAAAGGAGCCGAGACAAAATAGCACAGAGGACGAGTGACAATCTGACAAAGCGTGAAGCGAAGAGTTGGGGTTTTTATACTGAGCTGGTTGAGTAGTGATGAGCCACAGGTGTGGCACAGGAGGGGCAGGTGACCACGCCCAGCTCAGCTCAGACAGACTCAGGTGGAGGAAGAGGCAGGGGGACACTGCCAAATCCTGACACCTTCAGGGTGAATGTGATGACCCCTTTACTTTTCATCCAGCACCAAAATCTCATTTTATTTATGACCAACAGTTCGTAAAACTCATGACGTTCCCATCGGCCTCAGCCACGCTGTGTGTTTTTTGCTAATTAGCTTGTGTAGATGCACACATGATAAACCTTATACCGCTAAGCACCATTTTAGCATTGTCATAAAGAGCATGTTAGCATTTAGACCAAAGCACTGCTGTTCTTAAGTATAGCCACGCAGCATCGCTAGCAAGGACGTAGAAGCAGATCTTATTTTCGACACATTTGACATATCTTTTACTATTCAATCCACCATGATGCAAACAGAGAAAGTGGCAAATTCTCACATTTAAGAAGAAGAAGAAGAACGAGCAACTGATGACTGATTAATCAGCGAAACACGAATCGTCACTACATTTGACATAAATTTGGATTCATCCCATTTTGTCACTCATACACACTTACAGTATATTTGTTATTTATCTGCAGCCTTTGTTCTGATGCCGCTCTGTTAGCAAGATGTCTCAGGAAGAAGAAATCTAATCTGAATTGTTCTATTTTATCAAACAAGGTATTTGATAAAATGCTAATGATAATAACAATGGTGCTAACAATACATTTGATCATTGCAGCTCTCTATTCGAATGCATTTTGCTATCAACTGCACAAACATTAGACAGTCAAAACCATTCATCTCTCTCTCTGTCTCTCCGGCTGCCTGCATTACCATTAAATGAGATACAACAGTTGCTCCCTTTTATCTCAGCAATTCCATTTCAACATATTGGTATGAGGAATATGATGTGGAAGCACCCAGAGAGCGTTCACTGATATTAAACAATATGGCTGGAAACAATGTGACTGTTTTCCAATTTAATTTCATAGTGAATAACCTGCGAATTTGATTTGATTTTTATTCTCTTCCTTCACTGTGGCTCTAGATAGCGGCAGGCACCACCTCGGCTATGGGGGTGGGGGGCAGGGTGGTTGGTGGAGGTGGGGCAGAAATGGAGAATGGCATCATTAACATTCTCTGACAGTTAACATTTTAATCTCGCTCCATGGCAGGATCCCAATATTGACATAAAATACCAGACGACAATAAGGCAGGCGTAAAGAGTGGAGCGCTTGATTTGGGATGCGGCCCGGGCCTGACTGGGGTTGTGGCCGCTCCAATCCAATCAACGGCGGTGTGGCTGGAGAAGCTGCAGGGATGGGACGAAAAGAGAGAGAGAGAGAGAGAGGGGCTAGAAAAATGAAGAGTGGGGAAAACAATTCCAGGATAATCGATGTCAAAGTCATTCTGAAAGTTTGGTTTGGGTTTGAGATCTCTCGGGAAATACCTTCTGAAGTTGTGCGTTGTGGGTCGCTCCTATTTTGCATCCTGAATTTACATTTTTGGCATTTGTTTTGATGCTCTGAACCCAGAAATAATGAGAGCAGCAGCAGAGCCACATCCAAGCTCTGCACCAGTATGTGCATCAAGTCGAAGGCTGCAGCTAATGATCATTTTTACATTGATTATCCTGCCAATCAAGTTCTTTATTAATCAGTTAATCATTTAGTCTTTAAATGATAGAAAACATAGTGAAAGTGTCTCAGAGCACAGGTTAACATCTTCAAATCGCTTGTTTGCTATCATATATTGGCAAGAGAAGCAGCAAAAAGTGAGAAGCTGGAAGCATTTTTTGCTTAATCAATGAAACAATCAATTATAAAATAGAAGTTGATTAATTTTCTATCGAATGATCAAAATTAAAATCAGTGGATGTCCAGTAGCAGCAGTGGTTTTATCTGTTTTCATGCTAACGTCTGATTTTTTTGCTCATACATTCAACAGCAGATCCAGGACGCTGCAGACCAGGGGGTGATGTTTGTGGGATTTGTCCAGGAACCCTATGGGGCCCCATGCACCAGGATCAGAGAACCAGACACCCCCTCCCTCTCTCTGCACTCCAGCCCCAGCTCTGTGCTCGGCTCCCTGGGCAGCTGCAGCCCCTCGAACCCCTCGAGCCCCAGAAACCACGCAGAACCGGGAGCTCAAGCCGACGCGGTGGAAAAAGAGGCGAACGAGGAAGCCTCGTGTGGGGCCGCCGAAGGAGCGCCGAGTGGGGAGAAGAATGAAAGTGAGAACACTGGGAATCATTCAGGGACCGGGGTGGAGGGCAGCCTGGACGAGGTCTCGCCTGCGGCTTCTCCAATATCAGAGGGAGATCTGACGGAGGAGGACTCGCCGTGTCACAATAACAACAAAGACAGAGGCAGAGACACAAAGGAGAAGCCGAGGTACCGCCCGCGGAGGGGCGATGGTGAGTGCTCTCTGTGGTCGTCATCAGAAATGCAAACTAAAAGGAAAAAGATGTGTTAAGCAGATAATATGTTAATCAGGACTTCCAAAGCTCTTGTGTGTGAAGATGAATGAATGTGGGGGGGAAAGAGGGAGGACAAAGTGCCCACAACAGCAGGCGAGGAGGTGTTTTGATTGGACGATTCTCCTGGGTAATGGACATGAAGATATTTTATGTGCTGCAGTGACACAGAATAGAACATAGATTTTAAAAAAAGGTGAAAAACACCAACAGAGGCACATATGAAAATACGAACACGTGCAAGCACATACACATGTATATGAATACACATTTAAAACAAATAGCAAATATATAAAGTTTTATTCCTTGTTTCCTCAACAAATTCAGCACCATTACATCTTAAAATTAAAACTTTCTTCCACCTTTTTAACATCCAAACACATATTTTTGCATTTTTTAAATCAAATTTCATTACCTCAAGCTATTTTTTTTTAAATATTTCACTCCAAAACACACAGCTGGTCCAGTTTTTACCGAACTTAGAGGGAGGGAAAACGCATATTGTGTGTGGCCTGACAGTAAAGGGAAGGTTTAGGAAATCACACCAAATAGAGAGCGAAATTTTACAACATGTGTGTATAAAACCTGAAGTATTTGCAAGGCTGCATATTACTGGAGATGAGTGAGAAAATATGTTTTTTGTTATTTGTGTGAGCAGATCATTTAAAGGGAAATACACTAATTGGCCCAGTGGGAACCTTATGATTAAAGGTCAAAATTTCAAAACTTTACAAAGCTTTAAAACTTGACAAGCCTCTTAAGTCCAAATGACACTGGACCTGCCACACAGCTTTCTTCACACATTACACAGAAAGGCCTAATGAGGAATGATAATTAAGATAATTAAAGGTCAAAACTTCAAACTGTGAAAGGCCACAACTGCTGCACCGCCACAGGCCCAACGCGGATGAAACAGCTCTCTGCATCATTTGTGGACGTCGGATAAAATGTTAAATGTTCCAAAATGATTTGTTTTCCGTGGCGCGTGTTTGTGCACGTTCCCAGCTGTGAGCTTCCTCGTCAAAACGCGGTCGGCCGCTGGTCCCAGAGCAGCTAAAGCAGTCGGGGGTTCAGTCCTGCACCGAGGGGCACCCGCTGCAAACTGTAGCGTCTTGTCTCACACAATCGCAGATAGATTTAAAGTGACAGCGTCTAATCGTTAACCAATATCTGTCTGCGTATCTGTTTTTTGAAGCCATACCTTTCGGCTGTTTAACTGAAGAACAGCGTGGTGCCGTAGATCCCTCTTGAAACGCTTGGCAACTGCGGAGGTGTCATTTCCTGCTATTGCCTCAATGTTACACAACAATGTGCTGCCTTGGGATATAATCCTCTCTATCCGTAACACAAAGGGAATCGTCTTTAGCTGCGGTGCATACAAATTCACACTCACACTTAGCCAACAAAGCGGGGCGTGTGTGAAATTCGCCACAACAGTTTTGTCGGGTTTTTTCGGAAACTGCGCATTTCACGGTTTTCTGTCTTCGCAGAAAGTGAAGCGTAAACGTAGCTCTTCTACGGATTCACGGTGCCCCTCTTTTTTTTTGTGGGAACGGTGTTGAAATTAGCACAGACATTTATAGTTTCGGCTTTATTCGAGCATTTCGAATTGACAGATGGAGACACCCACCACTCTCACCCCCCTCCGACAGTCTCTCCTCCTCTCACAGAACCTATTTGTGATACGTGTCAGTGCAGTGTGCAAACTGTGCATTCGACACACATCCCAGTGGGAGTGTTAACGTGTGTGTGTTGGTGTATATTTGTATGTACAGTGTACAAGGTTCAAAGCACCTAATACTCGATGTTGCATAATGAATGTACTCTTTGGTGCGCAGGTACTTTGTGCTTGTGTTTCTTTGTCTTCATATGTGTGCACTAACACACACTTGGCACCGCGGCAGACCACAGCCCACTGGTCCATCTGGGCCTCCCTACAGTGCATTTTGCAGTGAGATAATCCCCCACTGCCTCGTCCTCTACCTCGCTCAGCTTCACAGCTTTCTCCCTCTACCCCCACCTTCATCCCCCTGAATCTCTGTGACAACGCCAGCAGCGCCGGTGTAGCAGCCAGCCAGGGTGGTAGCGGAGCCTGCCAAGCTCCCATGTCCCTCTCTACTAATGCCCAGTCTGCCGAGGAGGCCCGAGAGTCTCGGCTACTGCTGGCTTGTCCCCGCTAATCCTCAGATCTTGAGGTGAACGGCGTGCGAGTGTTGGCAGCGGAGCTGGCGAAAGTCTGTGGCTTACGGTCGAAAGAGGATCTCCCCGAGACTGGAGCTCTGGATCGAAACTGAGCCCATGAGTTCGGAGACTCAAATGCTTGAATGGTTTGAAAGAAAGGGATTCTGGTGGAAGAGTAAATGGAAGGCGTAACATGGTAGCGACAGCTGTGCAGCCGTGTCTGGATAAGACAACTCTGTGTCCCGTAAATGATGTTCAGATGTAACGGATTTGAATGAGCAAAAACATTTTGTGGGAAATTAGATGGGTCATTTTGAATGACCCCTTTTCCTACATTTACATTTATGTTTAGGCAACTCAAAGCACTTAAGGGAGAGCTTGTGGTGGGTAAATAGTGATAAAGTCAAGGCTGACTTAAGGCCAAAGATGAGACGTGTTGACTTCTTCAATATTAAGGCAAAAAAAGTATCTTTCCTTAACCTTGAAAGAGTGTTTTAGCACATGGGCTGTGTGTGTTGAACACCTAGCCGTACCTCTTCACAGCTACTTGTGTGCACTACAACAATGTCACCTTTCCTGGATTCAGAACAACATGACCTGCAACGCAATTCAGCTGTAAATGAATGTATTTTGCAGGAGGGATAAGAAGGGAAGAGAAGAAATGAGAATTCATGAGAAACTCGCCGAAAAAAATGTGAAAAAAAGAGGATATTGATTTGCAGTCAACATTTAACAAACACGTGTTTAATTGATTGAGATATCTGTTCCTTTGATGCTGACATGCATTGATCGAGTCTCACGATACAAGCTTTCCTGAGGAATATCCGTCTGCATCTCAGTCGACGTGCAGACGTCTTCTCAGCTGCTCGGCTTTATCCTCGGGAGCGCTGCTGTGATGGGATCAGCGTCCGGCTTCTCAGATTATCGGAACAGACATTGAAATGACGACATGTCATGTCGGAAAGCCACGCCGCTGTGATCATGGCGGGGTTGTTGCCACCGACATTTGGGCGGCCGGGCTGCTATCGGATAAGCCTCTGAAGCAACATGCTTTCAATGTCCTAACAACACTCATGCGCTCGTTTTCTTGTTAGCAGGGCTGCCAGTGACAACAAGAGCCAGGCTAGCTACACAGACTTTACTCTGTCAGATGTAATGAATTTGTGTGATTAGGTTCAAAGGAATTAGTCATACTGTCTGTGGTTGTGTGTGTGTGTATGTGTGTGTGTGTGTCTGACACAAGGATAAGCAAGCATCTCTATAAATATCACATTATAGTGGCATTAGGTAACATTTTACTGCCCTATAGCATAAAAATGACCACAATAATTCTCTGAAACATTAATAAAGTTATTGATTCACACCAATTACTTTGCCATACGGTGACGTTTCTGGCTTTGAAACCTTACGCTTGTTATACAGCCAAGAAGCGAATGACTCTGCAGTTTTTACCACTGCACCTCTCCAGCAGACCTCTGCTCTGAAGAGTTTATTTGTTTCTATTACACAGTAGAGTCTGCCAGTGTCATTTAAAGGCCACTGCAGCACAAGGGGACGGGGGGGAGTGGTGAGCTTGTTTAAGAGATTTATGTTGGTTGCTAATGGAGTTTCTCAAAGATCAAAGATTACTTAACTTTGAACAATGAAGCATGTGTTCTTCTGCAGCTCTGCAGCTTCTCACAGGAATCGTAAGATGCTTTTGTATTGCAGTCTTGTCGTGATCACAGTGAACATGTTGGTTTGAGCCCCGGCTGCTGGAACCACACAGGGGGAAAGTGACAAGGTCCGTTTATCGCAACAATCTTATTTCGGATTTCATAATCCACAGTTTTGTTGTGTGAACTAATGCTGCATCAATAGTATGCGAGTCACGCCGCTCTGCTTCCATTTCATCACTCTTTTCTGTTCCCATCGTAATTAATTTTGTGGTCAGGTAATTTTGAGACTGGGTTTGCAAACGTTCGCGGCCTGCCATGCTGTTAGCCTGCGTTGCTAAAATGAGGAAGTGATTTGATTGACAAAATGCAAGTTGACTCGGGTGCTTATGAGCCGATTATTTAAATCACTGACGTTCAGGGGGCAGCCCTACAATCAGCCCGACAATCATCGCCATCAAAATGATTTTCCGCAATATTCAAGAAGGCTGGATGAAAGCAGCTCGACTTATTATCCTGCAGTCCAGAGTGACGGACATCAGCAAGACGATGTTTTTATGCCAACATATAAATATCAGATAGTCTCCTCTTATCTCTCGGCACCCCATCCCGCCTCCCCCTCCCTGTTTTGCCCTGCTGAAGTTTCCCTTAGGCGAGGCACTTAATCCCTCTGATGCTCCAGTGTATCTCCTGTGCACAGAGCACTGCTGGAAAGATGTTTACACACACAGAAAGTCTTTCCTGACCAAATAATTGTTAGAAAATGAGCTACCTTCCCCTGAATTACAGTCACCTTGGTGCCATAATTAGAGCGTAATTAGACTGTAACAAAGTACAACGCATGGAAAACTCTCAGCTATTATACAGAAAACATCTGATAGAGAAAGACAAGAAAGAAGCCAGGCAGCATGTTTCTTACTAATGGCTGCTATTTTATGTCAAGCTGTTATAAATGGAACAAGTCTGTCCTGTTGGAATCATCTGCGTTGAATATGGTTTAATGCTGTTAATTATCTAACTACACTGTGATTACAGAAAATAAGAGCTGGGGGCCGAAGCTTTACCATATTTCTAAATCCAGTAGTAACATGACACAGTTTCCAAAAGCAGTCTTCTTCATGACCGGCCTGCAGCTCACTGACGTACAGAGAAGATTCAAACCGTCGCGTCACACGTGTGCACGAGACCGTAAATCAGTTTATATGATGCCGATCGCGACGGAGTCATTCACATTGAGGAAACGTGTTGTTTTGGCAAGTCCGAGGCGTGTTGAATGGGAAGTCGCTTCATTGTTGTGTGTCGTCCAAGATTTGTTTGCCATATTGTCCTCGTTGTAACACGGGTAACGTGGGGGAGAAGAGGGGAGGGAGGGCGGGTATTCTGCTGTGATTCAACTTTCCTCAAGAGTGACAAATGACAAGATTTAGGGAATTTGGTGGCCAGCTGTCACATCAGTCAGACGAGCCAGACGAGAAATGGTTATAAATGATTCATCCTTCCCCGGTGTCTGCTGGATGGACGGACGGACGGAAGAACCAAAGCGAGAGAGCCACAACTCTGCCGCCGCCACCACCTCACGTCAGTGTGTGTGTGTGTGTGTGTGTGTGTGTGTGTGTGTGTGTGCGGGTGGGTGGCAGTGCCGCACATTCTGCTCATCCATCTGGTTCACTTGGGGAATGACAGTCCGACATTTGCATTGGAAAGAAAGGGGAAGGCGTCAGCAGGCTCGATCTGAATTTCCTTCAGCCTGATTCGAACCCCGCTCACATCTCACGTTTTGCGTTTTTTTTTTTTTTCAAAGCCAAGCAGAGCAAATATTTCACTCGCTCACATCACAACAAATAAAACTCTTTCCACTTTGATTTGGTAAGATACGAGCAAGCAGCGGTGACATACGTACTGTGGGCAGATTTCCAAGCCTACTCCTCCCTCCTGAGGCCCACTGCATTATGTATATTTCTGCTTGATGTGAACAACAGCTAGCTGGAGAGCTTTTAATGCATTATTCAAGGTTATACGATGAATTAGCTCGGTTACAATGAAATGGTCCCTTTTAAGTTCTGCATCAGCGGGATAACGTCACTTCTGGAAAGCATTAAAAGGAATCTGAGGATGACTTGTAGCATGAATATGATGAAATTATTTTTGAGCCACCTCATGCTTGTTGCTGGGTAGAAGAAGAACCAGCTGGATAACAGAGGCAGCATCCTCGGAAAAGATTTTCAGCGTGTTTGTGAGTCCAGCTCGAGGCAGCACAAATCTAATCTTACATTGCTTTTTAATTTCTCGTCTCTTCTGCACCTGCCTGCTGGAATTTATGCTCATGACGAGATTATGTTGAAGCTTTTATAATAGTGTCCTGCCCGCATGGACTTACATGACACCAGAAATGAATGTAAAACATGACAAAGTTTCACAGCAGTTACATATAATTAGATCGTCAGAAAGTTCGTGTCCACAAATCTTCGTCTTCTTTCGGCTGATGCTCCATCTTGCTTGCAGGCTGGGTCCCACCCCGGCTGGAGTGCTGATTTTTGGTGATCTGCAGATTTGATTTGGCATAGACGTTTAACCCTCCCGATTCATCCAGGCTTGAGATCAGCAATTAGAAATGCGCTGGCTTGTGCATCCTCAGTGGCTGGGGAGCGAACCGGGGTTTAGTATCTTGCCCACATTTCCACATGTGGACAAGAGGAGGTGGGGAACTAACTATCAACCCGCTCTACCTCCTAGACCTCAGCTTCATAAATATATACTGTATGTATATATTTATGTACAATTGTATAATTGTTACATTGAAGAAACATCAAAACATTAAAAATAGTCCAAGAGCTTTACTTTTTTTTGAGAGGGTAGCAAAACCTTGCGATGAAATCTAAATTAAACTGCATGAATAGACAATTGACACCTCAGGGTCACATTCATTGGAGGGTCTGTTGACTGTGTCCAATTTTAGTGTATTTACGTCAATGTCTATTTTTACTGTGGACAGCTTTTCGGAATCATTTCCAAGGACAAATCATCCACTTAACTGAGCTGAATTTTAATATCATCCGTCTTTTTGGGAGAAATTTTACCTCCTACGGTGCCATATTTTTTCAAAGACAAAAAAAAATCTAACCGGTTGGAAAACAAGAACACGCACAAATTGTGATTTTCCGTTGACAGCTGATGACCACGAACACTGCGGCCAACTTTTCTTGGCCAACAACCTTGTTGACTGTCCACGCACTGGCTGAGTTTCCTTGTTTGCTTATCTCATAGGAAAAAAAATGTACTTCCAATTGATTATCACCACATCGCTCGCTGGTTAGCGTTGAAAAGTTCCCAGTAAGATTGTGATGAAGGGGCCAGTTCCGACATCCTGTCATAACTTAATATGGCAGATAGTTGTTTGCATTGCAACAAAAGTTCTGTCATTTAAAACGAAACTCTGCTTTGTCTCAGCCAACTGTTTACCCCCCCATTTCTGATACTGGCAGCTGAAGAGAGGGGAAGTGCTCAAACAGACGGAGCCAAATTACACTTTGGATTGTGGCCAGTGTACATCAGTAGTTCAATAATCACGCAGTAAAACGTGGGACTTCCATAGAGGTTACATCTGTATTGTCACGACCCTTCCTGACTTAAATCAATGGCTGCGTTTTGTTTCCAGGTGTGGAGCTGCTCGCTTTGTACAACCACCCGCCGGTCCGAGAGGGCCAGGTGAAGTACTACACTGTCAAGGTGCCACTGCGGGTTCAAAACTGTGATGAGGGGGTCAAGGGCGTGGAGGCCAACTGGCTGGATCACATGACCCAGCACTTCAACAATGGCGCCTCACTGGTCGATGGATACTTCCACCTGGGCAGCGTGAACGGTAAGCTGGCAGGACTCGCTGGTGCTGCAGAATACGGAGGTTTCCCAGGAAAAGATGTGGGACGAAATGTCCCATAAGGAAATTTAGATGTACACACGAGCATGCTGCTTTTAGATTACATCTCACACACTGATGTGGAAAGACTTCTGGTCAGTCGTCGCTTTGATGAGTAAAAGAATAACACAAATCTGATATCAGAGGAGATCCTGGTACAGCGTGTATACACAGACACAGTCACATACCAGAAACTGAAAGTAACATCACATTCGTTCTGCTTTATACAATATATCCTACGCATCATGCAGATACCAGACAGGAGGCAGACAATGTGTGCTTGTTACACATAAAACATGCCAAGTGTGAAGGCCACTGAGGCTGTACAAATAACACAGTATCGCTTTATAACAACTGTGTATGGCTATGACAACCGTCAGGAAGTGGTGCAATCCTGCAGGATTTTGTACTGCAAACATACACTGAATGGCTGCAGAAGCTGTGGCTACATATATTTGCAATGACAAGCACCATTAAGCGATATTCACTTGGAAGCAAATGACTGCATGTTGTGTGAAAGCTTTCACTCACAGTGCCGGACCAACAAAGAACCAACACGCAGTTCCACCTTAAAACTACAGTATTATATCTGTCGGTACATCTAAACAGCTCGCACCGTACATCTGACATATTTCTCAGGAGTCAGTGCTTAAAGGTTGTAGGACTTACATTCATCAGGTGGTCAGAAACATGACCAACATGCATGGCGCTCATGCTGCTGCTCTTCCATGCTGGTAAAAAAAAAAAATGCTCGATGTAGCTTTCAGCCATGTTAGCGTCATGGCTCTAAGGATGGAAGTGTCGGTCTGACGGCTGATCGGTCGACCACATTTGTCCAGAATGAAATATCTCAACATTTGTCGCATTGATTGCTATGAAATTTACTAAAAACATTTCTGGATGTCAGAGGATGAATCCTAGTGATTTTGGTGAAACTTGGTGATCTTTTTTTTTCACTTACCCTTTGAAATATTTAATCGCCCACAAGATTTACTGATAGACTGTTTCCTCTAGCGCCACCATGAGGGTAGGGCATTTGTGGTTTTGAATGAAATTGGATGGATTGTCATGAAATCTGGACATTCATACAAACCTGCTACACTAATGATATTCCCATCAGCCTCTGCTGCACTATGTGTTTAATGCTAATAAAGTTAATTATTAGCTAAACTAATAAAGTGTGCTAGCATACTAATGATGGCGACCATGTCAAACATCATACTTGCTCAACATCAGCATGTCATTGTGCACATGTGTGCCTCCACTGTATAAGAGAGAATTGTTCTATCACAGCCATGGTTTGGTATTTGCACCCACTGCAGCTACTGTAAGGTTGGATGAAGGCAGCGTATACATGGCTAACATCACAAGTTGTCCCCCACACTAGCATCCAATGCCAGTGCCAATGACTATTAGCAAAATGCTAGCACTCTCATTTAAGGAGAATTCTTCAGAAGCTGGAGTTGGTGTCCTCTTTTAAACTATTTCCTGTTTGGGTTTTCCTCCGGCTCTGCGCTTCGCTCTGACACTGGAGAAATAAGCCAGCCAGAGTAAATAAGAGTCATAATTCATTAATCTGAGAAAGTGAACGCCTCAGCAACTCTGAAACATAGATAATTAACCTGATAACAAATTAGTGCCTCCTTGCATATTTTATGTCCTGAGAATGAAGTAATGAAGTGTATTATTATGATTCAATTTTTTTTTCTGCCTATTAGGGTGCTCTAACATATTTTGCATTTTTCATGCACTGCTACGATATGTGTCTCTTGAACAGTGAAATTACTGGGTAGGGTAGAAAGCAGATCAGCTCCATTATGAAACCGCCTCTGCCTTCACTAACTTACAGGGCTGAATTCAGCTCACAGCTTGAGCTCAACCTCTTTAGAAAACCGACAACTTTACAGAGGTGAACGCTGTTACTTTATGGATTTTGGTCTCCCGAGAGCAGCTGGCAGTATGACATCAAAGCGGCATCCCATTTGTTGTTAGCAGCTAATTACATCAAACAGCCACGCAGCCCGGGTTTAGAATCAGCATCCACTCCTGCCGTCTCCATATTTAGCAACTTCTTTGAGACGGGTTTTTGAATTCGCGATGAGACGCCTCGACACGATGCAGGAGACAGTCTCGACCTCATAAACATCAAGGACGTTGTTTGACAGCAGCACAGCACGTTACAGGACATGGACTGATAGAGGCAGACGCATGTATTTGGATGGGAGATGGCAGTGACAGTGACAGCCTTGTTTTGCACCAGAGTGCGTCAGCTTTCATGTCCTAACAGATGCATGTGTGGACTAATGAGTGTAATTGTGGGTTTTTTTCAAAGACTTGCCTTCCTCTGCCCTATGTTTTACTTTTATCCTGTTATACTAATATATTTTTTTACAGTATGTATTACTGGAAGGGCTGGTGGTGTTTGACACTTTGGTCTAGACTGAAATATCTCAATAACCACTAGATAGATTGATTGCCATTTAGTGTAGATATAATTGGTGTAAAGTGGGTGAATCTTAATTACTTTGGTGACTCGCTAACTTTTCCTGTAGCACCACCACAAGGTTCACATTTGTGGTTTTGAGTAAAATGTCCCCACATTTATTGGATGGATAGCCATGAAATTCAGTGCAGATGCCCTCAAGAATTGTAATATCTTTGGTAATCCCTTCAATTTATGCCTAGCACCATCATCAGGAAAATAATGTATTCGTCCAGTACTTTTATTTATAAGTAAATGCCTGCAAAAGTCATGACATTCCTATCAGCCTCAGCTGTACATTGTGTTTGGTGCTAATTATCAAATATTAGCATGCTAATGTGCTAAACTGAGACAGTAAACAGGGTAAACATTAAACCTGCTAAACATCAGTATGTTCAGTATGAGCATGTTAGCATGTCGACGTTAGCATTTAGCTCACAGCTGTTCCTGAGTACAGCCTCACAGAGCTGCTCGAATCCCTGGAAAGTCTTGTTTAGCAGTGTGTTGCCTCACATTATATTACATCTGGGAGTTGGAAGGTGAAGCTTCAACCTTCTACTACTAAGAGCCTCTGAAGTGCCTTGCTCACAGGCAAATACAGCATGGGAGAGGATGCTGGTCCTAGTTTGAACCAGAGACTCTCAGATTAAAATCCTGCAAACACGCCTGATTGAAAAGTTTTAAGAAGCTGTAATGCTGTGTAATCTGACACAGATTATAAAATCCAATTTTGCTTCTTTGAAAATACAACAGATTTCCCATCAGTCATCCATCCAAATACACTACAGACGTACTTCAGTGACATCAACGTTGTGTTGCAAGTCAGCTGCCACCACTAAAAGTAAACCATATATTCACAATTATTCATAAATGTGCTGTTGTTATGCAAAGCTGCAATTCAATAACTGAATGAAATAAATTAATTTATGACCCTTTAGTACAGTTAATTTACATGATTAATCAGATTTATTCGTCTTTTGAAGACTTTAAACCTAAATTATATGTTTAAAGTTCAATGATATATGTGCCACTCTGACAACATAAAGGCTTGTTGTTGTCATCGTTCATCGTTGTTGAAGTAGAGTTTGCAGATGATCTTCATTCCTGTTCATGTTCCTGCAGTCAGTCCACGACGACCCTGGCCTCCTCCTAAACACTGTGCTACCTTTCTATTGTCTCTGACAGCGGGCTGTTTGGCACGGTCCAGAGGGACGCACGCCTCCACACAAACACACGCAGCAACACACCGTGTCCCCGTGCTGCGTCTAGAGATGGGTTTCCATGGTGAAGCCGGATGAGAAAGCATTAAGGGGCATTGTTTGCATACGCGTGTGTGTATTTGCGTGTGTGTGACGGATCGCTCGGACGGTGAAAGTCCTGTCAGGTGCGGCGCCATTGTTTGCAGTCAGTGCAGACCTTGCCTGAGCCACAGAATAGGACATTATAGCGATGCTGAATTGAATTTACAGAGCCTAAGCTGCATGCGGGCCCCACTGTCATAAGACGCGCATTAAAAATTCATACAAACTGTGGCAGAGCTTGCAAACACACACACACACACACGGGCCCACATACATCCACATATACCTACAAAGACACACACATAAGTTCGCACTACCTCCCTGGAGTTGGGAGCAGGGTGTGGGGTTGAGTTTGTTTGCTGAAGAACTGACAGTAATGGTGTTGACGGGGAGTTTGCCTTTGTTACTCGTATAGCTTAAGCTATCTCCAGAGCCACAATGAGGATTTGTAGCCCGGTTGTGAGACATTGAGCTATTCATATGCATGACAGTCAGCCCTCACTGGTTTCTAAATTTGGGCAAAGCCAACGGTGGAAGAAAAAAAGAAAGAGGCTAGAGATACAGAGAATATGAAATTCCAATAAGGTTTGTTCCTCTTTATTTTTTACTGTGAAAAGAAATTCAGGGGAGGGAAATGATGTGCAAGCGTTTCTCTGAGACAAAAGTTGACAAGAGGTGGAATTAGAACCGCCATGTTTGTGCATGTGCGTGTATACTCGTGTGCATATGGATGCATGCGTGTGTTTCTGGCTGCAGTTGTGTGTATATAGGGTTTGACAGCACAGCAAGTGTCCACCTCTGAGCCGCAGTCACAAGACAGGTCGAGTGTTCTGCCACGGTGCTCACTTAATGCAGTTAGTTCGTTGGTCTTCCTCCTCTGTTCAGTTAATTTGGACATGCGACAAATGCACCCAGGTGGCCGAACTGAAACCTCCCAAAGCTGCAGGAGTCTCAAGCTTGTTAAGCAGATAAATCATGTTCACAGCTGCAGTACCATGTTCTCTAGTCTTAACTGTACAATTAACCATTTATTTGTGAGAATCTGGGTTAATCTCTTTGTTATACATCAAAACCACAGGTGGCAAATGTTCAGCAAAGTGTTTGACAGCGGTTAGAGATTATCCACAAATAGTTCTGATGCTGACGTGCCATATTTTTAGGTTGTGCCGAGGCTCAGGTAGTTCAATGCATGACGCTAAACTCCAAATTGCTCCCGTTGGTTGGACACTGAATCAGCTCCGGTACGTCTCATGGTCAGGCCAGCGCTGTAAGGTAGCTCTCTGCCACCGCGGCGTGTCGGATATGCAGTTTTACACTGAAAGAAACTCTCCTGGAGATGATTTCTCCGCTACAAGCTTTTTATCACAAAAATATATTTATCTTGAAAGCCGAAACATATGCGGGTAATTCCAAAGATGGATGGAGTAAGAATTCCTTCCACAGCTGTAAGAAATCAAATTCCTCATCCCAAATATTTCTGTGTTAATCAACTCCAAAGCACACTGCATGCATCAATAAACACCACGTGGTCCACTCTGGCCTGCGCTCATGGCTGGACTCATGCAGCGTAAGAACAGATCGGCTCTAAGTTATTAGAAAATGGAAATTAATGATGAATACTGATAAAGATTAAAAATCATATATTGGAAATGTTCTGTGTCGTAATAAAGCAGGTGTGTCTTTACTTGGAGTTTTCCTGTATTTATACCAAAGCAAATTGACTAAACATTTGCAAACACCCTCTGGTATCATATCATCACGCCGTCCATCTTCTGTTCCTTTTCTACCTGCTAAAGTCTGCCCGGTAACCCACAGGTACCAACCTGCCAGCTGCCAAACCTTTGGCTGAGCCACATCCAATCCACGCACGCATTAAACACCCATGTCTCTTCCTCTACGTGTCCCTCTGTCTGGATCTCCTTTCGTCCTGTTTGAAATATAGATAAGCTGTCAGCGGCCCGTCTCCAGCTCTCCGAGACAGCGCCTGGCACACATGTTTAAATCATGTCAGCAGACATGACCTGGGGCAGGGTCACCTCCCGGCTCGGCAGCGGTCAGCTGGACATGAACACAGTATATACTGATCCGAGCAAGTGCATGGATCTACTAGATTAAGTTATACTGAAGATTTATGTAAACACACAGATACATGTCTAATTTACTGCTGTTTCTTAATGATTCCACCAGGAAAAACAGTTCATGGATGGTTTTTCCTTCAAGGAAAAGTCTGCTTTCAAGTCACCAACTGCAGGCTGTTAGAGTCTAGAATTCTAATGTTGAAACAGAGCCACGCCAAAAAAAACCATAAAAACGTCGATAAAAACTTCTCAACCTTCTCATCTGCAGCATGATATACTTTTCCACAGTTGATCTGCACCAAACATTTTTCCAATTAATTGCTAAATACACTTAAAACATAGATTTTCTCATGTGCAATCAGTCCTCATTGCCTAAAGAACACAGCACCAGACAGCTCTGCAAAATAAAAGACATCAAATAATGTCGCTTTACCGCAGCTCTACAGAGACGAGCTTGAGGGCATTTAAGGACACGGACAGAATTGTCTCTACTGCCTGTTGGTCTGAGTCTGCAGACTGAGCTGACTTCTGCTCGTAGTTTTCACAGTTTGGACCTGCCTGCTCACCGGCCACCCACACAGTTTACCAGGCAGACACCAATCACATCCCTGATGATGCTTTCAGTGTCTTAATATTCTTGATAGTCATTTAAAGGAGCAAACCAGTGTTTGAGCTACTTAAAACACGACTGAGTGGTCTGAACCTTTAAATGTTGGAATTAGATGATTAACAGACATTACATTAATCAGCTTCTGTTTTGATGATCAAGCAATCATTTAAGTCATTTTTCAAGCAAAAAAATGCAAAACAACTGACGGTTTGGCTTCTCGAATGCGACAATGTGATGCTTTTCTTAACGTGGCAGTAAATTAAATCTCTTTGGACTGTTGCTTGGACGAAAAAAGACATAGCATCACCTTCCGTTCTGGGAAACTGTGATGAGCAAGTGATTAACTGAGAAAATCATCTGCAAACAAAAGAGTTGAAAATAGCTAGCTGCAGCTCTAGCTGGAATAACAGCCAATTGTGAGGCCAGGCTGACTTTGCAGCAGTAGGTGGCGCACAGTTGAACACAGCTACATGGGAACAACTTGTTTTAAATTGACATACAGCAGGTTTGCAAGCATGTCCATGAATATTAGGAACAGCCTCCAAACTGACTTGATATGTACAGCTGGAGACCACACATCTACATTCAGATGCCAAAAACTACTACAAACTCAACACTTTGAGTTTCAGTGTGTGTGTGCATGGTGTCTGTTGTTGATGCTGTCGTTTGGGTGCTGGTTTCAGCTGCTGCGTGTCACCGGGTGTCACTCACCGTCACCCTGCCTCTCCAGCTGTCTGACTCTCCCCCTCCGTTTGCTTCTGCGGCTTTCAGTCCCAATGCTGTCACTCCCTGTTTTCAGTGCAACTGTATTTGCATGCCTCGCCCCGCGACCTTGAGTGCGCGAGTCATGGGGGGGATGGAGAACAGTTTTACTGAGGGCGCACGGCGGTTTTTGCAAGTGTAAACAACTTATTCTCAGTCGGCCCGCCGGCTGCTCGGCTCGGCTCTCAGTCAATAGGCGCGAGATAATGTTTATTCGTGCACGCAGCCGGTGCATTCCCCTGACGGACTCAACGCCCCCAGCAACCGACTCCTTCTCATCCACTTCTCCCTCTTTCTCTCTCCTCTGCTCAGCATCTGTCTGCATTATCACCAGAGACAGGCTGCTCCCTCCAGAGCAGCGAGACAGAAACCCTGTGTCGATCCCACCTGAGTGATCCCTGTCGCGCTGGCAGGGAACCGACGGTGGGCCTCGGCGCCTCACATTACGCCGAAATGCTTCCCTCCAATTATACGCCAAGGGCTGACGAATGAGATGGAGAAGCCTCGGACTGGGCGAGGAAGGGGTTGGTGGAGGGAGAAGAGAAAGGGTGGATGGGGTGGATGGGGTGGACAACGACAATGTCTGTATTTGAGAGAGCTAGGAGATGTCTGAGAGATGTCTTCAATTGAGCGTGCACGAGTCCTAAATGGGTTTTCAGGGAGGGGGAAATAAAAGAGCCTGTCATCCCTCCGCTCCATCTCTCCCCCTGTCTTGCTCCCTCCCTCCATCTCTTTCTGTCTTCCTCTCCCTCCCTCTCTCCACGGGCTCTCCAGCCGCCTCTCATCCCCCTATTATTAGGGCCCAGTAATGAAATGTGGAGTGTCTCGCATTGGTGCCTGGGCCCCAGCAAACTGTATTAGTGTGTAAATGGTGTGGGAGTAATGAGAAAGCACTCAGGCCAGCCGGGAAGACTGGACCATGGGGCGTGTGTGTGTGTGTGTGTGTGTGCCTGCATGTAATGTGCACGTGCATCAAATGAATAACAAGAGACGTTGGGTGGAGAGGGGTCCCGGCTCGCGAGGGCCAGAGTGGTGTTTCTGTCTCGGATGCCAATCCTGCGATTGTTAGCCTCCAACAGAGGAGGAGCTTAGAAAATCTATTTGGTCAGCAGCACACAATCTCACCAGTGGCCTGAAGCATCAGCGTCAATGTCTTTATGTGGTTCACTTCATTCAAGTCTTTTTAAGGTGAATTATGCAGGCTTAGCAAACGGATTTATGCTTTAATGCCTTAAGGACTGACTTCATTAAATCAGTGGCTACATTTTGCCATCACTAAAATCTGTCCATCCTTTTAAAAGCGGTGTTTCTCGGTCCCGATCCTCTGAATCCTATCAGCTATTGCATTCACCTTTCTTCCCAGCTGTAATTAGCCTCTGTTTAGCTGTCTAGCATGAAAACCAGCAGGGCTCTGGGCTCTCTGAAAACCACTGATGAAGCGCATAATGTCTGCTCTTCTTTTTTTAACATCCCAGAAGGGGAATACCTGCTCCTTTCTTTTACACTGTCTCCCTGCATAATGTATAAGTGCACATTGCTCATACAAATGGCCCACACCACTGGCTATGTAATAAAGGGTTGTGTGTGAATGTGGCTGAGTGATATCATTCCATTTCCTCTGGCCTGGAGGGCCGAGAGGAGCGGCAGAGACAAGACAGACACGCTCCAGCCAGTAAATACTCTTTTCACGGCTGGATTTTTTCCCCCTCTTCTCTGCAGATATGCTGCCTAAGTCGGTGGAAAGTGTCTTCATCTTCCAGGAGGGGAGCGAGGCCGAGCCGAACGCAGCCACCCCGACGTACGACGCCATCGTCGTGGAGCAGTGGACCGTCATTGATGTGAGTGGAGGGATTTGTCTTTTCCTCGCAGTTTCACAGGTTTTGTGCTCTGTGATGCTGACAAGTGTGCAGCCCGGAACCTTACGAGCATTCTATATGTTGGTTTTTCCTTAAATTTTTCACTAACAAATCTTGGAAAAACATTCTTATTAATATCGTGGTATTCAAAAATCTATTTAATCCACGTTGCCCAGCCCCGTTTAGAGCACAAATCCTCTTTGAGAGTCTGGTTCTCTGCCATTGAAATCAGTTGTCACTCACATGCTGTGCCCTTCCACCCCCTCCCCACTCTCCAGCCAACCTTTCCCCCAACAACCCCAAAGGCAAATCTGGCAAATCTCAATTTATGGGACATGTGTCGCAGTCGCTTGTCTTATCAGGAGCAAACAAGCCCTTATCTGCCCGCCGATTAGTGTCTGTCCTCAGCACAAGTTCCAAGTTGGAAATTGATTTCTGTCTAGAGTTGAAGGGTTTGCGGCCATTTCATTACCTTTCATCTGTATGTGTGTGTGTGTGTGTGTGTGTGTGTGTGTGTGTACATGTTTGTGCATGCAGCTGTATGTGCATGCGTTTGTCCATTAAGGGTGTGCGGCTGACTTCGGTTCTGTGTGTCTGTATGTGTTTGTCGATGCTATCTCTGTAATTGAATTTAGACTTTTTGTGGCCTGTGGGTGTCCAAGTGTGAAAGGAGACTTTTGTCCCCCAAACGTGGCTCGCTGATGGTCCAGCCCAGTGCTGATGGCCACATGTGCCAATAAAAAGGCTCCTGTAGCTGCGTGGCGGCGGCAGTAGCGCCTCGCCTCCTCTGAGATGAATGGTAATGCTGTTACAGCTTAACGGGTTTCAAGGCTCCCTCAGAAACGTCAACAGTCAACGGCGGCGGCGAGCCGACACCCAGTGTTCCAGGAGATCCAATCAACTCTTCCGCTGGGACCTTATCAAAAACTGTTTCACCCGAGCAATCTGCGCCATGCCAAATCAGACTGACAACACGCTCTTTCAGAAAGGCCGATCAGGGCCTCGCATCATCCCATTCACTGTGATAGCTGCTCAAAATTGGTATGCAAAGTATCCTCACAGCTCATTATTGTTTCAGCGTGGAGATAATTACAATGAAGAAATAAGGCGGAATATTGATTGCTGCTGGTGGTGGTGGTGGCTCTTCTTCTTTGTACACGTCATCTTGTTTTCCTCCTAACGCTTTACAGTTTTATTTATCCAAACGTCAGACAGGTGTTGGGCTGTATGAAGCTCAGAGGAAAACAAGCTGTTTCATTCAAGCAGTCATTTATGCTGTCGTCAAGTGTGGAGCGTCGCATCTCAGGGACGGCGTCCGTTCAGCACAGAGGGCGGAAAAAAACGTTTTTAATTGTTCCGTTTATAAATGAGTCACAACTAATCAGAGGATTTGAATGTAAAAAGTGCTGATCTGCATGTGTTTCCATCAATCAGGCCATCAATGTTCATTTTGAAAAGCTTGGTGGAAACAGCAAAATTTGGAAAAAGTTTTTATGCTCACTTGAGTTAGTTTTTGCCTTTTTTGGATGAAATTGGAGATGGACACACCTTTGCCGAATAAGTTCTGACATAGTGAACATAACTCACATGACTGATCAGCTGTTTCCACGACAATACCCAAAGAAGAAGAAGGAGAAGGAACATGTTTTTTGTTTCTTCCATGATGTGCAAAAACATGCCAAAATGAAACAAATCCTGCAGACCTCTCTCCATTTTTCTCTCAGGTGGCTAACTGACTTGTGTTGTCTCTGGATTTCAACGTTCTTCTTCTTCAACTCTGTTTATTATAGCCATGCATAACATAGTTTATATGCTGTTTTGCATAGCCTAGTTTATTCCTCCAAACCAATTTATGGCAATTGCGCCTAATTTGCATTTTCTTCGTTTTTTTATTTATAGCGACATTTCAAAATGTTGCTTTAAATTCACTGGACGACAGATAGAAACACAACTAAAAAGTAATTGATTACATCTTTCAAATAACTTGCTGAACAAAGACTACAGCGCCTCAGTCTATACCAGAGCCGGATGAGTGTCACTCATTAGAGTGACCTTGTTGACGCGTAAGACATGACAGTGACACTGAGAGGATTCCATATCAAATTACAAAAACAGATTTATTGTTTACTACCAAATGATAAACTAAAAAAGTTTAATTTTGTTTAGTTCGACTGTGATAAGACACAGAAATATTTTTTCAGAAAGTATTGAAGTGCAGATAAAAGTAATGATGAAAAGTGCCGCATATGAGACAAATAAAAGCTCGTGGGTCAAACGATTCTGACTTCAAAATAAATCACAGGAAGGAAATAAAGAAGAAAACAAGCAACAAACATAAATGTCAAACTGACAAACTAAAATGCTTTTTAAAGTTTTCTGGAAACCGTTTGTGCTAAATGACAGCAGAACACAGGACAAAAACAACATGCTACATACATGATGCTCAGCGTGCACAAGGCTGCTGCTGCATCAAAATGCCACCAGTGCTGCAGAGCTGGTGCACACATTCCTTTTAGCTTCATCAAATCAAAAAACAACACAGACTTTGGACAGATGTCCTAAATGCATTTGAAGATGCAGCAGTTTTCCTGAGCAAAATGACCTGAACAGGAACCATATGGATGGTGGTGAAGTGCTCCAAATGTATAACTCATTGAGGGTCTCTGCTAAGAAACTCCAATTAGGACCAGCTTCACATCTATTGCGTCCTGTGGGAAAATCAATACAGGAGCTGCGTTGGAGCTGATGTACTGAAAGCCCTCTTTCCTTTCGCTGAGATTCACAGGAGCAATATTCAAACAAAACATGTTCTCCTTCAGACCTCAGCCGGGGTTGGTCTTCGTATGTTTGGCCGCCGTGAGCTGCTGCGGGAAAACATCCTCGCAAGTGTGTTTTCAACGACAAACTGCCCACATCTATGAGGATTCTGATTTTTGTTAGAAGCCTCTCATCCTTGTTGTCAACAGCACCATTATCCACTTCAAATCTATCAGCAGCAGTTCCATTCTGACAGATGAATGAATGAAAATGTACACAACAAACTGTATTCTGTCTAGAAATGCATCTAATGCTAAAGAAGGGGGGGTGTTTAGTAGATTGCGCATGTAAGATTTTCATCTTATGTGATGGTGCAGCATTAAAAAAAACCCTCTCTGGTCGGAAGGCTTCACTCAGTGTAAATATAAACTGATGCCACTTGAGTCAGAGGTATTTGGGGCTGAAGACTACAAGTTTGAAAATGAAAAAGTGAGCTTACTGGATCTCCGCAGCCTGCTCCACATGTCTGCTCGAAGCTAAACGCTTGAGGCAACGATAGCCGCACCTAGCATGACGCAGGAACTGTCCTACGCACCAGAGTTCGTCAGGGAAGAAGAAAGCGTGAAAGAAATATGACAATATTTCTGGTTCTGCTGCTTCGATTTTGAGCCTTTTTTTAAACTGTCCATTGTGAGTGTGACAGTGTTGTAGCAGCAGTATAATGCTGGTGCATTGCACTTCCATAATCACCTTGTGCACACAGTTTGTGATGCTGGTCCTCTATTAAAATGTTTTTGTTTCAGGCCCCAGCAGGCTACCACCACAGGCTGTGTCGTACTCTGCACAGCTGGCAAATTGACTTTGACATATAATCTTGCTCAAGTGCCACTTTAAGGGGGAAAAAGGGATAAAGAGGTCAAAAATCAATGGACAGCCACAGTATTTGACCATGGGTCTGTAAGCGATCGTCCTTAAGAGGTCAATTTAACCAAATCCGAAAAGAGCAGATTTTTCTTTTCATTTTTACAGCCATGCACACAATCTTGGGTGCATGTGCCATGTGTGCAAGTGCCTCCACCCCAATACAAAGAAGGTGGATGGAATTTGAGCAGCACAAACAAGTCCATTTACCTCCATTTCAGGGTGTCAGCATGAATCTCCATATCCCCAAACCTCAGTGCATGAAACTGAAATGATCCTGCAAGGCCGCGCACCACTGGAGGTAAATGACTGCTGTTGCTGTTTTGTTTAGTTTTTTGTGACTGACTGTTTAACATATTCCTTACCAGAGTAATAATGCTGCCTTGAGTGAGTGTTACTCTAATTAGATACAGCGGAGATGCAGCGAGGCTCTCATACCTATAATCACAGCAAGAAATGTAAAAAAATCCACGAGGAAATGATAACTTCTGTGCAGGGGTTACCAGTGCTTTATACATAACTTGGAAAAATGGTGAGAGCAGAAAGTAAGACAGATTGCAACCTAGCTCCCTGGTTACCTTGAGAAAAGCCTTTTATGGGTATTATTAGAGCAGCTAGAACATAAAAATAACAGTTGTTTTATGAGTTTGGTATTCGCAAAGTGATTTAAAGCTAAAATAACTTTTTTCTCTGGCTGACTGATAGTAGAAGATCTAAAGGCAGATTTAATAAGGAGCTATGTGTGCTTTATTTACACCGTCTGTACAGGGTTTTTGATTTATTTTCATATGTGGACAACTATGAGTATCACGGCATGACTGTCAGTAAGTCAAATGTTTTCACAACCACTTCAAGCCCTGTGGTTCGATGATGTCGCAGGCTCGCTCGCTCCTTGATCTTGACAACTCATAACCGAAAGACAAACCAGAAAAACTCCAAGGAGAGTTTAGAGAGAGTGGCTGCTCCTGCAAACAGGCACCGTAAAGTTGATATCAGCACGGTTCAAATTCAAGAAACGGCAGTCCAAAGTCACAGCGAGTGAAAGGAGCTTAACAACGCTGACATTGTTGTCACTCATTCCTAGAATTTACTTGCATCCCCGGCTTTGAAGAGCAGCACTTCACAGTCCCCAGAAATTAAAGAGAAAAAAAAATTGGATTAGGGCCCCACATCACAGCATCGCCACGGCATCTTTGAGGAAACAGTTTTAAGACGTGGAAAAGGCTCGCCAGAATCACTTCAGTGGTCGATACAAACGGCTCGGGATGCAGATTTGCCTGGTGCATTATTCACAATGTCGCGTGTACGCCTTCGCATGTGTCCGTGTGTGCATGCCGCGGCCTGCCTGTGTGCATGTTGTGCGGGGAGCTGATAGTTCACGTGTTTCGCCTGTCCATGATATCTCTATCCTCTCTGACTTGGGTGAGAGAAGAGGTGACCTAGATAGAGGGAGAGTAATTTGCACTGTCCCCGCAAGTGAGAGATCGCCCCCGCATTGTCAGACAACGTGACGATGATGCCGATAGATCCGAGGCGGAGGGAGAGGTTTTGGTTTACAGGCTGCGGTTGTCTTTCAGGTGTAGTTCGATATTGGAAACAAGTAATAACATGCACCTAAAATGTAGCAGCGCTAGCATGAACGTCCTAACAGCAGCGGTGGAAAGTAGCATTTACTCAAATATACATCTAAGTTAAATTTTGAGGTACTTTTACTCACATTTAGAGTATAAACTGTGATTTATGACATTTAGTGATGTCTCTAAACTTCTTAGATGGTTTCATTTAAATGACTTCTTTAGGACCAGGGGCCCAGGAGGTGAAGCGGTCATCCACTAATCAGACGGTCACTGGTTTGATCCCTGGCCCCTGCAGTCCACATGTCAACGTGTCCTTGGACAAGATGAATTGTGTGTGTGAATGGGTGAATGGTGGCTTGTGTTGCAAAGAGCAGAGTGGTCAGTAAGACTAGAAAAGAGTTATATAAAACGGATTTCCCATTTTACCATTTGCCCAAAGTGGTCCAATGACACAAAAGCTTTAAAAGAGATTAAAGTCCAAAAACAAAGACAAACTTCTTGTTAGAACTTAATTTTTTTCTTATTCTTGAAAAAAAGATAAATCTTGGGGCAACTAATGACCCTCATATTTATATTGTCATCCTTCAGAGCAGGTCCGACCCCCAGGTTGGGAACCAGAACCTTAACCTGACTGCATATTAAGTAGTTAAAACTAGCTCCACCTCAAACCAACAGTAAAATACTGCTTCTGCATCAGTGACAATCAAATAATGTCACACATTAAAAACATATCAGTTGCCGTTTTTCTGCAGAATGAGTAGTTTTCTTTTGGATACTTTGTTTTTTTTTTAACTATGATTTTAAAAACGTTGGGACTCTCAGATTTCAGAAGAAGCAGATATTTACAAAAATCAATGCAATTGATCAGCTAAAACGTTAAATATCTTGTCTTTGCACTGTTTTCAGTTGAGCACCAGGCTGAAGGAACGTCAGAGAAGGTGTCGCGTGTCGTGTGGGTGGCGTTGGAGGCAGATTTGAGGTTGACGTGACACAGAAACTGGCTCGTCTTTAACTCTTCTCCAAAGTAGGCTGTGGTTAAACGAGTCAGCTCACTTAACCTCAAAAAAAATTTCAGTTTTTTAGCTAACTAGCCTGCAGGCTAATTTAACAAAGCATTCAACAGAGACTCTGGGCTCTCCTGTCAGAATCTGACTCTGAAACATGTCCTTTTATAATATAAAATAATTATGGCAGCTGCTTTTAAGCTGATGATTTGTCTGATGCTCTGTCTCAGAGCCTCCATTTGAATCATGAGTTCCAATCATCAGATACTAATATTTTAATTCTCCTTGCAAAAGTACAGGATGAAAGCTTTCACTGACAGCACAAGAGGAGCGGCAACAACTCCTGGCTGATCCTTTGTTTTCTGAATTACTTCATCCTGTGGTGCCAGGATAGTTCAGCCTTGACTCAAAGGCTGGCTGTTGTTGCAGCAATCCAATTTTAAGCAGGGAAAAGGTCCTTAGACAGTCTGTAGGTGTGCTTGGCGAGGGCATGGATGTATAACTTAAAGGATAACTTTCGTTTTTTACAACCTGGACTTTATTTGTAGCATTAATTACGACCATTTAGACACCCAGACAACTTTGGTGGCATTTGGAGTTGTTTTGAAGAAATTAGCCCCAGAGGAGCGGCGCGTATATCCGTATAATGCGAGTAATCGGGGCATCCGTGCGCAGCCTCTATAAACACATAATCTGCGGCGAAACTCGTTCATATTCCAATATTTTGTTATGATATGCTGGCACTATTCCCCTCTGAGCCCGTGGTGGCATGTTATCCATATACAGAGTCTCGAGGAAACTACCTCTGACGCGGATGATGTCATTTTCGAGCAGCCAGCCACAACACGGCTAACTCTGCGGCAGTCGGCTAGTTTAGCTGTAGTTTGCGACTGTTATCTTTCACAAAATGGATGAATATTTTTCCGACTCTGAGGTGGTGGACGGTGACTTTGTTACGTCCTTACCTTTTTGAGCCGGAGCACACGGACGAGGAGCTCGTTGAAAGGAGGACGCGGAGGCAGAGAGAGGAACAGCTGGCCAGCTGGCCAAACGTGGATATACGCGCCACTCCTCTGGGGCTAATTTCTTCAAAACACTCCAAATGCTACCAAAGTTGTCTGGGTGTCTAAATGGTCGTATTTAATGCTACAAATAAAGGCCAGGTTGTAAAAAAGGAAAATTATCCTTTAAGCAGTAATGATATTTTTAGAACTGCATCTAAGGTCAAGAATGAACTTTCATTCTCGATTTTTAAACCAGCATGGACAAGAGGTCCTTATGGTGCTCAGAAAAATGTAAACCTGAACATCTGTAGTTACACGACACCAGGACAAACTCATCTGTTGGTTTTGTGATGCGACTGAAAGCTCCAGAACACTTACTAAATGGACCCTTGCAGTGAGCTTGCTTTGTCAAACTGGTAGCATGTCTTGGAAGAGCATCCAGCTTCTTAATCAGCTAGCAGCCAACACTAAAGCTAAAACACCATTAGTAGATCCATTAACTCGAGCACAAGAGGCATAATTAACTCCTGGCTCATAAGCTTCCATGTTATCTTGTATATTGTTAACACAGATTATCAAAAAACATGTAACTGTGAGGAACATATGGAAAAAAATAGCACACGTATTGAAAGCTTCTTTGAGATGCCTTTGAAAGGGCCAATCACTCTTAAAAAAAGGTTATTTCAGTGCTTTAAAACATAGTGGAAGCTGAATTTTCTGTTGCTGTGACAACGCTCCAGGCCAAGCGAGCCTATCAGGAACAGTATCTGAATGCCCTTTTTTAAAAGGTATTTGCTTCATCATTACTGGACCGTGTCTGCAAACCTGTTGACCCCAGTCGTCTGCAAAATTACAGTGATGCTCAGAGCTGGTGAAAAGCAGAAATATGGCTTGTTATGTGTACCTTGCAGAGTCAGAGGACGGGGTTAAAGGAAAAACAATATACTCGTATTTTTGTTGAGCTGACTATGAGGCAGCACTTTGAACTGCAGGCTCACCTGCAGCTGCACCCTCCTCTGCCACAGGCCTGAAAACAGACTTTATCTTAGGCCTGCATCCCCAATCACCTGGATAATAAATCTATACGTCCTCTGAAAGTGATAGAGAGGATTGAGCATCAAAACCTTTAAGATTAGAGGTGGATTACTGTCTCTGCAGTGTTGTTGCAGCTCCCATCATCAGATGGGAAAACTGTGACAGTGAGAGTGTCTGACATATTCTCCTCCACCTGGTGAGATGCCCTTTAGCACGGCGGTCGCAAGGTCCAAACGTGTTCATGTGTGTGATGCGATGATCTCGGGAAAATTTAATTTAAAGTAGCTTTGACTGAGGCGGTCAAACTGCAGCTCCTCTCGCCTCTTACAGTGTGGTCCTTTACAGTCGCTCAGATAACATCGGAGACGAAGATGGTGGTGTGATTACTTTGTTTTTTCAGGCTTTCAGGCCGGTGCTGGAGGGCTGATGCAGCGAGGTGGCCCTGCATAATAAGTCATGGAGAGAGGGGAGCCAGACTCTGGGGACTGTGATTAACTCTCACCTACTCCAAAGAACAGCAAGCCATTACAGAAAAATTATTTCTCAATTTGCTTTGCAGGCAAGCTCCGAAAGAGAGCCTGTTTCTGGGACTGATTCCAACACAAACCCCCCAAAAAAGGATAGATGCGCCACTCCCTGTGGGAACTTAGAAAGTAATGCTTGTGTAAATAATGTCTGGAGCAGTGTCTTGTATTCTAACGATTAGCTCTTTGCAACCTACAACTTGATATGCAACTGCTTTAGGTCTGTTTGTGCATGTTCTGTCATCCTGGTCAATAAGAGTCGGTGGAAGAAAAATGAGGGCTTGTGCGGCGGAGTGGGTTTAAGTGTTTTGACATAAAGTCTGTCTTGTGGCAGAAAATGAGCACTGCATGCTGATCAGACCCTCTTTTCTCAGAAATGCTCTGATGCTTCATTCTCTGTATGACTGCACACGAGAGCCACGAGAGGTAGGAGGTAGTGGTAGGAAGGTAGTCATAGTAGTAACCACACTTGCAGAAGTAGCGGCAATAGAAGTAGTAGAGGATCGCAGTAAATGCAGTTGTACTACTTGTTGTAGTTGCTGTAATTATAATGGTGGTAGTTATTGTAATATTACTACTACTGTCTAGATGTAGAACAGTAAAAAATAGAAGTATTAACAGTACTAGAAGTATTATAATAACAGCGGCAGTTGTAATCAAATGAAGTAGGTTTAATTATACGTACTATGCATTTATACAACATGCACCAAGTACATTAAACACTAACGTGGGTGCAGTGGTCGTGGAGGCAGTCTTACTCAGCAGTGTTGCTGTCTTTGCTGTTGTAGCAGACGTTGGGGTTTAGCAGTACTGCAGCAGTAATCCATGTAGTTGTGATTGTCATTCTCATAGCTGCTGTTCTGGTATTACTTGCATGTCAGTAGAGGATATGTGACTTAATAGTATTAACAGTAGCAGTAGCGCTTTATCCCACAATCATTTCCTCGCTCGTCTAAAACGTGTCATCACATGACATGAGCTTGTTATTTGAGCAAAGTGATAGTTTGGGGTGTTGTTTCCCAGAATATCACTGTAAAACACTGTAACACTGTAAAAATTCAGCCCCAAGTCCAAATGATGCTGAGACGCAACATAAATGCGACAGAATGTGATAATTTGCTAATCTTCGTTGACATAAACTCAAATGAAAACGGCACAAAGTCAATGTATTTAATGTTTGACCTCATCAGATGCAGCAACATGTTTCAAACAAGTTGGAACAGGAGCAGCTAAAGACTGGGAAAGTTGTGGAAGGCTCCAAAAACACCTGTTTGGATCATTCCACAGGTAAACAGGTTGATTGGTAGCAGGTGATAGTATCATGATTGGCTATGAAAGGAGCATCCTGGAAAGGCTCAGTCACTCACAAGCGAGGATGGAGCGAGGTTCACCACTTTGTCAACACATGACTGTATAAAGGAGATTTACTACACGGGCTCAGGAACTCAGTAAAGTCACTCTTGTAAACACAGTTTATGAGCAAATGATTGATTCTGTTTTTATTACGTTTTACAGAGTCACAACTCTCTTGATTCAGCGTTGTTCGCTGTCACTTGCCAAACTCCACTGAGCAACTCTGCATGTTTGCAGCTCCACAACAGGAGCAAGAGGCACCTGTTTGACAGTGCCATCGGTAAACTGCACACGGCACGCTCGCGTGTGTTAATGTGGCTCCGTGTGATAGGGGCTGATGAAGGCGAGGGTACAGTATCTTCACACGAAAACCTTTCGCGGTGCGGCTCTAATTAGAGAAGACTTTCACACTTCACAGTACAGTGGAGGCTAAAGTGGCGTGTGTAGGTGTGATGTATTCTCAGGTCTCTGTTCTTGTACAGTTGATCAGTACGCTATGAATAGACTGTATGGAGTTCTGAGGTGTAGCTCGTTCATGCTCACTTCCTTTTAGACTCATATCAGTGCTCATACTGCACCATCGAGGGTAACCGTCTGGAATTTATGTAAAAAAGTTAACGGCTCCAAATGCAGGGACTTTCATTTCACTCTTTTCATTCAAGTCATTTTTATTTTGTATAAATCATAACTTTGGGCATCCTGGTGGAGAATATGAAGCTGTTCCTTGAGGTCTCTTATTAACTGCCAGCTCTGTGAGTGAGTGTGTGTGTGTGTGTGTGTGTGTGTGTGTGTGTGCGTTTGTGTGTGTGCGTGTGAGTGCATATGTTGTCGGTTTCAGCAATCTGACTGCCACACGTCGTGGTTTGTCCTTTTCAGCAGGTGCCTAACATGGCAAACCACAGCACACTTCCTCTCCGAAAAGAGTGTGTGTGTGTGTGTGTGTGTGTTCTGTACAGTACATGAAGTAATCTGTGTGTATTTCGGATTAAATTACAGACTCTCTCCTAAATCAAAATAAGCGTTTAAATGTTTGTGTTTCATCTATTCCTGAATTAAACGCGGCACTGAGGCAACGCAGCCCTGACTCATTTAATGGTGCTTTCACAGCATTAAAATGTTTACCACAAAGTGAGCAGCTTCATGTGATCGGCCTGTTTGTTTCAGGACTTACTGTGCTGACACACACTTGTCATGAATAGAGACGGTTGCCATGTTGACTCATCGCAGCCGGGACTTTCTGTAGCCGCCGATTTATGTTTAGGCTTTTAATCTTTCCTGTGTGTGCGGCTTTTGACAAGACAGCTCACGGACATCTTGTTTTGTCCGCAGGGTTTGCAGGTGAAGGCAGATTATGTTCCTCTGCTTCAGTCCCTGGCCACGTATGGATGGAGACTCACCTGTGTGCTGCCAACTCCTGTAATCAAGACTAACAGGTAATGACCCGCATCTGACCATTAAAGGGGCATTTAGTAATCTATGACCTCTATCGACCCCTGTTGGCAGCCAGCGGAAACTGCAACAACCGCAACTAACAGCCAACATCAGATCCTCAGATCATAGGAATGAAAGTGATGATCAGCAGAAATGTAGCTATTGCAAGTACTCATTATGCAGAATGGCCATTTTTATAGCTTCAAGTCGCCTGTATTTTATTATTGGATAGGTATCACTGATGCATGCTGTAGCTGTTCGAGATGGAGTATGAAAAATCTTAATTGGTAAAGTTATAGCACCTGTCATCAACAGAGCAATTAGTGCATTGTATGAATGCATAGACATTAAAAACAAAGGTCAATATTAAGAAGCTACATGTTGAGTTGAAGTAGAAAAGAAGATAAAATGGAATGAAAAAGAATGCAGTGAGAGATGTGAATAAGCATCCTTCATGTGAAGTACAGGTGCACCTAAAAGTTTTACTTACTGTAAGTGCAGCAGGCGTGCTTGAGTGAAAAGCACTTTCTTATGTTCCAGCATTGCTCCTGAAACATTTAAAAACCTGCAGGATTATCACAAAAACACACTGTCACCAATCTTGAAACAAGACTCTTTTTCTTATTTCATAAAAAGAGTTGACGTTTGGGAGATACGTGGCTTTTGAGGAGATAACAGCGACGTAGCTTTTTGTCACTTTAACCTGATGTAACAGCTGTGAAGCACTGCAGCCTCTATGAAGAATACATATACTGGGTTTTTATTTTTTCAGTTTTGTTGAAGAAAATGGCAAATGTCTCAACTTCCGTCTTTTAGTTGTGTTGTGAGGAGGCAGCTCTTAAGTTCCTGCAAAGTTTTTCTGAAGAAATGTGAAGCTGGAAACTGAGCCTCGAGTTACTGCAACTTCAAATCCAAAGAAGCTTGCAGCAGGAGCATACAACCTACTGTATATGCGACATTATTCCTGATAAAACTGGAACACTGCAGAAATTATAACACGCGCGCCTCGCCTGTTCAAGTTATTGTACAAAGAAATATGGCAGCTTTCAGAAAATAGTGACCTAAATCTGTTCCAAATTAGGCTGAGCCTCAAGTCGAGCAGCAGCTCTGACTGTTGGTGGAAAATCTCTTCACAGAAATGTAACGGTCCCACAGCTAAGCCTCCGCTGACTCATCACTCATGGCTGCTATATGAGTGTACATCCGCTTATGGTCAAAGGCCTCGCATGTTCCTCCGGCACGCTGAAGAGCTTCAATTCAAAACAGAACCTGTCCGTCAACATGCTGATAATGCTCTGCGCCAGTCATTATTTCACTCCAGTGTGGTGGATCGAGGCTCTCTAAAAAACAGCTGCAGAAACCACTCATGGTGTAGAAAACGGTGTAACACACAGAAAAATGAGAAAAACTGTACAAGTCAAGCTTCATCATCTAACAGAGATGTAGGACATAGTCATAGAATGCTTCACACTGATAATGATTCAAATATTATGATTAATATAGCATGCAAGCTATTAATATATATATCCGAATATGCAGCAGTGAGACAACAGCACATCAAACATCCAATGAATCAGAAGCAGAGTTAAACCACAGCTGTGACAACAATGAGTGAGCAGCGAAACTGGATTCAGTAAAGTGTGGACGAGCTGTCAGATTAGTTATATAATCCTGTCAATGAAGAAACGGGTGAAAAGATCAACATTAGGTCTCCATATGAAGCACAACACAATAATTATAGTTCATCTAGTAAGAAGAAGTAAAGATAGTAAAGATTTACAGAAGTAAAAATAAAAACAGCAAAATATGTAACAGCTAACCCAACAGTCAATTAGAATGTTGTATTATACATATATACTGTATATATATATAATGCAATTTAACTTTAATTCATTGTGTTATATATTTAGTCAGTTTTATTTAGTAAATTAGTACAAGACACTACTTTATTATTCATATTTTACTCATGTGCAGTTCAAAATACACCATGAAACTGAGCTATTCTTCACAAGGCCATATTTTTTCTATCATATCTTATCTTATCTTATCTTATCTTATCTTATCTTATCTTAGAGACACATTAGCCTCAGACAGCTAATGGCTAGTTTGGTTAGCAGCAAACGGATTGCAGAACAACTTCATTCCACGACACAAATCACAAAACAGCTGCTCGGTCACGTGTTCGCTTTGGTCACAGATTTGGCAAAATGGTAACATGGTAATCTGTAACAGCTGGTGAACTGTGTCAGTGCTGGTTGCAGTGGTGACAGAAAGGTCACCTGAGAGCAGCTGCTGGTGGCAGAATGGTAATATCAAAAGTAAAAGACGTTTTACAAGTGAAGAGGAAGCATTCATGTAACTTATTCATACTTCTACAACAAGACATATTGTGTTGCCATTCTAACAAAATATTAACTTGTAATGTGCTTTAAACGAGAGGTTGAATTTTTTTTTTTTTTTAACCCAACTGGTTGATCCCTTCCACAGTGAAAGTAACTGCAGTCTGAGTGACAGGCAACAAAATCCACCGTCCTTCATCTGTGCTAAAACGATGATGAGTTCAGCTGAATCGGTCACGTTAGTTTCAAACCTCGACTTCCTGCCTCTCCACTGACACTCACATTGTCCCGGATAGCACAAGAAGGAATTTCACGCTTAAAAAGACTGTAACTCTGGAGGACCCGCACCTGATTTGCCAAAGTGACACCGAAGCCAGCCTTCAGAATGGTTTTACGCACAGAGCGAGGGCTGCGGATTCCATCCCTCATCACTTACAAAGAAATCGCTTCAGCAAAGGACCTCGTTCAACAATTTGAACATGCAGGCGTATAAAGAAGTGTTTTTCTACGTGAAACTGTTCTTTAATATGCGTGATGCGTCATACTGATGAAGTGTGCACTGACCGACTGTTTGCTCTGCCCCTCCTCCGCTGCTCGTGTTTGCTGCTCTTTCACAGTATAGCTGATTAATTACCTCTCTATTTTCATCCTTTGTTTTTTTTTCCACCTCCCCTCTTCCTCTCTCCTCTCTCTCAAAATGCCACAACACAACAGCACAACATAGCTAATTAATCAGTCGGCCTAGATACAGTACGAGACGGAGCTCGTTCCTCTCCCTGCCTTGAGAACATTTTGTACGGCGAAATAATGGTTGATGATCTATTTCAGATTAGCAATACTCATTACACTTGTTTTTGTGGTGTCGACTCCTCCATTTTTAAACAGCAAATTTGCAAATGCACGCTTTTTGTAGTCTGAGGGTTTGCAGACTGCACTTCATCTGGAGGGGTCGGATAAGTGTCAGTGATCTCAGCTACGTCTGAAATTAATGCTAACTGGTGCTCAGCGCCTTCTCCACACAACATTAATTCATGTAGTTGTGTCAGTGCATGCATTCATGTTCAGCGCATTCAATTAATGCAGATGGTAATTACATTTTGGAGCCATTAACGACAGTAAATGTGAATTTCTCCGCATTAAGTATGGAACAAGTGAACAAGGAAACAAGAAGGTGCAGACAAATTAGTTAATTATTACAGGTTGGTAAATTAGTTGGAGATGAAATAGGGATCACCATAAACATTAGAGTCTTTTTTTTGGAGAAGTATTTTTCAGAAGAAAGATTTTTTTGGGTGCAGCAGTTTGCAGCAGCCGACTTTTTCCCTACAGATGGAGCCACCAACAAGTACATTTGCTCATAAATTGACACAGGCTATTGGAGTTCTATATGACTTCCAGTTATAACAGCCTGGCTGACACCGACAGCCGACTGTAGGCTCAGTAAAGGCCTGTAATTTTCTAAGCCATCCACCTCTTTCTCGCTTAATGGGCTGGGGCTTTTGCTGGGAACCCTGGGTTAGTTTTCAGCTTTGATTCGCCAGGAAGCCATCCAGCATTCTTGACAGCCTAGAAAATAGCGTATGGATAAATGGTGGAAGGAAGGAGGTAATGGAAAAAAGAGGTTGTGGTGGGCTTTGGATGGTTTAGATAGTAAGCCTTCCACTGGAGGAGTCTCAAACCCATTTGATGTTGAGAAAGGGAAGATTTGTTGCAGGCTTTTAGGGTTCTGCAGCGATCATAAACCTGCCATCTCGCCTCATGTGCAAGGTTGAGCGGGCAGCTTAACTTTGGACAGCATCTAACCTTTGTGTGTATGTGCGTGCACGTGTTCTTGAACTTGTGTCAGCTACCAGCACGGGACAACATATCTCCTTTTAAAATGTCCAGCAAGAGCAAAAGATAATAGAGGGAATAAAGCAGAAACAAACAATAAAACTGTCACAAATGTGGCTGTCAGAGGAGATAAAAGCAGAGAGGTAAAACTGAGTGGGGAGGCAGTCGTGAGAGCACACTGGACTATGAAAGGGCCCGTGCATGACGAAGACGAGCCGACGAAGGAGCGAGAGTGAGCGTGACAGACAGGAAGCCCACTCAGAAATGAATCTGCATTTCCTGCCACGATTAATCTGTCAGCGCGGGCAGATTATCCCTCTCAGAACACAGGAGTGTGGCATTAGCATGGGATGTAGGATTATATTGGGGGAATGGAGGAAAAGAGAAGAAATGCATGTTCTGAGAGGCTGAAGATGTTCACGAGTTGCACGCAGACATACGGGCGGACGTCAAAGTCTGCACCCTTGCATGCGAAGTAGCGGCTCCCCTGCGAGACTCAAGGGGGAAAGTGGGGAAACGACACTGACAGATGACAGCAGTAAAGAGGTTGTGAGTCTGCATCCTTAAACTGTCAGATAAGAGTGTGAAGCACGAGCCGTGGCCGGCAATCATTTGACTATCTTGACGGAAGGTCAGAAAGGAGGTGGCTGGCTCTGTGTTATCCCGGGATTTAACTCAATGAATTATACATATTTATCTTGGAGTTCTGCAGCGATTTTTCAAGCAAAGAAAACAATGAATTATGAAGAGTCTGCCGGTGTTTGTAACACTGTTTCTAAATGTTTAAAAAAGCAAGTGGGGAAAAAAGCTTATTTCCATCTCCTACTCGCTCTCGTTTCATTTTTAATCATTTCCGAATAAATTTCTAGCAATAAAAAATGGTTTGATTAAAGGAATTAAATTACCTCTTGTTGAACTGCCATCATTTTCAGCTTTTCCTCTCTCTCTCTCTCTCTCTCTCTGTCCTCGTCTTTCAGTGATGGCAGTCTGTCCACCAAACAGATTGTTTTCCTGCAGAGACCCGTCCTGGGCCGAAAGAGGAGGGAATCAAAGGTACGCTACCTCAGACTTCTCTCTGTATCTTTTGGCTGATGTGGGCTCTCCCACCAGATGTTTTGTCACCTGCTCACCATACATCCAAGGCCAGCGTCACCTTTTGACACCTCCAATTCCACAGCTGTTTTGGTTTTAAGTAGCCAAACACCCACAGCCCTGGACGTATGTGAACAGACTCCTGTCTGCAACGGACAAATGTGTTGTTTGCTTGGTAGCTTGGTAATGCTTTCTTGGCGACCCTGAAGGGCGGTGATAACCTCTAAAGCTGACCTTTGTCCGCAGTGGAATGAATTGATGTTGACACTTTCTGCAACCCGAATTTAAACTGCCATCACAACAACAAGTTTAATAGGCCCTAAGACTCAGGGAATTTCTAGCGTTAACAAGATTTTCTTGCGCGTTTCTTTGCAGTTTATTTGAGTTCTCTCTATCCCTGCAGTGTGTAGAACCCTGCAGAAGTTGTTCAAGTAATTGAGAACATTTTGCATTAAATTTCTGCCTGTTTGTTTGGTCAGACGGCAGGCCTTGAGGCCATCAATAACTCCCCTCAAAATGGCCTCAATTTCCTTCCCAGCATCAATGAGACTTATTCGAATTAGCTCGTTATCCCAGTACAATATTAGATCCACTGTGATCCATTCTTAATTAAGTCTGTGTGTACTTATTTGTGCCCAAAAGCATATTTGAAGAGCTACAATGCATTCCACTAACAGGCTAATGTAAATTTCAAATGTTTCAGAAATTGATCTTCAAGGCCCGAAGCAAGTCCAACAAGAACTGCATCAAAGACACAGCGAAGAACAAGAAGAAGAAGAAGACAAAAACTGAGAAGGATGTTGAGGATCCCAAGATTCTTGATGACAGAGAAAAGGTTGAGAAAGAGGAGGACAAGAGCAGGGATGAAAGGGGGAACGCAACAGATGTAGAGGCAACAAGAGAAAGCGAGGCGTTGAAAGAAAGGGAGGTGAGATGTGAGGAAGTTAGAAAGATTGATGATGGGATCGATATCAGCATAGAGACTGTTGAAAAGAAAGATGGAGGAGCAGAAACAAAAGACAAAGGAGCAGAAAGTGGCACAGAAGGAGAGAGAGGGGAAAAGATGGAGAGGGATGGAGAGGGATCAAAAGAGAATGGCGAGCCCTCCGAAAACGGCGAGGTCCGGGAGGTGACGCAAATCGTTGCGAGTGTCGAAACGCAGAGCGAGACCAAAGAAAAGGAGGAAGAGGGTGGAGCGAAAGTGGAAGCTGTGATCGAAAACGGGGTTGAGACGGATGAGGAGAAAGACGAGGATGAAGAGAGCGCGATCAAGACGGAAGAGCCGGTGGGTGTGGAGGTCGTCGCCAAGGAGGTTGTGCCAGATTCACACGCCATGCCAACTAATCAAAGCCCAGAGGAGATGCAGGAATAGCCCAAGTAGTCTACGTCGAGGTGTTTCCCCGCCCTACCTCTCAAATTCCCCATTAAGAACTGGTTCACAGCGTTGTCCCTGATCCAAATTAAAGGGGCTTCAATCCCCATCGCTGCAGCATTCTCCAACCATAAACGACACCATCTTTCACAGACAACCCCCCCAACCTGACGCAGTTTAGCTACAGAACAACATCAGCCCTACTGTATAACCACACATACTGAATGTATATACCCAAAACAGGAGACGCTGGTCACCGTGGAGACACTGGAAGAACTGGATGAGCATCAATAGGGGGTTGAACATCAAGAATGATGCATCAGATGGGGGGCTTTCTTCTTTCACTGAAGAAGAACGAGAAAGGCCTGGTCAAACCAGCGTTCAAACAAATTCCTCACGACAAATTTGCACCATCGACCAAAAGCAAGCAGACTTTCTGACAGTGTGGAACTATGAGGGAGCAGAGACCCCGAGAGTTAAAATAGAGGATCTCACCTCATTGGCCGTGTTGCTCCATCCACTGTCAGAGTTTAGACCGCTCCACAAAAGAGGCAAAGTCTTCAGACGATTATGAGTCAGGCGTCCATGCCACAAGTCCGTCTTTTGGATAAACTGTGTGAACTTGTTGTCCCATTAGTGACCGCGACAACAAGCTAACACGCTAACTCTTTAGGGAATGAAACGGTGTGCAAAGCTGAGAACAAAATGTAAGAGGGGACATTCCTGTGAAAACAGAAAAAAGCTACTGAGACTGGCTAACGCTAGCGTGTTAGCATTCAGCTCACCAGATACAGCAGTTTACCAGCTAGCTCTGCAAAAAGTCTGTATGTCACCAAGCCTCAAGAACTACAAATTTCTTAAAGGTACAGGGATGAATTACGCTGTGCCACTTCCTGGTGTGACCAGGCCTTTAAGGGAGCGATAGCACGATTCTCGCTGCAACATAGCAGAGCTTGACGTCAGCTTTCAACCTGACTAATGAGGGTCAATTAGATTTCGTTTTGTGGATCAAAGAAAGTCCCCTGCTTGCTTTTGAAGACCAGTTGGAGAAACTTACCAAAACATAAGTCGGAATAGATCCACCCGCATATAGCAGCTTTTTAAAAGGTGTATCTTCACCTGAGAGTCGAACAGCTCTTTCCAGTTTGTGAAACTGAGAAAAAAGAGGCAGAACGGAGGCAGGACAGGCCTTCCTCATCCAAACGGCCGCAAAGGATGCTCAGGAAAGCATCTTGCGCGATCGCAGAGCGTGTCACCACGTCCCGTTCCCTCGCTCCGTGCACCGCAGTGAGTGGCGATGTGGAGGGAACCTGGAGCAGAGCGGCGGTAGAGGTGATGGGAAAGGCGTTTGTTGCGACAGGCAATCCAAAGTAGGGTGAAGAGATAATTGTTTACGCGGAGCTCTAAGCCGTCAAGTGCTTCAAAGAGAGCCGATAATCACTCTTTGGTGTGGTGTGCTAAGCTCACCTCGCATACAGAATGTTCCTTATTCAACGCCAAGTCAGATAAGGATGTGAAATTCAGCTGAATGTTTGCAGCTCGAGGGCAGGGCTCATATTTAGATGCACCTAGTTAGCTTTTACGTACCAGAGTGAGGATTTATTTCCACGCAAAGTTGCATTTTTAATCGCATCTCCAGGCGAGGGGCCAGAAACAAAAGCGCCCGTCGGGGTGGAAACAAGGTTAAGCTGTGTGGTCGGGACCGAGCCGCGTTGTTTGCCGAGACCAAAACCGAAGATTGAGAGGGAGAAGCTGAGACAAAGAAAGAGGTTGAGAGCGAAAGAGAAAGACCACACAGCGTACGAGAGTCAAATAAAAGAAATGAATAGGCTCATTTAAAGTAACGGCCGTTTGCGTCCCACGTTCCCCGTCGAGATTTCCTTCATTATTTTACCTCCAGCTCTTTAAGCACCTCTTACCAGACATCATTTCTGACAATAAGCAAGTCATAATGTGCTGTTCCACGGCATTGAGTAGCTTTCCATTTTAAAAGGGGGATGGGGGGAGGTGAGGAGGAGGCAGGAAGGTGGCGACGTTCACGGTGTAGAGCTCTCATTAGCTCACTAATGGATTTTGTCAGCGGGGTATCTGTCAGGAATCGTGCATTTGTAATGGGGGTCACTTATTGGGGGAGGTATTGACGGCGAAACACGTCAAAAAAACAAACAGCCTTCAGATTTACCAGTGATGTCACAGGGACTCGATCGCGCCGAGGAGGAAGAGTTTCCGTTAGAAATGCTAAATTTAGCAAGGAAATTACACACACTCCATCATAAAACATGCCAGAGAACCTATTTATTAAAATGTTCGCATTCGGTTAATCAAGAACTTAAACCAGCTGCTGTCCTGCTTTATACAGACTCTAATTTGTCACCATTTGGATCTTTTTGTTTTATTAGAACAGATGATACCTGGGTGTCTCCTTTTCGGGGATGAAGCTCTTCAATTACGTGCAAGTAAGATCGATTATGCTGAATAAGTGCTCTCCTTAATGAATCCACCCGCCGCTGAGATTTTTTTCGATGTACAATGGCAAGTGTTTTTTGTGTAGAGTAGAATATAAAAACTGTGACCAGCTTAGCCTTATTACTATACTGTAAATGGCCCTCGATCTGCTTTTAGACACGTCTTTTAGAGGCACAATGGTGGTTTAAGTGTTATATGTTTGTTATAGTCAAACAGGAAAGTTTTGCTACAGTCAGTGTTGGTATTTTGAAGCTGTTGTTCCCTGTTTTATTACTGGCATTCAGAGCGAGGGGATAAAAGATTTGACGTGTTTGTCTATATGAAGGTAATATGTTTTGGATTTATTTTTCACACTTTTTTGTTCATTATTATTGTGAATGTTTTCGAGTCAAGAGATTTTTTACGGTGACTTTGTGTCGCCTCTGCTGTTCCGCTAAAGCTTGCTGAAATGTATTTCTGACTGACGCTTCGAGCTACCTCCCGAGGGCTGTTGTTGGTTTTAAACTGAGGGGTCGACCGCGTATGTGACCCCCTGAAACATATGCTCCTTGTCCTCCCGCCCTCCACTATGACGGAGCCCAGACCCGTGAGCGCGAGGTCATCGCTAATGGCAGGCGAGGTCGAGGGTCATGTTTGAGCCAGAACGGGCTTTCCACAGCTGTACACAGGAGTTTGCACGAGCACATGACAAATAACCACTATACTGAATTAAGATATGAAGTCATATCATGATATTCTCTGTGGTATTTTTTATTTTTTCCTTTTTCTTTCTTTAGCTGTCGGCCGTTTGAGCTTTAATAAGCACTTATTGCATTCAAGAAATATTTTGTGCATCAGAGCTGCTGGGGAGCAAATACGACTCAGCTGTCACTTTCGCACGTTTGTCAGAATGTGACAAACATGAAGCATGAACGGCAGCGCCAGAAGACGCCGCTCGATAGCTGACGAGATCGTTATGAATATATTAAGAGGAACGTCCCCGCTGAGTCCTGGTCAACTTATTTTTCCCTCAGATTTAATCAATTTCTTCATTTTCTCCAGCGTCAAGATAAACTGTCGTCTATCTATTTCATGAATATGAGTTTATTTCAGTATTCCAGCCTGTCTTTTCTTTTCTTTTTTTTTTGTTTTTTTTCTTTTTTAAAGCTGAAACTGTGACGTTTATTCCCCTTCGGCATCCTGTGAAAACAGACAGATCGTATTCCACTTTATCGAGACGAGCACAGTTTGGAGTGTCAGTCGAGCGGCGAGCTGATCTCGTGTGGCGGGACTGTTCGTCGACTCCCGCCACAGTCCTGTCGGACATCCACAAACACGGATGGGAGCGGATCGGAGCCGTGACAAAAGTTACAACCGGCCCCGCGTCCGCCGGCCGTCCCACCTGAGTCCGCGGCCTTCAGGGCTCCATCGCTCCCTGATAAGTGCAGCGCAGTCTCACCTCTGACATGAGTTCACTCCAGGGAACTGTGGGTAATTGTGATTTTTTTTCGTCTGGTATTACAAAAAAAAAAGAAAAACACAGACCTGGAGAGAAAAGCAGGGCAGGATCTGACACTTCATCAGTTAAATGATGCTGAACCATGTTAACGTAGCCGTCCGTGAAAAGAAGGAGACCTTTGACTAATGTTAGAGTTAAATATACACTTGCAGCCCTCTACCCGTCGTGTAAAAAAAAGGGTAATATACAGTTTCCTGTCTTATATCAGCATAATTGTCTCTGAGCCTCAATAGTGGCGCTGGTGCAATCGTTCTTGGTAATGCTGTAAAAAAAAAAATGTAATGGTTCATTTCCTGTGTGCTACTATGATGTGAAATGGGCAGAGTAGAAGTGACAGAACATGATACAATAGGATGCCGTCATTTTTTTTCCCCCTGTGTTGTCACTTTAGCTTGCTCACAGCCTCTGGAAAATGTATTCTTGGGTTTTTGTCTCTGATGTTAGTTTTTTGCCACCTCGGCTGCCATCTTGAATGTTGAGTATCTTTGATCATGTGCTGATGTCACTTGCATAGCAGCGTTTTGCCATCGAGGAAGAAGAAGTATTCTTTATCTTTGCGATCCCGAGTATGTCCACATTCCTATTGTTCATGACATCTGTACAATTTGTATATTATAAAATGATTTATATTTAATGTGTACATGCGTCCTTGCTTCTTTTGTGTTGAGGGAAGTGCAGCATCTGCTTGCTGAGGCGGCTCGTATTAAAAGTGACTTAGATGCTCGAGTGCGAAGCTTTTCCAGGGATTATGGGTCTAGATTTGACTCGTCAACTCATTAAAGTTGTTTCATTTTTCCGACTGAAGACGAAAAAGCGACACAGATGCGGAAACACCTCCTGCAGTCGTCATCAAGACCACTTCAACTGAGTCTAAGACAAGTCCAAGTTCAAGACTGAGTCAGAACAGAGCCCATTTAACGTTCTTCATACTGTTGTTCAATATGAAAGATATAAAATTATGTGACATAAAGACAATCTCTCAGTATGATGATGATGATGATAATAAACTTTATTAATAGAGCAAGTGAGTGCTTCATATAGAAAAGGCAGAATGGACATAAACACAGATAAAAAAAATTAATGTAAAATAAGATGGAGAATAAAACCCACTTAATCATGATTGAGAAAGTGAGATGAAAATAAAACTAAAGGTAGTGCAAAAAACCACAGATTTAATAATAAAATATATGATAATGTAATACAATGCTTTGGATGTAGAAAAGTTTGAAATTTGATACAGAAAGGAAACAACAAAAATGTGCTTAAACTTTTAATTATTCTTCAAAGTCATGTCAAAAAGTCAAAGAAAAAATAGATATAGATAGGTCCACACTGTCCTTGGAGAAATATAGAAAGCAACTGAAAGATGAAATGACAATTTCAGTCCACTGCACACAGCGAAAACACAAAAAGAAGCAGACTGCGGCAGAGAAATGAGACTTACAGACTCAAATCACTGTTTCTCCGAGAGAAGAGAACTTTTTTCAAAATCTGCTCCATCTGGTTATTACCTTCATTACTGTGGAAGCCTTAGAAATAGATCAGCTTTATAGTTATTACACCCAACACCACGACAATACCATTCAGCCCCAAAACTGTCCCTCCTGCATCAATATTTCACATAAAAACCAAGGCCGGCACCCGTCACATCAACCCTACGGTGTTTATGAACAGAGCTATATTTACAGTTGAGTCAACATGGCCGCTGTGATCTATCATGAGCTTGGAGCCCGGGGGAGCATAAGGTCATTAAGGGGAGAGGGCTTTGCCTTCAACCGCAGCCACAAACACCATATCCATTCTGTTCACTACAGGAGGTGTTAATGGCTCTTTAGGCAGATTGGGGACCGCTGGCGAGTCGCTAAGCTGGTCAGAAACACACTCAGCCTGTGGTTTGGATATTAAACTTATGACCCGGGGCGTTACATCCTTGAGGTTCCACTGCACGACCCAGAGGGAAAGCTGCACAGCAACTTGCTGAGGGCAGCGTGTTTTGAATAATGAAGTTTGTGAGTGGAGAACGTGTTGTTTTCATGACTGAGGTGCAGGAAGCCAGAACAGCGTGCAGGGTGGGGTTGATGTTGATTCAGTGCAGGTTCTGGGCCTTTGTGCCCAGAGGGCTCCTGAGGTTCACTAAGAGGTGGAGCTGCACGGCCGTGCCAGGTGTTCACTGTCGAAATGATTGATCCACGATTCATTGCACCCGTAAAATCAGTGCAAGATGTCTATATTGGATGTGTCGTGTCATAAATGTCATTGTTTCTGGTGAGATGCGGGTTAAGGTTCCACTTGACGCAGCAGTGCCATCTAGTGGCTGTCAAAGGCTTCAGGGAAAAAGAGCTCAAAACAAACTCCTGGTACGAATGATTATGAGTATTTGATCACAGAATATTAATCACAGTCACAATCAAGTCATCAGGGTAATCTTGAGGTAGGCTACACTACCATTCTATTTATTATGCCAGAGAAGGAATTAGGATATCCCAATATATAGTATCTCAATTGCAGTATGCCAAATGCAAGACAGCGTGCTTTTGTGGCTTCTGACTTACAGTCAGCAGAAGATACGGTACATGGACCGAGCAATCCGACAGCAGGGTTGGTACAGAAGTCTTGATGCTCTTTCCAAATGCTTCATTTTTCTTTTTGTTTCAAATTTCACATTATGGACCATGAGGGATGGAAGAGGGTCAGAGTTCATGGCGCAATGCTATAATGAAGTCTGAAGTAATATTCTCCAGTTGTATGCATACTGCATTCAACAGTACATATTGTAAGGACAGCTGCAGTTCGGCATTGGAAGGTCTAATGAAAGGCATTATTGAGTTGCATTATGGGAAATGTCCGATCCAGAATTTCTAAAGCTTGGCCGATACTAAAAGTAAGGATGTCTCGCTTCTGTCTCCCAGCTGTACGGAGGTGTATCACCCCTTTAAGTGGAGTAAGGCTATTAAAAATCATGTCATTCCACACTGTCAGACAGTATCACATATCTGATGTATCAATTTGTTTGCATCTTCATCGAGGCAAGATTATGTTTACGCAAAGTTTAAGAATAAACCCAAGATTCTAGATGGCCTGTGCATCATTTTGAATATCTTTTTCCTACAATTCAGCCTCATATTTGCGGTGTCTCCACTGCAATTTAAAGCTCTGTGAGTTTTAGCTAAGTTCAGCTCGTGTTTGTAACGACGCTCCCACCAGAGTGAGTCAGTGAGGGCTGTCAGGACTTTTACAGGCGTTGGTCTGTACTTTTAAAGACAAAAACAAACAGTGGGTCGAGTTTCATATCAAATTGTTCACTTGAGCTCCCGTTTCATATCCTGTCAACACTCCGCCAGCTGATATTAGCATATCTGTTTTTCCAAGCAGACCAACAAGTGCACTTGAGCATCTGACTCTAATAAGTACACTTTGAACCTAGATATGAGGTCAGCACGAGTGTATTAATTACCATAAGAGAGAGGCACGCTGTAGCTGTGTGTTTAAGACTATAATCACTTTGCCTTGACTTGCAAAATCTACTGAAAACCATTACTGCAGCATTTGATAACGTCCTCGAGTTCCCTTCCCCAACCCGCCGCACACACTCTGTGTTAGCAGATTAACTACTCACCGATTAATTAACACAATTACCTCTGTGTGTGCCAATCGTTGTCTTATCAACCTTTGTCAGGCCTTAAACTGTAAATTAATTAATATCCCCTCTCTTGTCATTTCTTAATTACCTCAGTTCCAGCAGGAATTCTGGGAAATGCCTGTGTCAGCGGCTCTGTTTCGTGCTCAAGCATATTACAGCTTTGCTGTGAGCTCATTGGTTCGTTAGACAGGATATGAAAACATGCTGCCCTCACGCTGATGAGGGGTGATGAGGGGGTGACATGATGCAAAAAGTGGCTCTTCAGACGAGGGTTTGATGTGAAGCGGCGCGCTTTAATCTTTCTGTGTTTCCTGCTGAAGGTGACACTCGACTTTGTTTAGAAAGCTGGATGTTTCGACAAATAAGCGTCAGTTTGTCACAGGCTGCTCTAAACTCTGATCTCAGCGAATTTTGAGTCATTAAGAAGGAAGGAGCTGACACTGTACCCATCAAGACCTTCAGTTTCTGGCAAATCATTGAAGAGACAGCAGCGATTCAAAGGAGCTTTTTATTATTTGTCATCTTTGAGGTTCAGGTTGTTGGAGACAGACTGGATCAAACTGCTCAGGTCTGCTTGTTGTTCACCTGCCGGTCACTGTAAATAAAAATACAGGTAATAAGCACAAATATCATTTCATATAGTCGTCCTGCAAACGTACTGCACCATTAAATGTTAAAAAATAAAGCAGCTACATTTCCATTAAAACCATGGAAAATCTCCCTGCTGATGAAGATCATGTGTAATGGCTGAAAGCTCTCGAACAGATACCAAATGAACCCAGAGGTGAGACTGTTGTGCCAACTCCTGTTAAGGTCCAAAATGAATTGTGAAGCTGATTATCAGACGCAGTTTTCTCCACCTTTTGGTCTATTTCAATGAAAATGAAGACACTACGCAATAATACAAAAACACAGTAGGACGGTAGTTTCATTCTGTATAGAGAAACTAAAAAAGGCGTAAGAAGAAAGCTCTGACGGGATTTGATTTCTGTCTTCATGAGGATTCAGTGTGGCTCAAAAAACAGCAGGCTTATTATGGGCTGCAGTCATCTGAACCTGAAAGAAATACAAAGCTTTCCTTTGTTGTATTTTTGGATTCAAACAGCCCAATAATAAATTCAGGCTTGAGAAGAATCAGTTCAAAATCAATAAGCGCGCAGTGATTTTTTAACCTGTCATCATCCTCCTGAGGTTAATGATGTAGAGCACAAACAAATCTAACTCCAGCCTGTGTAGCTGGGATTAAACACTGCACACTTGCCTGTGACATAATTCACCTCTGTAGTGTTTATCAGTGGAGAACATGCAGCACGGCTCGGCTGAAAATTAACACCAGGGCTCTATTTCACAAATCAGCCACAAAATATATTATCTCTGTTATATTATCTCTATTAGGATTTATCAGCGTCAGGGTTTCGTTCCTATCTTGCTAATACTGAACATTTCCAAACCCGAGGAACAGCTGCTGCGTACGTTCCTCGAGTAGCCAGACCTCCATCTTCATCGTCTGGGAACATCTGGAGAACATCTCGTGTCATCATCAAAAACTCTCAAGCTAACGAGAAATCCTGAGGCGCAGCCACTCGGATGGCTGTGAGTGAGAAAGCACTAAAAACACCACTTCTGCTCTCTTTCTGGCTACAAACACATGCTCCACTGCCAAATGTTACTGGCTTCATGTGTTGAGATAGCCTTCGTAGCAACGTTTGTGCCTGGCAAGATATCCTTCAACCAGGAAAGTAACATATTACATTTACTCAAATACTATGCTTAAGCTTAGGTATTTGTACTTCAGTATGTTTCTGCTACACTCAAAGGGACCATTTTCTGCAGGACAAGTACTATTTTCACTGATAATACTTCTGTACTTGTTTTTGTCCTGTTTTATCAGTACTTTTACTTAAGGAACAGAATACGTCTTCCACCACTGTCTTTATTGCAGTTGCAGCTTTTGGTGGCAGCACCTGCAGCACTTTCAGGTAAAGTTGGTGTAACTTGGCGCAGCCACATCTGGATTAAGATTGTTAGCATTTGCTTAAACAAGGATTTATGTGGCTGTGTCATTAACTAGATAGGTTCCTCAAAAGCAACTGAGTTATTTTACCAATTACTGCATATAAAATTAATTAGTTAGAAGGGAAAGTATGCTTTCAGTATTCAGATGTATGCTTAAGTTAATTAATGCACATATTGCTGTATTATTTTAGTGTTGCTGTGGCACAGTATGGGACAAGACAACTGTCAAATTTTATCTATCATACCTAATACCACTGCATCGGGAGTTATTAATACTCCCAACCAGCAGAGGGCAGCAATGACTAGTGTTCTTACCTGTAAACTACACCTGTATTCTTTGGTAGAGAGAGCACACATGGTGCCACATCTACATGGCAACCAAACTGTGATGCAGGAGTTAATGAATAATTCTATTCGACTAACAATCAGTTTATATTAGAAATATTGTAATCACTACGATGAAAATCAAGCTTGTGCCATTTGATCATAAGGCAGAAAATCGGGGGAATAGGCTGCATTTGTGCACTATTTTAAGACAAAAGTAACGAGACCATTTAAATTTAAATAATTGTAATTGCAAAATTTCATTTGAAAAAGTAACTAGTTACATTTCTAGTTACTGCGGATAGTCGTGGAATAAGACACGTTACCCCAAGCACTTATCATCAACCAGTCAGCTGTTTCTTTGCTTCGGTTTCCATCATTGTCTTACCTGCACAGTCCTGGCACAGCAATGGAAGCGCACATCATTGAGGCTCGAGTCATCGAGGCCATACTGGTATTCCTCCATCTTGCTCTCGATGCCGCAGATTCCTCCATCGACACACTCCTGGCTCCAGTAGCCGTACTCTCCCCATTCCGTGCCGGGCCCCTCGAGCGTCGGGTTGCTGCTGCAGCGGAACTTGATGTTGTTCATGGCCGTGTCGTCACCGAACAGGCCCTGATGGGGCTCCACGCGGATCTGGAAAGAGGTGAGCACGCCTCTGGGGCAGTACTGGGGCTGGGACCAGTCACCGAAGCTGGACGAGAGAGTAGGAAATGCATGAGAGCTGGGGGGGAAATCTGGAGGGGATCCAAGATGAGTGATGGAAACAAGACATTTCAACATCTGAACACCTAATTGGCAATCCTGGCAGAAGTGGTGCTTTCAATTCCCCTTTGAACATGATGGGAAGCTGCCAGTCCAGCTTCCTGCTGCTTTCAAAGTACCTACTTTATTTATCTAATTCTTATTTAACCTTCATAAGCACAGCCAGGTTAGGCCCACCGAGATCGATGATCCCTTTCACAAGATAGATCTGGCCACAGCAACAAACAGCTGCATAGTTAAAGGCATCAATAAAAACTATTCAGCTCAAGTGGCAGACACTGACACGTTCATTACTGTTACATTACAATTCCTCCTGCTGAATATGATGATATGCCGCCAAAATCAGTTTTAATGCACGTGCACCACTCTCTAATGGCCTAATTAATGGTTAATAAGCAATTTACTAATACTTCATACTTTGAAAAGTACACGTATTGGATTGACAGGTTGGGAAAATTCAATTCAATAAATCATTTGATCGCTAATTTCTCAGGATCATATTTTAAATCACTCCTTAGAATTGAATTATTTAAAAAAAAAACTTTGTTTCATTGTATTTTGGCCACTATTATTTGCTGATTATAATTTGAGTTGTTCTTACCTAAAGCACTTATGTTTTAGTAAAGTTGTTTTAAAGGTCCAGGATCTATGGGGATCTACTGTCAGAACTGTAACAAAATATTTGTTTTTATGTTTGCATCAGTGTGTAATCACGTGTTTCTTTAAATTAGAATGAGCTCTTTCTACCTACAGAAGAAGCCGTTGCACCACCATGTGTCTACAGTAGCCCAGAATGGACAAAACCAACAGTCATTTTTCACAGCTGCTGTAGGGCAGGTGGAGGTGAGTGGTATTCAGTAAATCCTACATGCTGCACCTTTAAAAAGCTGCTACATACTGTAAATAAAGACATTTAACATTTATAAATGCTTGCTTGACTGCTTGCTTAATAAAAAGTGACCAAAGAGCATTTATTAAAGGGTTTCCAACATTTAAAACTGCACGATTAGCTTTAAGAAAGGATAAATATGTGTTTATGTATATGAAGGATGCCTTGTTATCGTTGTGGGCGACTTACTAGCCAGTGTGGGACTCAATGGAGTAGAGGAAGCTTCGGTCCTCATCCCTGGCGCAAATGAGGCGGATCCCGTTCAAGGCGGTGTCGTCCAACCCGTACTGGTTGGGCTCCACCTGAGGAAACAGACAACAGTTCCCAGAAGCAGTAACAGCTCTGGTCAAACCAGCTTCCAATCTTGTTGTTGTCTTACTGTGGTGAAGTTTCACACCAGGTTACAGTATGATTGATTTTTAAGGGTTTGTGGTCAATGCAGAGAAGTGGAGGTGAGCATCTGAAACAAGAAGTAGTATTTTTCTGTTCAGAGTTCTTCTGAGTGGATGAGAATTGTTCTGCACGCAGGTTAACACACACACACACAAAGGATTATTTTCAGTTTTTAAGCTCCTTCGTGATTATTTTTAAACTGTACTCACACCCCACATGCTGGTTTTTGGTTGCTGTAATTGTTCCTGACCTCCATATTGGCTGTGAAGTGATCTCTTCATGAGTCCAATATAAGAAGGGAGACAAAATCCATAATCCTCAACTTCAGGTGAAATGAATACGAGGCTTCAGCAGTGTGAGTAAACTAAATCAAATGGATTTCTTTCAGGTTTGTCTTTTTAGCATAAACTCTGTCTTTGTGTTTCCTTGTTGGTGTTGTTGCTGAGCTGCAGGGAGGAATAAAAGCACAAAAAGTGAATTTCAAACGCTGCAGATAGCAAATACAGACGGCACCAATTTGATCTGACTGACTCAGACCAGCTTTGCCTGAAGTGAATGGACTTTTACTCAGAACGAGGACTTCTGTTGCCCATCTCTTCAACTGAAGTCAAACTAGCAAAGAATCATGTCCTGTAGTAAGAAGAGGAGGAACAACTACAGCAACCAAAAACTGTTTTAATGTATCCATGAAAAAATATTCTCTACACACGCTGGTTTGAGACTACGCGTCTTCATTTTCAAACCATTTCATGTATCTGAATGCAGAAAGAAAAGCTGCAGTCATGACTCTGATGCATTTACTGCAACCTCAGCAAACAGCTCTGCAGCTTCCAGTTCTCGTCCTCAGGGTAAGACTGCAAACGACTGACTGGCATTTATACTGACGGGTGCAGATGTCACCAATCAAGGCAATCAACTGGAGGCCAATGGAAGACCTGTCACATGACCACATTATCAAGAAAACAAGCCCAGATCAGACAGAAACATGAGAGAAGTTAAAAAATTAAACGTTCTACGTTGAAGCCGGAGAAAATATTCACAAAACACAAAATTATGTCCACAGGAATAAAGCTTCAATTCAATATTAAAGCTTGAACAATGACAGGGAGATTGATTATAATCTTACACGTCACTCTGTTAAAGACAAATTTATGATATCAAACAATGAGGCCAAAGCTGCAACACTGTTATATAAACATAATGTATATATGGTGTGTGTGTGGTTGTGTAAATACAAATAAAGCATAAGATAAACCTTCAACTGGCCTCAAGCTGATTGCCTTGATTTGTAACACCTGTCCAGGTAAAGATGCTGGTCACATGAGTGTCGTTCTTATGCTGTTTGCTGAAACGGTGACATTTACATGTAGAAATAAATGCATTGGATTGACAAGTAAAATTAGAGCGTGGTTCAGCCCATCAGCCACAGTAATTCTGTTAATTAAAATATCTGAAACATGTGAAGTAGGAGTCAGTGTCTTTACCCTGACACTGAAGCCAACAGCAAAGAACTTGTCGGGACACATCTCAGGCCAGGTCCAGTTTCCAAACTGCTCTCCGTTGTTCACGGTGAGTATGGATTTGTACTGTCTGCTGTTAAAGGCCACGCCAGCGCGCTGCAGAAAGCTTTTCTCCTCACAGAGCCCACCGGACAGCACGGCCAGCAGGGCCACAGCGGTGAACAGACTTGCCATTTTCACAGCAGTGAATCGCTGTTTCACTCTGAAATGCCAACTAACAAGTAGCAGGGGTTCAGGCTCAAAGCTCTTATACCTCCTCAGTCCCTTCCAGAATAGACCAGTGGTATCAGGATGGATCATTTACAGAGCGGCATGGGAATGAACAGCTGGTGTTAGAAAAATAAAGTTTTTTTTCCATGACGAATGATGAAAGGGTCTCCGCTATGCGTCTAATAATGCTTTTATCTTCTCCACGGCATGATTGAATTTAACATTTCGACATCAGCAGCCGGCAGAACATCCACATGTCTGCACTGCCTTTAGTCCCCAGGTTCTGCAGCAACAGAACCTTCACAGTTAAGAAGACTTGTAAGCAGCTGCGGCAGGCATTGCTCCAAGATTAATAATGTATAGACTGAGAAGTGCAGTGTCAGTAAATGGGAGATTCGTAGAAAAGGCGGAAGCTGTTTGTTTTGTCTCGTCTGGATATGCTCAGGCTTCACACCTTATCACGGCTGTCAGATAAAAACTGAGGGAACCTGTTTTTACTGATACAAGGAAAACAGCAAAACTTAGGCTGTCACTGATAAAGCTTTCACTGTATTCATACGCTCATCATCATGTTTTTACACATGAAAATAACCCAAATTCTCCTACATTATCTGCATATTCAGGACAATGAATAGCTCTGATGTAGGTTGAATAAACAGTTTAACAGCTCAGGTGAATTTCAATCTACTGTGGGTTTTAGCATCTTCTCGTATAGTGCATACCTGTGTGTGTACATACCATCCACAGTATACCGACAGCACCGTGGCTGCCACTGAGGTCGTGTCCTGAGAATTTTGGGCTCTGAAAACCTGCAATCACTACTTTTCTGGGAAATTTGGGGACAGGTGCAACAAGCTGCCGGCAGAACATCAACGTGTTATCACCTTTTAGGTCGATGTGGCTTACCGATCATTGTGAGTTCAGTATTCACCCTCTCAGCAGTATTTCAACAATCCAGGCCAGAGCCATGTCTGACGTACAGCATTTAACCAGGCAGCACTGCGAGATGAGATTTATCATGTAGATGAACTAATTTTAATGATGTTTGTTGGGATCATTTACACAATTTCATCTGATTCTAGTGTTTTATTTAAAGGGATTAATAAAGTACTCCATCATTTTAATGATGTGTTTCAAAGCACTTCATATACGGATCCAACATACACAGGTGTGACATGTAAAGATGACTTTTATTCCCAGGTGAGACAGTTGTTGTGACGTCTCAATCCTACAAAATGATCATATTGCAAAGTTGGAGCTATTTATGGCATTTTGAAGGTTAACATGTCAGCTGATTCCTTGGTTGATGTAAAATGACGGAGGAGGAGCTCGGCCTTGGCCAGGAGCCAGTTGTCATCGACCCGCGATGCCGTTTATCTCCCCCCTCTGTAGGTCAGCCGCAGCCACCTTTAACACCTTGTATTGCAGCCTGATCCAAGTCCTCAACTGATGGTGCTTGATTCATTTTCGCACCGCGACTGCCTTCTGTTAAAAACTCATAACTCTGAAAGATGAGATGTTTGTTCTTCTCTGCGCAGCGGGCTGAAGTCAAACCTGAGACATGAAAAGAAAGTGTTATAAAACCTGATGACGTGTTCTAATACATAACTTAACCACACCAATTATCACAGTCTGGTCTCTGCCACCGTCTCTGACAAAACAATGAACGCTGCTCAAAAGAAAAGTGAATGGCTTCATAATACGGACACTGACGTCAACACACCTCTGTTTCCACCAGTAATAGGCAGCTCCACCAGCAGCTGCAGCGAAGCCCAAAAAGAAGAAGATGATCCCCACTGTCTTTTTCAGGTATTTAGCCTCCAGTTCAAAGGTGTCTGCAGAAAGTGAGACAAATAATGACAACTCACTCTGCCCACAGATCCTGTAGTGAATCGGCCTATTTAGTTACTTTATCAACACCTTTCTAGGCCAAAAATGAAATGTTATCAGGTGGCATGAAGATCAAGTTAGCTCCACTGAAAGCAAGCCTGGCAGACAAAAACACTTTCAGGAATTTGGGACGCTGTTAAAAGGTTAATAAAATCAGAATGCAATCATTTACAAACAAACTGTGTGGTGGTGAACCTCGCTCCATCACTGCTTGTGAGCGACTGAGCCTTTCCAGGATGCCCCTTTAATACCTAATCATGATACTATCACCTGTTACTAATCAACCTGTTCACCTGTGGAATGATCCAAACAGGTGTTTTTGGATTGTTCCACATCTTTCCCAGTCTTTTGTTGCTCCTGTCCCAACTTGATTGAAACATGTTGCTGCAGCAAATTCAGAATAAGCAGATATTTACAAAAACCAATGAAGCTGATGAGGTTTTTAATTCAGTTTATGTCAACAAGGATTAGTAAATTATCACATTCTGTTTCATGTTTTCCACAGTGTCAGGGTTACAAATTAATGGCCGTCAAGCTGCTGGAGTAATGCGTGCAATGAAATAAATGGAATTATTTTAAATGAAGGTATAAAGCAATCTGTTCCTTATCGTACACACACTGGCCCAGTTTTTAATTGTTTCTAAGACACACGCTTGTCTTCAAAACCGTGGGCCTGAGTTTAGTTTCCTTTCCATTATAGAAAATTAAAACTGAGCATTACACAATCGTGGGTAGGAAGAAGATAAGGTGTCCTTTGAAATGTGCATGGAAATTGCTCAGTAATTATTTTTTCCATCAGATGAAGTGAAAATATGTGTCGCTCAGACTGAGTACGTAACAATTCTGGTCGATGTAACAGGGCTGGTATAATGGCTAAAGAGGAGCAGGTAACAGGTAGGTGTGGAGGTCAGGTGATGTAGAAATATGGGAACAAACCAGGGGACAACTGCTGGACAGGGAGAGAGGTTTGGAAAGTCCCGTACAAACGCATGGACCCGAAGCTGAAGTGAGATCTCTGAGGCTGAAGGGAGGGACGGAGACCTCGTGATGAGTCCTTTGCAACCCACCGCCTCCTCATCACAGCCATCATGCTGCCTTCATGTCATATCAGAATTATCATAATTATGAGCTTCCACCTTTTAAATAGCTTTCACGTCAAACGTGAGCTTATTTGACGGCTCGATATGTATCTGACTTGGAGCTTAATAATACAGAAGTGTCAGAAAACCAAGCAAACAAGTCAACCAAAGTCCATCATTCAATATAATTAAACCCTAATTTAATGGATATGTCACCAATTTGTCAGTGCACAGTATTTTTAACCCTCACACAACCAACTCTGTAATCATACAACCTTCATGAGTTGTCAGATGACGCAAACACTGAAACAGTCTTAGAAAAATCTAGATCGAGTCTCAAGGGGGGATGCTGATCTAGTTCCTATCATCAAAATGCTGGAGTCCAATTGTCAAACATTAAAGAAATTCTCCAAGTACTGTTGTCAATTTCAAATTGCTCTGTCCTTACTGACGTTCAATTAAAACAGGGTGAGTAAAAAAGACACAGCACTCAGTTATGACATGTGTAGCATCTACATTTCAACGCTGTTTGAGCTTCCTCTCATCTGTCCGTACCCCAGTCCACCTCCAGGCTCCCTGTCAGGCTGCTGTGCTCCACCCTGCAGCTCACCCTCTGCCCTCTTCTGGGTGTGAACTCCAGGTAAGAGTGAAGCTGGAAGGTCCAGTCCCCGTTGGCATGGACATCTGTGGATGACACATCGCTGGTGACCTCTGCACCGTCTCTCAGCCAGCTCACCCTCACTTCCTGAGGAAAAAAGCCCAGAACGCTGCACTCAAGCATGGACCGCTCCCCGTAGTCAGCTGGCTTGGTCTGATGGACTACGACGATTGGACGCACTGGAGCGAAAAAATGATTAGAGCACGAAATTAGCTAAATGACCTGCTGGACGTAGAGGCCGCTTCAAGGAAGAGTGCAGAGGAGAGAGTCAGGGGCTAAACAGTTTTCTTCTAGCCAATTAATTAAAGAATGGGAGAACAATTGTTTCCCTTCTCCCATGAAGCAAATTAAGCCAATGAAGGGGCATCATTAGGATCCTGCCTCAGCTTTTCCAAGAGCAAAAAAATCACAGAAACTTACCTTTTCTGTCCAAAGTGCTCCTTCGGAATAATCTCGTGTTGTATCTACAGAGAGTCTCCACTTGGTGCCTTCTCTGTATCATTTTCCAAGCCTGATTGTTGTAATGGTCTGCGTTCCTCATGCAGTATTCTCCAAAGCCGACATACTTCCCAACCCGAGAGTCATACATGGTGCATAGTTTCTGGTTAAATATGTTTTTCACAAAGAAGACCACGTCTGTGATGTTGTCACCATACTCACAGTCGTATATCATCTGGTAGACGTAGCCACCTGTAACAGACAGAAAGGCAGGTGGTGCACTCATTTGTTTCATTTGCTGATCAGTATTTTTGCATTCTGCAAACTTTTTAGCCACGCTAGCAGCATGTCAGCCCGTCCACCGCTTTGGTCCAGACTGAAATACCTCAGCATCTATTTAATGGATTGGCATTAAATTTGGTTCAGGCTTTCATGGTGCCTAGAGGATGAAGCCTGCGGACTTTGGTGATCCCCTAACGTCTCCTCCAACGCCACCACGAGGTTCACATTTGTGGTCTTGAGTAAATTGTCCGAACAGCTGTTCTGCTGTATGTACTGATTGAGCTTGTGTTTTGTACTCAATTCAAATGAGTTTTGAGGTTCGTGATGCTGTTGTGCTAATGTCCAGGTAAATTCAGATACACAACAACAGACAAACGCCTCCTCCTCCACCCTGCGGTGATTGGCTGATTAGCACCAGGTGTGGAGCAACGCTCGCTATGCTTAAACCTAACTTGCATTAGGAAATCTATAGAGCAGCACAATTTATCAGACAACACCATGACATAAATTATAACGTATATTCCACAGGTTATGAGAAGCACTGTGTAAAAGGGATTTCTTTGTGTTTCTAACTGATGCTCATTGTCTCATTTTAAAAGCACATCAGGCAATTTACAAAGGCACAAATAGGCCAGATATCTGTTGATGGTCCCAAGCATATAACACTCAATCTTTGCAATTGAAGTTTATCAGCCAGGTCCTGCCAAGCAGTGGTATGATGATGATGATGTAGGAAGAACTCCGCTGATATGAGCTTGAGTTGAAGAGACCTTTATTAACAAGCAGTATCAGATAAGATGCCGGCCATCCGAGAGAGCTTCAGGGTCAGATCAGAAGACTTTGCCCTTAACATACAGACATCACAATATATAGCATGATGGTTTGTCTTACTCCACCCATACCTATCCTAACTCAAAGACCAGATCATGTTCTGGGCATTGTTCCACTGAGGAATGTTCTCCTTTGTGACAATCTATGTCTACATCTATACTAAATAGTCCTAATAGCCCCCTCTATAAACTTTACCACCTCTGGTTTATCTCTTCCTTATCTGACCCTACGTGGCCTCACATACCACAACTAAAAGTGGTCTCCATTCCAAACATCAGTTTACCCCTGATCATGCTTGATCTGATCGTATACCTCACAGTAAAAATAAAGCACATGACAGCACAACACTGTTACCTTTGAGTCTGAGCGAGTCAGTTTTCCAGCCACATTTATGCACTGCTTTTGCAAGTGTTTCTGTTCTTCTATCAGCCTTTTGTACCACTCACAAAACAGACGGCAAATAACATAATAGTATACGTCAAAAAAAGCTCAAATAAAACACGAACACATGAGGAAGCCTACCTGCTGGTGTAGAGCGGAGTAAAACAGCACAGACTGCGAGCTTGATTAGAAAATAAAGACCCATCGTCTCTGAAACACTGAAAGTATGACGTGAAGTTCACCACGAGCTGCATGCAAAGGCCCGCAGAATCAATCAAGCTTCCTCAAATCTCTCAGGCTCAAAAACTGAACTGCATCCGACTTCCTCCTAAAATAATGACGCCAATGTTTATGCTGAGATGAACAGGTCCTTCAGGTTTTGCTACAGCTGGCATCTTGTTTCACACTCTAAATGATTTAATAGGGGAGATTTCTCTGCATCACGACTACTTGTAAATGAGCGAAACAGAAAGGTGGTCGGTCTATTTATATTCTACTTGCAATGCAGAGCCTGTTACTGCGGAACTCAGCACTGCCACTTCGTACACAATTTGTGATTCAGCGTTTGTTCTCTTTGCTTGATCAGTTGGGCCCAATTACAGTTTTAATCTTACTTGCATCAAAGGTATGAATTATTTCTTCACCACTGAGTGTATACTTCCAATGCAAAATCAAAGCTGCAGCAGTTTCATTTCAGATCTCAGATTCATCCCTCAGAGGCTCCACATAGTCCCATATTAAAAGTGGCAGCTATCTTATCAATCACTGTGAAAATAATTAGATTCAGGCCCGAGCCCAATAAACCCAGCAGAGAGCAGAGGCAGGCTGGAGCATCGCCATTCTGTGCCTGTGCTGAAACACAAGCGAGCGGATATGACAAACAGTATTTACTGATCATTTGTGTCAGGCAGTCACCGCAGGACCAGCAGTCTGCCCAAAAGCTTAGTCGGCGCTGCGATAATTGATGGCGACTTTGTGAACTTGCCAGCGAGGCTGCTGTGATGAAGGGTTAATAAACACACGAGCAGGCATGTGAGGGAATTGTTCTCTTTCATTTGTATGTGTTTGGCATGTACTTTGATATGCAGGACAACCTACAGGAACAGACATTTCCAACTTCCCTCAACGAGCATTGTTTGTATGTGACAAACACAATCAGCAATAAACCAGTTACAGTGCTACATTATAGCAAAACGTGTAAATCCTCTGTATTGTCTTGTGTATTTATTATTAGAAAAATACACACATTTTACTGTAAGATGAAAGAAAATGTGTTAAACTATCAGTTTGATCATCTCGGCTCTTTTAAAGCACCACTGTGTACTTTTGTATCAAGAAAATTCAGAAATACAACCCTGACTCCAAAAAAGTTGGGACGCCGTCTAAAACAAATACAGACAGAATCCAATCATTTGTGAAGAAACTGTTTACCGATAGCATTTTTACCAAGTGTTCCTGAGCCCATGTATATACAATCATGTGTTGACAAAGTGGTGAACCTCGCTCCATCCTCCCTTGTGAACCACTGAGCCTTTCCAGGATGCTCCTTGTATACCCAATTATGATACTATCACCTGTTACCAAGCAACCTGTTTACACAGGTAAATGTAAATGTTCCAAACAGGTGTTTTTGGAGCGTTACACAACTTTCATTCGTTTGTTGCTCCTGTCCCAACTTTTTTGAAACATGTTGCTGCAACAAATTCAGAATAAGCAGATATTTACAAAAATCAATGAAGCTGATGAGCTCAAACATTAAATATATTGTCTTTGTACTGTTTTTAATTGAGTATATGTCAAAGGGATTAGAAGTTTTCACATTCTGTTTTATGTATGTTTTACACAGAAGTTTTTGGGGAATTGTTGTAACTGGACCCAAACCACTAAAAACTGTATTTCTTATTCCATTTCCTTTATGGAAATTTGTCATCTAGCGGCGAGTTAGATCGCAAGAATTGGTATCACTGTCTGTGAAATACAAGGCTACAGATAGCAGCCTAAAAAAAAAACAGCACCACTAAAGCTCAGTAACTCATTATATCTCTTTTATTTAACCCAAACAAAAACAGAAGCATGAAAACAACAATTTGCTGTTTTATGGGGGGTTATGTGCAAGAATAGTCGTGCTGGAACAGAAGGTGGAACACATCGGCAGGCTAGCTGTTTCCCCCTGTTTCCAGTCTTTGTGCGAAGCTAAGCTAACCATCTCCTTGCTGAAGCCTTATATTTACAGTACAGACATGAGAGGATTAATACTCTCATCTAACTCTCTGCCAGAAAGCAAAAGCGTATTTGCCAAAACGTCAAGCTTTTTTTTTTAGCTTAGGTTGGTGTTGTTGCAGAAATGCTAAAAAACAGACAGAAAACATTGCAGGTGCAAACATGGGGACAAAAAGAAATCTCTCTCCATGTCACTCCCAGAGGAAAAACACAAGGGGAAAAAAACGCTGATCACATGTGTGTCACAGAGATTCAGGTGTTTGTCTTGATGTGTGTTGCGCCTGACAGGACTTGTTGGCTTTCATGATCAACCAGAGTCCTGTGATAACTCCTATCAGCCCCAGCATCACACCACAAACACACACTGCTGTCTCTACCTGCCGGTCTGTTTGTAGCTGAACCTCTGTGGGAAAAAAGCACAAACACAGATAGCATGTGAGTTTTACTGACGGGAGTTTTTAAAAGCAAATACCATCTTTATCTGTACTAAAGCTACCTGTAGCCAACATTTTGTGCCAGTGATATGCTGCCAACTTGCCGATGTTTAATATTTAACAAAAGTCCTACATCACCGTCAATCTGGACATAATTATGCACGACATTATACATATCAATAAATAACAGGACAAAATATATTTTGTCTCTTGTGTAATACAAAAAACTGAAAGTTAAGATGAGGATTATGGGAATGTCATTACTTTTGCATGTATATAAACCAAAATATTGGACATAGTGAAATTTCAACCTGATAATGGTGCTAGATTAAAAATTAAGAAATCGTCCAAGTGACAACACTTCGTCCTGCGGTAGCCATGAATGTATGCGCTTAATGCCAATCCGTCCAAAATATCTAGCTTAAAAAGAAATGTCAACCTCGTGGTCGCACTACAGGAAAAGTCAGAGGATCAACAATCAGTAGGATTCATCCTCTGTGGACCATGAATGTCTGCACATAATTTCATGGCATGTCCATCCAATAGTTTCAGTCTGGACCAATAGTGACCAACCAGCATGGCGAAAAATGTGAATGCATTTTTTTTAATAGATGGTATCATTTGTGCTCACCTATATGTATTATTGACATTTTCTACATATCTTGTGCATATTTTATAACACCTCTTTGCTCTTCTGTTTCAGGCCAAAAAAGACATCCCTTCGGTTACTTTTGCACCTGCTGACTCGTCACGTTCTGACTGACCCACCCAGGAACTTGGTGAGAGGCATCCGCAGGCTGATGTGGTCCACGCTGCAGGAGTAGATGTCGCCCTGCTGCGGAGTGAAGTTCAGGTAGGATGAGAGGCGGAAGCTGAAGTCGCTGTTGGAGTAGTAGTCGGTCTGGCTGACCTCACTCTGGTCCACCGGCTGATCGTTCCAGGTCCAGACGATCCTGACTAGTGCCGGATGGAAGTCGTTCACAAAGCAGATGAGAGTGTTTGGGACCCCGAGCTCCAGCTTCTGCTTGGGGAAGATCAGGGAAGTGGGACTGACTGCAGATAGAGTGATGTTTGACAGAAAAAGATAAAGTTAGACTACTTGGTCAAATATATCACAACAGTATACCTACATATAATATTTTTAACATCTTATTCTACAACCAGGGGCATTAATATGCTATTTTAAAAAGCCTCCACACATAAAACACACTTAAAACATTTCTTTATGGTCCTGCCACAATATTGTTTGACATAACTTTGTATGCTTTTGCATTAAGATTTCCCGCCACTGCAAAAACACAACCCAAACCATGAAAACTACATTAGACAGAAGGAGAAATCAGGGGTGTCCTCTTACTCCTAGCTATATGGTGTAACTAAAAAATCAACACATGCACCCTTCACGGTTAGTTGAATATTTTTAGACATTTCTGCTAAATGCACCATTGTGCTAGCCGGCAAGTAGCAAGCAGGTTGTGTACGGTGGGTTTTTAGAGCTTTATCGATGAAAACAGCTGCCTGCTGCAGCTGAAAACCATGTTGAGAGAACGGTGAGACTGATCCAAAACCATACAGACGGATAAACAATGAGCTGAAACTCACTGCTCCATAAAGCCGAGCAGAGCTGCGGAGTCACGAAGTTATTCTCACCACATCACCAGAAGCAGTTCCTTTCACATTGTTATTTGATGCATTATTAATAGAAAAATATCAATTAGCTGCTTCCTTGGTAATGGATCCAGTGCCAAACAATGGGCTGTGGCTTCCAAAACAAAAACATTTTTGAGATTTCTGTGACGTGGTTACAAGAGGGAGAAGCCAGAGACACACAACATGCTAATTCAGGGAAACTCCCCAGCGCAGAGCTGCAAAACAACAAACAATGACTGACGCTTTAACCTGCACTGACAATACACGCATGATTATACACCCAGAGAGGTTAACTGCACCTCACAGTGACTGTCCCTGCTACAGCAGAGCTTACTGTTCCTCTCATTACACCACAGTAGTTTCACTGACTTTAGTTCAACAGATTTAGCTGTTATCCAGTTTGAGATTTGGAAAGACGAACCCAGCTGCGTGAATCTTGACTGCTTTTATTTGCAGCGTCAGAGCCTCGGACGAGGATTTCTGACCATTCCTCAATCCTGGTTCAGAACCAGAGATGTGGCAACTAATGACATCACTCAAGTACTGTACATCTTGGAGTATTTCGAATTTGTCTTACTTTCTACTTCTACTCCACCACATTTCAAACAAAAACTACTGCACTTTTAACTCCACTACATTTATTTCACAGCTGTAGATGCTCTTTACTGTGCAGATCAAGCCTTTACTTAAAAAGCATAGAAGCTTTGTTGTTAAAGATTAAAAAAACACAGTGGTTCCCAACCTTTTTGTCTTGTTTTTTCTCACTAAAAAAACAGAGTCAGGGCCTGTTGTTGTGTGTAAGATGTCACCAAAGAGAGACTTGGCCTTTCAACTTCTCACATGGTTTCATTTAAATAAGCGTTTGAGGCCTAAAGAGACCAAACTACCCAATATTTTTAAAACCGAAGCAAAGATTAGACCAGTTTAAATACATGGATATAAATCTGTGTTGCAGAAATGTGCTTCATCTTTCTTTCCTCTCACATCAATCACTCGTGGCCCCTCAGATTTATCTTGTGACCCTTAGGAGGGAGGCCAACCGCTAAATTGGGAAACACTGCACTTAACTACCAGCTGTACATAAAGTAGTTAAAACTGCTCCTCCTCAACCAGCTACAGCAGTAAAATGCTGCTTTAACATCGATGCATCAGAGGTAACAATCCCATAGTGTCACATACAATAACATATCAGTTACAGGGGACATCACTCTGCAGACAGAGTACTTTTAATTAGCTTTACTGAGGCTCACAGATTCAGTCTCATGATATCAGTAAATCAGCTACCTCACCTATGACCTCTGGTGGATTATTTTCTCCCTTTGTGGCACGTGGGATGTTGTACTGGCAGGTACCCAGGGACACATATGCGTCTTGGGCCAGTCCAAGATCAAGGCTCCACTGCTCTACAAACTCAGGTAGACGTGGGAAGGCCTGATAGGTGACAGGGTCAACGTAGAGGAGCTGATCGCCGTCAAATTCGATATCATACTGGCCGTCCCCCTGCTCATCCTTCTGACAGAAGGTCAAAAAGCGAAGCAAGTGTTTACCTGCAGTTTCTTTGAACCGATGAAAAACACACACAGTGACATGGTGATTGGTTGCAATGTGCGGTCAAGCTGTTCACAGATATTTTCGTGACCAAATCTGGTGTCTGCACTGTGGAGAATTAACACTGGACATCATCCAAGCTGCTACTAAATTTTGTCTGTTTTTGGCTCCATCAGCCACACTGGCAGGTAACCAACCATGATTTCTATTGTAGAAAAAGGAGCTGGCCTTCAAAATACAGCTGTTAAATGGAATAGTGACATTTTAGAAAGCAGAGGCTGATGGTATCTTAGAAATTGGTTATAACACATGGTAATGGTATGTCTTGAATGAACAGTCATTTTTTTCAGAACATCCTGCATCTTCAGTGTATTAGTGAACTTACTCATGTTCTTCTTTTTTGGGCTTTTACATATGTAAAACAAAAACTCCTAGTGCCTCCTTAACAATCATAAATAACATATGTTTACAAAAGCCTACCTTGACTGTATATTGGAAGAAAAATAACCAGCAGAACTGGCAACAGCTTCATCGTCATGCTGCACCAAACTGAGCAGGTTCCTGCGCCTGCAGCTCGTCCGTCCCAAACATCAAACAGGTACTGTTGGACTGATATGCTGAGATGACTTCCTTACAAAAGAAACCAATCAGAGCGTGGAATCCAGTGACAACAGTGTTTCCACCTGTGAAACACTTGAGGAAGATGCAGCTCAGATTTTAATATAGGCACCTGCTGCCACCTAATGGAGGAAAATCATAACCACAGCACGTACACCTGTCCAGTGAAAACAAGTTGATCATGTCTTTGTTTATCACTTAAAATACCACGTTTACAGTAATTATCTTGTTCTTATAGCTATGAAATACCCTGTTAATTTTAGGTCCTATCACACTTCAGTATATTGCATTTTCGTAAGTTTGTTGAGCGATCAAGTACTTAAAAAGATTAATATCACAAAAATGAAGGGTTACATGCTCCTTATTTCTAGCAATGCTCAGTGTTGGCTTTAAGGCAATGGTTGTTCTTAATCTTCATTAATTTGCTGAATATTTTTTTGATTAAGTTTATTAAGTCAGTTGTTTAGTTGATATATTTTCAGAAAACGTTTTCCCAAAGGCAGCAGGAATGTCTTGAAATCGCTGGTTTTGACCGGCCAACTGTTAAAGCGAGCTAAAACTGTTCAGATTATGTTACTTGATAAATGATGTACACAATGAATTAAATATCAAAACTGTGTCAGATCACAAGACAACGAGCTCAGCGCTACATCCAAAGTTTTAAACATAAACCTGAAACACAACAGTCCCACTGATCCCAAAAAAAACTCCAAACTCTCTCTACAGAAGAGAATATTTTAATAAACACACTTGTCAGATGAAAGGTATGCTTCTGAGAGACAACAACCTGCTTGACCAGAGGCAGCAATGCTCATGTGAACGCTCTTCAGGAAACAACTAAGACGGTTTACTGGAATGAGAAATAACAGCAGGTAAAAAAAGGAAAGAAAAGAAGATAAATGAAAGAAAAAAAAGTCTTAACAGCAGAAATACAATAGTTTGTGCAACAGCAAATACAGTTTAAGTATATACAAGCATATATTCTTCCACTGAACATTCAACAACAGCTTCCACTATGCATGGACTATGAGGACTTTATAGTCTCTTTGTGTCTCAATAAAGATTATTTTTAATCTTTATCCTCTTGTAGAATTATGTAGCTTCAGTTTATTCAGTCAACACCATTTGTTCCAGTAAGTGCCGGGCACCAAAAGACTTCTTTAAGAAACCTTTATGGAGTTTTCAAGTGCTACAGATGTCTTCAAGAAACTAATGCAATACTTCACATGTTAAGAAGATTAATGCGGAGATTAGAAACCTGCACTATAATCGGATAACGTTCGGCAGCCTGTGTTCCGCTCTTAAGAAACAGATGCACACTGCAGTTACAGCTTTATGTAACAGAGAAAACAATATCAAAGCTGAACAGTCGGAACTCATCAAAACACTGAAGACATTACTCCAATTAGTGTTATATTCATAAAACTAGTCCGTCTTAAAATGGCTGGTGGGCTTTTAGTGCAGCCATCAAAATCAATACAAACTGAATGGATGTGTGCTAACTGAATTGTAAACTTTGTGATTATAGTAACGTGTTTCTAAACTGTACGAGTGTCTAAACCCACTTTGTTTCCAAAAAAAAAAACAAGAACAAAAGGCTGTAAAACAAACTGCAGCATAAAGCTCAGTGTCAAACTGAGATTTAACTGCAAGACCAATGTACGTAAACATAAAAGAAAAACGACACAGAACTGAAACTGACCTGAAAACGACAGATACTAGAAAAACCTGTGAACATGAGAAGGAATCTTAGCATTGCTGAACAATACTGGATTTTTATCAACAATCTGGATGAGTAAGGCTGAGTCTAGGGCTTGGTCTAAAATGAAGCGTGGCAGAAGGCCAGATGTTAGAAAAGCAAGGCTTCTGACCAAAAGGTTGCTGGTTGAAATTCCAGTAACGTATGAGGAAGTGCGGGTGAAGAAAACAAATAAATAAACACTCTTCCATTCCCTCGCCACAGAGGACACAGCGTAAGGCCAGCCAAAGCAGATCTGGAGTAAGGCCCATCTTTCCACATCCTTTCTATTTACTCCGCTTCCCTCTTTGGGGGATCACCATAAAATTCTTCTTTATAAAAGAAACATAAATTTGTACAAGTATTTACAAAGGGGAGGAAGGAGAAACCAAGGCATTTAGTGTTTGGGTTCTATGATTATCCACAGAGACGTTGTTTCGCATCCCTCAGTCCCACATTCAAAACATTTTAGGAGTCCACTTGGAGTGTTTTTCGCCCGGTATCTAATATCTCAGCCCACTACTGTTTCAGGGTGTGTTGTGTCCTGGGCCAGCCCAAGTCCCTGAGTTATTAGTGTTTTCCCTCTTTAGCCAGTGCTAAAGATCTCAACCAGAGTCTGAATCACTGGTGTCTGAAGACGAGGATGAGGATGAGGATGATGATGAGTCAGAGCTGGAGCTGCTGCCGCTGAGGCGTGAGGGCTGGGTGTGAGTCTCGACAGCACTGGGCTTCTCCACTGCAGAGAGAGCAATAAGCAAACAGATAACAGTTATGAATACAAAGATGAAGAGGAGGAGAACTATGAATGCACGCTGGGAAATATCCTGCGAAAGACAAACAGTAATCATCCGAGCATCGACGGTGCACGGTGTGCATGAGCAGACATGCGAGTGGAGACGGGGCTGCGTGAGCTCACCTTTAGGTTTCGTAGGTTTCTTGACGGAATTGAGTTGCCCACTGACGTCCTGCAGCCTCCTCTCCAGCTCCCTCCTCTTCTCCAGAGTCAGCTCCTCTTTAGACTTGCCAATACTGCCTTTCTTCCCTGCTGTACACGAAAAGATGACAAAAGGATGCAGTGACCTGTGTTTTAGCGTAAATGAGCTTATTTTCAGGAGAGGAGTGGTCGTGGAACATCCCAGTAATGAGATGTACTCATGTGATACCCCGATGACCAACTACTCACTCTGCACATCAGTTCTAATTACCAGAGAACAAAAGAGCTGCGTCTTCAGTTTGCAGTTCGGCCTCCTGAGTGGCAGACGAAGCTCTTGCTTTCGAAGTGTTGTGGCTCATCAGATTTACCACTGGTTCAGTTTAAGTGTAGCAAGTCAAGTCATTAATGTGGGAAACTTACTGCAGCCTCATGGCATGACCCAACATTACAACAACTGTCATGACATGTCAATAAATACTTCATGCATCAAGAACTATGTTGCCATACTTGTATACTCTAACTTCACTCATCATCAACCTTCCACACCTCTGCATAGACCTGTGGTAGTGTTTCCAGCAGCGTTTACTCAGGAGGAAAACTATCCCTTCAGTCACTGAGACAAACGGAGGGAAGAGATGAATAAAAGATGCTGGGGCAGTACATTACACACAAAACAACATTACACGCCTGTCAATTTGTTGTAATA